>NC_090922.1:388829352-389142825 GCF_040938575.1 Ambystoma mexicanum
CCGCTCGCAGAGTGAGTGAGTTACAGGCACTTTCAATTAAGCCACCCTTCACTGTTTTTCATAAGGACAGGGTTGTCCTTAGAGTTCGTCCTTCCTTTCTTCCGAAGGTGGTGTCGGAATTTCATTTAGGCCAGAAGGTTGTTCTTCCGGCATTTTATCCTCCCCCACATCCTGGTAAGGAAGAGGAGAGGCTCCATAGGCTCGATCCTAGGAGAGCTTGAAGCTTTTATATTTCACGCATGTCCCGGGTCAGAGTGGACGATCAACTCTTCATTGGTTATTCTGGAAAGCGTTTGGGACAAGCTGTGACTAAACAGACTTTGTCTCGCTGGATTATTTTGACTATTTCTGAATGTTACCGCTTGGCAGGTAAGGACCCACCGGTCAGCTTGCGGAGCCATTCTACCAGGGGTATGGCTGCCTCTACTGCCCTACAGAGGGGTGTTTCTATTCGTAACATCTGTGATGCAGCCACCTGGGCTTCGGTCCATACTGTTGTACGTCAATACGCCCTCGATTCCATCCGTGGGCAGGATCTGGCCTTTGGCAAGGCTGTCCTTTGCTCCGCAATTTGATTGGGCATTCTAAATTTCTTATTCTAAATTCTTTTCCCACCTCCTTGCATTGGTACTGCTTTGGGAGTCTGTCATAGATATGGATTACATCGGAGGACCCAATCCCCTCGAAGAACAAGTTACTCTCTTACCTGGTAACGTTCTTTCGATGGGATGGTCCGACAACGTATTCCATATCGCTACCTCCCTGTCTTCCCCGCTACAGTATTTCTTCTGTGGTTGCAGCTTACGTTTCCGCAAGGCTTTGTGTGGTCAGACTGGCAGAAGACTGGTGCCACACGTTCTGGGGAATAAACTACAGCTGAGGCTATGGGCGTCCTGCGTCCTACTTATAACATCCAGTGACGTCGGCCGTCAGAGGAGGTCCTCGAGGGCGGCGGATCAGCGTCATCGACGCAGGACGCAGAACATTTAAGCAGCACAGCTGTGGTGATTACTGTGTCATAGATATGGAATACGTCATCAGACCATCCCATCGAAAGAACGTTACGAGGTAAGAGAGTAACTTGTTCTTCTGCTTCCAACCCTACCTGTTTCTTCATCTGCCGTTGCACTGGCTCGGGCAGTCCCTGACATAAAATATGATAAAATAATGCCACTGTTTTATCCCACAGTACTCTCGTCTCGAGACGCCATCTCTCTTGAATCTCCTGAATAAAAGCAACAGGATCTTCATCTTCACCCATTTTCCTAGTCATAATCGCACCCGTGTCTGATTCGTCAGGATACTGTACTCTGAGCGCCCTCCATATATCCATGTTCTGTGCTATTACACTCGCATGCCCTGCTTGTCTCCAAATATCCTCAGCTCTCTCCCCCCTAGAATGGCTGCCAGTAGGCCTTTTCTGTCGGCCACTGCGAACATCATTCCCGCTGTCATTCTCTCCAACTCATAATCCATTTTCCTGTACCTGCACTCAAACTAGGTAATTTACATTTTAGATGTGCCTTGTACATTTGTGGCCATGGAATATATTGTGGTCTTCCTCCCCCTTTCTCTAATAACAGGAATTGTGTAAATCCTCGTCCAAAATCATATCACCCTACACTTTGCGTCTTCCATGTGGGGCTGGTTTCGCCCGTTCGTCTTATTCCTGGCAGCGACCTAGCCTGCTTACATAAGACTGGGACATATCTCCTGCATTGCACGATCGTGCTGGTGGTCATTCAGAATATGGTGTTGGCTCTGGTGTTTTCTCTTGAGGGTCTCCTAAATCTGACCATTTCATCCCTTCTCTTTGTGCTTTCTCATTCTCCTCCCTCTCTACGTCTGACATCATTATACCCAAACTGGTATGACTATTCACCAAGATCTGTTCTACTTCGGAATAGCGTTCTATGCTCGTCCATTAACTTGTTATCTGCTCTATTTCATGTTTCCTTCCGTGGAGATCCTGCAATGCTCCCCATATCCTCTTAGTCGCCCTTCCCTCTCATTTGCCTGTATACATCCCCAATCCTTTTCTCTATGCCGTCTGCTCATCGTCCCATGTCTGTATTCTCTGTATCCCTTGAAGCTCCCTGCGGGCTGTTGTGATCCTCTCTTCTTCCCATCGCTCCAGTGCTTCAATGGATATTATACTTCTATGAACAATATGATCTATTTCATCATCTTTTTGTCACCTACTGTTTCTCATTTCTTCTTCCCTTCTCCTCCTCTCCCTGTTATCTTCTTCCTCTCGCCTTCTTTGCAATCTATGTTCTCCAGCATGGGGTCTAATATGGATTCACATGCTCATGAATATTCCCCGTCGTCAAGCTGGGATATCTTGTTAAAAGAAAAAACAGTTTCACTTTCACTTTAAAACTGTATTTCGAATGGATTGTGTCCTCCCATGTATTCCTAATCTTTGATAATAATCCACTTCCAGCTTGGTGGCCTCGGAAAAATGTTTTCCCAGTAGAGGGCGCTGCGTGCTGACGTCCCTGGAGTCCGTGTCACTCGAAGGCCTACATATCGGCGCCAACGCCATCATAGGTATATATAGTCTTGCGCAGCGTCTGTTGCTCAGTTGTGTTTTTCCGTGCTTCGTAAGCCTCGGAGACGCAACGCTCGGTTCCTCAGTGATCTTTCCTAAAACTTCGATTTATTGAAAAATGATTCGAATCTACGATGGCATCTTCGTCCGCTTCATCGACATCGCAATCAGGTTTCAAAAGATGCCGGGATTGTGGGAAAAAGATGTTGTTAACCGATCCTCACAGGATCTGCCTGTGGTGCCTGGGTTCAGAGCACTAGTGTTTGGAGTGTGAGGATTGTATGTCCCATGACGGCGAAAGCCTTGAGGGAGCGTAGGGGGAAGCTGGAAAAAGGTAGCTGTTAAATCCTCTACCCCTTTGAAATTGTCCTCGGCCGAGTTGAGACATTCGTCTCCTCGCCATCGGAGAAAACATTCCCGCTCGAGATCTCTTTGATCTTCCAACTCACCAGAAAGGGTCACCTGCACACTAAACACAGCTCTCCAGCTAAGTGGGAGGAATTTCGCAAAAAAATTCTTAAGGTCTTCGAGAACGCAGCCTTGCCCCCCTCGGAGATGCCTGGAGGTGATATCCTGGGTGAAAAACCCGAAAAAGAGAAATACTGTGGGTCGTCGACCTCGGCAAACAAAAACCCTCAAGAGCGTCATGAACCCTCGAGTAGCGACAAGGGCCCTTCGAACAAGACTGCGTCATCGCCGTCGAAGGCACCTGCGACACATAAGACAACGTCATTGACGCCGATGAATGAGAGACCATCAAAGCCTCATGCCCCGACCGGACCATCGGCACTCGGGTCGTCGAAGGATCCTTGGAAGGCGTCGAAAGGGGTTTCGGCCACATCAACGACATCGAGTAGAATTCTGAATCTCTCGACGACAACTAGGCCATACTCGAGTTTATCAACGTCGTTTGTAAGTTTGTCGAGACCTCAACGTCTATATTGACAACTACAACCGTATCTCAAGCAGTGTCGACCAATTTTGCTCCCTCATCACTTGAAATGCGTTTTACCCCTTACCCACGCTCTGACTACTTCAGAGCGTTGTCCTCTATTTATGAGGAAGGTGAAGACTCTGATAATGAAAGGCCGTTTGGCTTACAAACTACAAGAGTTCCTATTCCAGAGGAGCTAATATCAGAGGAAGTCAGATTAAAAGATCTTCAGGAGTCTTTACAGGATGCCAGTGGCATAGATACCTCTCCAAAGGCTGACTTCGGCAGACCAGAACCTGGGGAGCATGCAGAGATGACTTATAGATATCTTATGGTGAGAATTATGGAGTTTATGGGGTGGTCAGCACCTGCACCCTCTTTCCAACAAAATGACTTAACAGACATCTTAGATAAAGGACCTCAAGAAGACCCTATGGTTCCTTTTCATACAGCATTACAGAGAAAGATAACTGCAAATTGGGAAACACCGGAGGTTACCCCTGCAGTAAACAAAAAGCTCTCTGCGAAGTACAGAACGTTGGCCTCAGATCCTCTATACTTAACTAAGCATGCGACCCCAGAGAGCTTGGTAGTACTGGCTGCGACTTCGTCAAGTAGTAAATCGGCGTACCCCACAATACCACAAGATGGGGACGACAAGAAATTTGACGCCATGGCCAAAAAGGTCTTCTCGGCATGCAGCATGGCACTTAAGTCAGTTAACGCCACTTGCACGCTAGCGAGATTCAGCCACACACTTTGGGAGTGCGATTCATCAGCGGCTGACCGTCTCCCAGAAGGTGAGGAACAAGACGCATTCTTGAATATCATCTTGAATATCATCAAGGATGGGAAGTATGCGATGTGTGAGTCCCTCCAAACAGGTCTCGACTCTGCCTATAGCATCAGCAGAGCCATGGCAGCCAGTACCACAATCTGCAGTTTTGCGTGGTTGCGGATGTCTGGTTTTGCTCCTGATGTACAAGCCAGACTTCTAAATGTGCCCTTTGAGGGCACTTCTCTATTTGGCAGGAAAGCTTATGACAGTTTGGAGAAATTGCAATCCTCCAAAGCGGCAGCCAAATCCCTTGGGGCTGCATTTCATCAAACTTCAAACCGCCCCTCAGGTACGTCCTGGAGGGGAGAGCCCTTTCGTTTTTACTCCGCATTCGGAAAAGGCCGAGGGCAGCCAGTTCAAAGGGGCCAGAGACAATTTACCCATGGTGGACGTGTCAAAGGTACCAAGTGCTGCCTTACCCTCAGCATCTGCATCAGCCGCTCCAAAACCCTGGAAGCAAGTTAACTCAACATCTGACAGAATGGCAGGCTATTACGTCAGATGCTTGGGCATTGCAAACAATTGCCCAGGGTTACTGCCTGCCTTTCCTTACACACTCCTCAGAGACATCCACCGGGGAGCAACTCTTTGAAGTTTCCAGACCTGCTCCTTATGCAGGAGATTTTAGACATGCTAGAGAAAGGTGCCATAGAACCGGTACCTGTAGCGGAGAGGAACAAGGGTTGGTCCTCCCCTTACTTCCTAATACCAAAAAAGGACGAAGGATTGGGACCCATCTTTGACTTAAGAGAATTGAACAAATTCCTCAGGAAGTACAAGTTCAAGATGTTAACCCTTTATCAGATCCTTCAGGCCCTTCGGTTTCAGGATTTGTTGGTATCTCTGGACCTTCAGGATGCTTACTTTCATGTGCCTATCCATCTCAAGTACAGAAAGTAGCTTATGTTCGCTGTTGGCAGCTCTCACTATCAATTTCGGGTTCTGCCATTTGGGCTCACCTCTGCCCCGAGGGTCTTCACCAAGTTAATCGCGGTCATGGCAGCAAGTCTAAGGAGGGAAGGATTCATGTCTAGCCCTACCTGGACGACTGTTCGATCAGAGCAGTGTTCCCGGAACAAGCTCATATCCATCTAGATTATGTTTGCCACTTCCTCAACAAGCTGGGCTTCTCCCTCAACTTAAAGAAGTCACAGATGATACCATCACATCGACTCCAGTTCATTGGAGCAGTCCTGGACACATCCCTGGGAAAAGCCTCGCCACCAGTGGTGAGGGCTCAAGATAGTCTACAGATGGTGACCATATTTCAAAATGCCCAGCGTCTACCAGCCTTCGATTTTTTTGAGGTTGCTCAGCCTCATGGCATGCTACATTTTTCTAGTGCCAGAGGCTCGTTTGAGAATGAGATCTCTCCAGTGGGCTCTAATGACCCAGTGGTCACAATTCTCAGGAAGGAGGTCAGATCTCCTACAAATCCCAAACATAGTAGCACGAGACCTTCAGTAGTGGGCCTGTCGGGAGAACATCTTGAAAGGAGAACTGTTTTGGCAACCATGGCCGGAGATAACAGTAGTCACTGACGCCTCACTCATAGGGTGGGGGAGCCCATACCAACGACTTAAGCATCAGCAGTCGTTGGTCTCCATCGCAGTCCAGACTATACATCCACTATTAGAGCTGAGAGCAATCAGACTAGCACTGAAAGCTTTTCTGCCATCAGTACAGGGAAAAAATGTTCTGATAATGATTGACAACACAGTGGCCATGCACTACCTCAACAAAAGAGGAGGCGTAGGGTCACTGCCACTGTGCAGAGAGGCAATGCAGCTCTGGTTCTGGGCAATTCAAGAAGGAATCTCTCTATCAGCAGTTCATCTAGCCGGAGAGAAGAACACGGCGGCGGACGCTCTGAGCAGGTAGACCACAGCCTCCCACGAGTGGGAACTAGCTCAGGAAGTCCTTCAAGAGATCTTCACCCTTTGGGGAACCCCTCAGGTAGATCTGTTTGCAATGAGTGTCAAAAGGAAATACGAACAATACTGCTCAAGGGAATTCCCCCAGAGAGGAGCTCTAGGAGATGCGTTTTTGGTGGACTGGGAGTTTCCACTTCTGTACACGTTTCCTCCAGTCCCCGTTATTCGTCATGTAATAAGGAGGCTCAGCAAATTCCGGAAACTCATGATTCTTATTGCCCCGGATTGGGCCAGGAGAACGTGGTACCCGGATCTTCTAGAGATGGCCATCTGTCCTCTGATTCGTCTTCCACAAAGAGAGGATCGTCTCTCGCAAGAGGAAGGTCAGGTTCTCCATCCGGATATCAGGACTCTTAACCTTCACACTTGGTTTTTGAAAGGTTGAGATACAAAGATTGGGACCTTCCGGATGACGTAATGGAGGTGTTGCTTTCGGCCACAAGGCCAGCAACTAAATCTTTATACCGCTGCCGTTGGAACAAATTCTGCAGCTGGTGTAGACATAAGGATATTTACCCTTTTTCATGTAGTACACCGATGGTGTTATGTTTCCTGCTATATTTGGAAAATTCAGGACTTCAAGTTGGCACAATCAAGGGTTACCTTGCCGTGTTATCAATCTTTAAACACACGGCTGAAGAACCCTCATATTTCAAGTTGCTTCTAGTCATTCCGTTTCTGAAAGGGTTGACTAATGTCTTTCCCCCAACTCCTTTTCAGGTTCCCCTGTGAGATTTAAATATAGTCTTAAAATGTCTAATGGGCACTCCATTTGAACCTCTTCATTCCTGTCCATTAAGTTTTCTCACTCTAAAAATGGTCTTCCTAGTGGCTTTAACTTCTGCCAGAAGAGTGAGCAAACTACAAGCTTTATCTTGCAAACCTCCCCATGCCATCTTTCACAAAGAAGATCAGTTGTTTGTGGGGTATGCAGGACATAAACTAGGTTTACCTATCACGAAACAGACCATCTCAAGATGGATAATACTAACTATCATAGAGTGCTATAAATTGGCAGGAAAAGATCCTCCTCAACACCTCAGGGCTCATTCAACCAGGGGTGTTGCAGCCTCGTCAGCTCTCCAAAGAGGAGTTCCAATTAATAACATCTGTGTGGCTGCCACATGGTCGTCCACACATACTTTCACCAAATTCTACAGTCCAAATTCCTGCACTAGCCAGGAGACTAAATTTGGGAAAGCTGTGTTGCACTCTGTGCATTCTTAAAGTCACAAAATTGTACTCCTGCCTCCTGTTCACATTACTGCTTTGGGAGTCTATCGAAGATAAGGAATACGTGGGAGGTCACAATCTGTTTGAAGAACAAGTTACTTACCTACTGTAACGTTCTTTCGACTGGATGTTGCAGTAAAACTTCCCTTGTATTTGCAACCTACGCTCCTTCAAGGGTACTAACCATCTCAAACTGGACAAACAAAGCACCTCAAAACGGAACTGAGCAACGGACGCTGTGCGAGACTATATATACACCTATGATGATGTCAGCGCCGATACGGAGGCCTTCGAGGGACGTCGATGCGCAGCGCCTTCCACGGGGAAAAAATGTTCCGAGGCCAGCAACCTGGAAGTGGATTTAGCAAAGATAAGGAATACGTGGAAGGAACATCCAGTCGAAAGAACGTTACAGTTGGTAAGTAACTTGTTCTTCTCCTCTAAACCAATCACTGTCCTTTGGGTCATACTGCCCCCATCCAGTGACTGTTCTCTCCCTAAGCTTCACCCCTGTTGGCCATCTTCAGATTTTTACTACACGCTTCATTGTTGCAAGTCCTCGCGTTGCTCTCTAAGTTTTTTTTCTGCAATTTTGAATTTTTCCATGCAAATAGATTATTTTTGACCTATTTTTGCTTAATCGTTTTCGACAAAGGACAGCTGCCGACAGCTGGGATCCTCTGTCCGCGAAGATTTTCATCCACTGTCGGATCGTCCATTGAAGTTCCGAGAAAGCCCGGTCATAGGGCCTACTTTGCACCTTTCCACCTTGTCTGAGTAGAAGAAGGAAAGAAAGACCCTCTTCAATCCCTGCGCAAAGTGTGGATTAAGGAACGTATCCGTGGAGGATCTGCATCTTAGATGCTTATATTGCCTGCATCTGGACCACGATGAGGAGTGGTGCAAGGTGTGCCATAGTTTCTCAAAGAAAACCAAGAAGGATCGCTAAAGAATTCTTGCAGCGTGGCTCAAATCGAGCAACCCCCCTGACCCGACTTCCGGGCAGAGTCATGCCTCATCCAGGACCGGCCGTCTGAGAAACAAACACCCTCCTGGAGGAGGTTGAGATCCTTTAAGGGTGCCCAGTCTGTGGCGGTCCAAGAGAAGGCCAGGCTTTGAGAGGCTGTCTCCGCTGGGTTCACCGCTGATACGTGTCCCAAGTCGGGCAGAGCGTGATAGCCATCACCATCCGTCTCCACAGTGAGCCTGTCGACGAAAGGGGCCGCTTCTAAGAGAAAGTCCTTAAGCCCATCTAAACTCTGTTTATCGGTGACAAATTGACGAGGGAGAAGTCTGGGGAGCACCCGTCAAAACTAACCAAGACCTCTCAGCCTTCCAAGTCAACCGATTCGACGACGGCCCTGTCGATGAAGGCCTCGATGGTCACATTGTGAACGATGACAGAATTAAAGCAGTGTGTGCCCGTTAAGGTTGGTACCCACTACGGCCACCCCATGTGTGTCCTTACACCCTAGGCGTGATACAAGGAAAGGCCCTGTGACCGCTTCAGCCCAGAAGCCTCCAGAGAAGGAAAGAGGGAAGGAAAAGGCACCACTGATGGAATCACCACTGGAGGTGGACTCACGTGCTGCTCCAGGGAAACCACAGCAGATGTATTCATTCTCTGACTACAGCAACAATGGTTTGTCTGATAACTACTATACAGATCACGAACGAGGGGAATATGAGTGCGGTGAGACTTTGTCCCCTGCACTCAAAAGGAGGCACGTCAGTCCTGACCCTACGCCTCTGGTTCCTTTCACCCCTCAGCCGAAGGATATGTTACTGGATATTCTAACGACTCTACACACAATGGTCACAGAGATCCAGCAGAGGATGCTCCCGGCACCGGGGCCTACACCACCACAGGATCTGCAAGAGCCCCATAGGTTGAGCCCTCCTTGTCGGAAGAGAAAGTCTAAGGGAGGTGCTGGTCCTCCACGTCATCCGACTCCTCCGCCACCACCACCACCACCACCGTGTCGTGACCTGACTCCACCCAGAGCCCCGACTCCACACACGGACACAGGCACAGACACGGCTACAGGCACCGACAAGGACAACAAATTTGTGCCAGCCGACAGGGAAACGCCACAGGTGCATGACCCCCATAGGGCCTCACCACCGGAAAGTTGGATCCTTTCATTCCATGATGTCCAGGGCCTCTGAACTGTTTCATTTAGTACCCAAGGAAACTAATAAATAACGGCTCCTGCATCAGCAGCGAGCAGCGCGAGTCGAGTAGAAAGACCAGCATGTTCCTTACCGGGATGATATCTGGGAGGAGGGCCTGGCGCTGATGAAGAACCAGAGTACGGCCCCGCCCAAGCGCGACAAAGTACAGAGTTCCAGATTCAGCTCACTGATGCTTAGGATCTCAGCTTTGCTGACTCAGTGGTCTAGGCCGCAGCCAGGAAGCGCTTGGCAAATCCATCGTCCGCAGCCATGGTACCTTCGGACCAGGAGGGGAAGACGTTGGATGCAATGGCAAGAGAATAATTTACACAGCAGACTCGCCCATCAAGGCAGCTAACCCCCTAGCCATTTTGTCCCGATATGACCGGGAACTATGGTACAAACTGGGACCTATTCTGGACTTCATGCCCAAGAACAAGTGCCCGAGGACAAGAAGGCCAAGCCAATGCAACAGTTTCAAGAAGAGGTGGCCTTTGACCACACCATTACAGTGGCGGTGGACATCGTGGACACAGGTTTCCGTCAAATGGGGAACCATGTGTCCCTTCATCAACAAGGGTGGTTAAATGCAACAAACTTCCACCAGGACATTCAGATTAAAGTGCTGGATATGCCGTTCGACGGTGAGAACTTCTTCGGCAAGGCCATCGACAAGTCTTTACAAGTCATGACGACCGAAACTGAGACATCACGCTCCCTGAAACCCTACAACAATGGTGGCTGTCTTAATTTTGTTCATCCAGAGGAAACCCTGGCAGATCTTCCAAGGGATATACTACTCCGTACTGACAGCCTTATCGCTCCTCCACTCAAGAAGCATACAGGGGTCGCCTTTAGCATATAAGGGTTACTCTAAAGGCAGGGGATAACAGCATTGGTGCCGCCCACAGGGCAGGACCCCGACTTACAAGTAGGCTTGAACCGGCTGTGATCTTGAGCCCCCACTTATGCACCCCAGTGGGGGGCCAGCTGGTGAAGTTCATCATCGCATGGAAGATCACCACCACTGACAGATGGGTGCTGGACTCTCATGTCAGCGGCACACCTTGGAGTTCCAACGCAGTTGTCCTTGTATCCCAACGGTGCCGCAGTAAGAACAACACAGCCCGAAAGTCAGAGGTGCATGCCATGTTACAGAAGGGGGCGATAGAAACCGTCCCCCAGCACCTCTGCGACTCTGGAGTATATTCCAGATACTTTCTGGTTCGAAAGAAAACGGGGGTGGAGGCCAATCCTAGATCTGCGTCGGCTCAACACTTGAAGTCCCAAAAGTTCAGGATGGTTACGTAGCAACATGTGCTCGGCCAGGTGGAGGAAGGGGATTTTCTGACGTCATTGGATCTGGAGGACACCTACTTCTACATCTCCATCCACCGCAAAGTCCTACGATTTGCAGTTCAGGGTCAGCAGTACCAGTTCAAGGCTCTTGGCTCCTTACACCACATCAAAATGTTAGCAATACACCATTCCACTGTACGGAATCTTCTCCAGAGACTGTACTATGCAAAAGGTCCTGCTTTAGAACTGTAACATTTTAATAACCTTCTCCTACATGGCACAGCCAAAGAACTCCTTCAACAATAGACCACATCCAAAGTAGAAGATTTTGGAAGTGAAGATCACTTAAGAGAAGAGTAGTGAAAACCTTACAAATGCCAATCTTCTAATAAACATGTACAAAAAAGAAATAGCAAAGTTTAAAAGCACATCTGCTGAAGTACCAAACCAAGTATGTGTGTGTTGTCGCAGAACTTATGAAAAGAGCACCAAAACTGTAGATATAACTTACAAAATAGAAGACCATGAGGAATCCCAAGGGTTCCAATTAGCGCTATATCTTATAACAGAAAACAAATACAAAATAACTAACACCTCAATACTTGGCACATACTGCAGTACAAGGCTTGATAATAACCAAATGCCTTCAAGGGCCATCACTAATAACTTCAAAATATTCCCACTTCCAAAACCTCTCCAACAGCTTTATTTGTATGAGAGCATTATAATCCAACTGAGCCTCGGGAGGATGACTCAGGGGCAACGCGCTCGCCTTGGAAGCAAGACGACACGGAGCAACACAGGTTCGATTTCCTGGATCCGCGCTTAGAAACCTCTCTGTATTAAGCGTGTTATAAATAACCAATCATAATCACAAAACTGTACACCCATTTCAAGCTATAATACGCCTTCATCCCAAAACAGCCAAATGGCCTCCTTCTGAATTATTGAAAGGCATTCGTGGCAAAGTGTTTTATTTGCCATTAGATCTTAAAGAAAATGTAGAAGCTCTAGGAGTGCAAAGGCCAATAGATCAATCTTTGATTATCCTAGTGAATGGTGTACCAATGAAAGACAAAAAGAATTGGTAGTAACTATTAGACTTAAACAAAGTTAGAATAGCTCTACAATATCTTAAAGAGAACAATGAATACTACAAAGACATAAACATTGAACAAAACGTAAGGGAAACCACCGAAATAATTCAGGATTCCGCATCAACTGGCCAATTTGAACTTGTAGATCCTATTACGGCATCCAATATTTTAGACCAGTATACAATTCACCCAAATGATCTCCAATTAGCATATAGGAAACAAGTGTACAAACAAAAGCCTTTCCTCTACTCTTTCCTACAGGAAAATGGGGAAGATATGATGAAAGATGGAGACAAATAACATCTTCAGAATACCCCTCTTTACAAATGTATTCTGAAGACCCCAGATTCAGACAAAATGTTGAATACATATTCCACCTCCTATTCGAAAGTGAACTAGCAACTCTATGTTACGGAGTTGCACACACACATTGAAAACAGGTTCCAATTTTTTAAACATGTCTGCTATCCAAATACTTCAAACGATAAAAGACAAAGATGAGGTTTTGCAGTCAAGTATCACACATGTGTGGTACAAAAGAGTACTGGTTCCGACGTCACAGTGATGTATGGTGTGTGCTAAGAAACCTTGGTCCACCCCCATGGTTTGTCACGTTAAGTTGTGCAGAATATGCATGGGAGGACTTGCACGACTTCCTACGCAGCGAAAACCAAAACAAAGAGGGGACAGACATAAAAACACCAGGAGAACTCTGCTCTGATTGACCCTGTAAATGTATCAAGATACTTTCACCACCGCTTTATTGCCATACTGCACTTCATCTGTAATAAAAATATTCTTCCCCTCTGAGAAGTGGAACACTACTTTTGGAGAAAGGAATTTCAATCCAGAGGAGCACCACACATCCACATGCTTTTGTGGATAAAAGATGCTCCTAAATTTGGTCATGACAGTGATGCCACTGTTCTGCAGTTTATTCACAAATACATAACCCGCGACATCCCTTCAGAAACCACACATAGTGAGCTACATACACACGTTACCCTTCCAAAAACATAAGTGTGGCAAATACTCCGACACAGATATAAAAACAAAGGTAAATACTACACCAAATGCTGCTTTGGTTTCCCTAGACCAGTTTCAGCAAAAGGACAAGTAAACAGCTTCACGTCTTCTGTTAGACACAGTGTGAAAGGCAAATCGCCTAGAAACACATACTGCATTAAAGGAAACGAAGATTCAAAGTACATGCATGATTACAATGCAATCATTGCCCTCTTGTGGAATGCAAACATAGATATACAATATATTGCAGACAATTCTATTGCTGTTGCAAGATATGTCACAGCCTACCTAACCAAAGCTCAGAAAACGGAGCTAAAAGACCTTTGGGATGACATATCATCTAACAAAACACTGTCACAAAAATTGTACAGCTTTGGCATAAAAATGCTCTCCCATAGAGAATATGGATGCTACGGAACTGCAGACCGTTTAACAGCACAGCCTTATATGGCAAATCTGAGCACAGTCTGACTAAGCCTTGGTCCTGCTGAATCCAGAAAAAGAGTGCTCAAATAGTACCAAGATATAGAAAGAATAGCCAAAAAAGATCACAACAGCCAGGACATTTTGAAAAACAATTTATCAGACACATACTACCCAAACAGAAGTACTGTTTTGGAAAACATGTGCATATACCATGTAGCCCAGAATTTCTCCTACAAGAATAATTTTAAACCAGTTGAAAAAAGTCTGTTCTAGACAGTGCATTTCCTGGACCCATTCCTCAAATGAAGGAGGGATCCGACCTTTCCACCCTCGAAGAATCAACCGTTTTGCAACAATGGTAGCTCTAAAAAAACATTTTTTAAGGGTGGAGCTGACATCAGCCAACCCTGAATCATCACCTAGGATCATTGTCTTAAAATCCAGGACAGACCCTTCACCCAAAATCCTATCACACACATCACAAACTTCAATCCAAAAATTCCTGACCCGCACACAGCTCCATAGCATGTGTTCCAGTGACCCAACTTCCTGAACACAACCCCTACATTCAGCAATGTCAGTCATGCCCCTTTTATGCAATGTTTCTGAACACCAATACACACGATTCTGAATCTTAAAGGAGAGTTCCGGGACTTTTTTTTTATTGTCCCTACGGGTCGGCCATGTGTTTGTAAGCATAAATCGGTAGATCGTAGGAAACTTTCCTATGGACCTTACCCGACTTTTCGCCCCTTATCGCACTCGAAATCAGCCTCCATTTTGTGATAATCCTATCATTCCGCCGCATCGACCTGGCTCACCTGCCTTTGCGGCACTAAATCAAATCCCCCGCCCCTGAGCCTGACATCAGCAGACGCGTACTGCCCATTTCAAGCACGTCTCGTGTCAACAATCGCTGCGCCTCAGCTATTGACGTGTTGCCATGGAAATGGCAGGACGCCTCTTTCCCCAATAAGTATAAACAGACCGTTTCACAACATACAGCAGCAGATTTTCGATTCCATTCCTCTCTCTGTGTTACTTTGAGTATTCTGTGACTCGTTTCAGTGCTCTGGTCAGCTACCTTCGCCGCTTGTAGCCCGTGTGAACAGATACCAGTACCACCGCTATAAATTATTTTACTATCTTTACCGCACAATGGCCACAATAATGCCGTATATGTACGAGCCCGAGTACACCGAGGAAGAACTACTGGAAAGGCAAGCACGCGAAAACGATGGGGATTCGGACGGCAGTTGGGAGGACCAGTCAACGGATGAAGAGCCTGGACCATGTCGCATGGACGGCGTCTCCACCTGGTGCACGTGCAATCAGTGCGAGCTAATGCCAACTGAGGAGGAGAACTGCTGCTGCCGTGAAAATTCCGGGTGCTTGGCCTACATTTCGGAAAGCGAGCAAAGTCAGCAGGAAGGCGAGCAAAGTCCGCAATGCATCACCGAGCTGCCAGAGTTCAGGGAAGCCTGCCTCTCACGGACAGTGTTGAGGATGATGATGGTGCTTATGCACGAACTTCGTGGCACTGTTCGTCCGCGTAATCCGAGTAACGAGTAAGTATACTCTGTTTGTGATGTCAGTGATGCCACCACTATTTCATGGTCGTCTCCCACATATAAAATTACATTTACATATCATTGGAACGCATGTAAATTGGTTCCATATAGTGCATTTTCTAGATATAATTTTTTTCTAAGGAAAATGACATGTGTTACCTGAATCGACATTGATAAGAAAGTTTGGTCAGTTTAATACAGTTTGCATCTTTTTTTTTCACAGGTGGTACAGGCTGGTGGCCTATCGTTGCTTCACTTGGTGGCTTCACGGGAGGCTCGGACACCGCGTTCGGAGAGTAATACCTGCCTGTGCGGTACTTGCCATTAGACAACATTTCCCCAGTGACAGTGGACAATACCGCGGATTTTCCCTCGATGTGCTGCAACCTCAACTTTACAATGTGTAATGTTTATTATTTATGTTTAATTAAAATCTAAAATAAAGCCCAACATATATTTTAACAATGGTTGTTTTGATTTTTTAAATGAATCTAGTGTATATTCTCCTGGGAGGGTGAGGTATTTATAAACTCACCCCCCTGCCTTCCATGTAGTAGATCCTGCAGCCATCCTCTTACATTCAGTTAGATGGCCTCTCCTTGGTGAGGCCCTGCGGCAAACGGGTCTTGTCTGCACGACCACCGCCCCGATCCACCCCCCGCCTTATCAAAGGCAGTTCGCACCGGGGTACTTGAGCTGCTGGCAAGTGGAGCTGTCAGGGAGCGATAAAGGCCAAGAGGTGCCAAAGACCATGTACACTTCAAAGTGGTCTATAGAGCATGGGTTTGTTGTTCCCATGTCTACCTCCAGACCCCGTGTCTCCTGCCAAGCATCCCCCTCACGCTGGACGGCCCCCTGCAATCCACATAAGTGTGTCTCCATTCACGAGTCTTCCTGTGTCTTGTCTGCACGACCACCGCCCCGATCCACCCCCCGCCCTATCAAAGGCAGTTCGCACCGGGGTACTTGAGCTGCTGGCAAGTGGAGCTGTCAGGGAGCGATAAAGGCCAAGAGGTGCCAAAGACCATGTACACTTCAAAGTGGTCTATAGAGCATGGGTTTGTTGTTCCCATGTCTACCTCCAGACCCCGTGTCTCCTGCCAAGCATCCCCCTCACGCTGGACGGCCCCCTGCAATCCACATAAGTGTGTCTCCATTCACGAGTCTTCCTGTGTCTTGTCTGCACGACCACCGCCCCGATCCACCCCCCGCCCTATCAAAGGCAGTTCGCACCGGGGTACTTGAGCTGCTGGCAAGTGGAGCTGTCAGGGAGCGATAAAGGCCAAGAGGTGCCAAAGACCATGTACACTTCAAAGTGGTCTATAGAGCATGGGTTTGTTGTTCCCATGTCTACCTCCAGACCCCGTGTCTCCTGCCAAGCATCCCCCTCACGCTGGACGGCCCCCTGCAATCCACATAATGCCACGACATATACACGTCATTCATTCACAAACACACCCCTGGTTCGAATTCTTTATAACCCACTTCATATTTCTAATGAGAACTTCTTTGCGCTTTGCTAGTCAACCCGTGAAGGTGCTGGTTATCTGCTCTTCGTCTCTGTGAACTTCCGTGACCACTTTGAGCAAACTCGTCAGTTTGCAACCTGTGAACTGCTCCCTGTTCTACGACAAGAAACTACTCTGATCCCTGCATCTAACTGTTTGTTCGTCAAGGTAAGTCCATGTACCATAATCATTTTGCGTCCAATTTTTTAATTTATATCTATTTGCTAGTAGTCATTAAATTGCATCCATGTTTTCTTTTCGTTCACGACAGTACATGCAAGGAACTAGTCACATGTTCTGAGTTTAGTCAAATTACTTTTTCTATTTTTTGAAAGTTATTGAAATACTTATCCGCATGTGAATAACGTGTATAGTTCCAAGAACCAAAACGGACCTTGCATTGAACCTTTTATGTGTCATTTACTGTTTTAACACATTGGTATTCATAGAGAATTGTTGATCTTTACTTTTCAGAACTTTCCATAATGCCTGCCTGTTCCATTGGCGGTTGCCCTTCGAAGACCCATAACAAATCTGAAGGTACTATAATGCATGTTTTCCCTAAGACAATAGATCAGATAAGAGAATGGGTCCGATATTGCGGATATCCAGCCTCTGAGCTAGAAAGTAGAGTCCTAGAAGTCTTTGCGGACAAGAGGGGTGATCGATACCGCATCTGCAGCAGGCACTTTAGCCCAGACATGTACTCCACATCATTGCTAATAAAGAAGAAAACACCGCGAGCGAGGCGAAAATTGCTCTCAACCGCTATTCCCACTCTATTCGTCCACATCCCTCCACTGGTGAGTCAAGTTTACGTATTTATCTCTCGGCCTTGCGGTAGTGTGTAGCATTAGCTAACAATAATTTCCCCATTTATGTATCCACTCAATATGAAGGCGGAAGATTCTCCATCCGTGTCGTTATTGCAGTCATCAGCCACTTCAAGCGCCTATCGGGTAATCTTACTTAGCTATTCTGACACTGACTTGTTTTAGGCATGTAAATCAATAGTTTTAATTGATCGTGTAATTATTTTACCTAATGGTACACCCTTGTACTCGTCCTCTAGTCTTTGTTTTCAGTTATAATTATTGTTATCCAAAATAATGCAAGTACTGTCTTTCAGGGAGATGCTGAGGAGTCCAACGCATTGACGACAACCGTAGATGTCACTCAGATGCTCGAGGTACGTTTCCGGACAGTTCCATCGATGGAGATCATCAGATCTTGCATTCTTGTAGCGTGATTGTTACACACAATGTTTCTTTCGTTTTTAGCCATTGATATGTCCTTCTGTCGTCGCCCTCCTATTTGTCTTCTTTTTTCAATATTGTGTTCATTACTAATGAAAGTCCTATGTTTCAGGGAGTCGATGGAGCATTAGTCCAAGTAGAAGGGGGAGCATGCAGTTACGGGTCGGCGCAACAGCTTGCAGAAGTGTGCACCGCAGTTACATCGTCCCTTGATGTTCTTATGCATTTCGAGGTATGGATACTGACAGTTCGATCAAGCGAAATCATATGACGTGATTACATCCGCTATACTTCCTTCTTTATTAACGCAAGTACTATGTTTCAGGGAGATGACGGAGCTTCTTCTACAAGAACATCACCCCTAGTAGTTGATGCAGATCTCTGGGTGGTGACACTTCCAACGATCGAGCAAATCGAATCATATTTACATATCCATTATTTATTTTAGACAACTGATCATTTGTGCAGGTCTATTTAGATGAGCCGTTGACGCCTGCTCAAAGTTTATGTTCTTTTTAACAAAATAGAAAAGCATACTAATGCAATTACTGTGTTTCAGGGAGTTGCTGAAGCGTCATCTTCAATAATATCATCAATGGAAGTCTATGCGGAGCCCGAGGTATGGATCTTGACAGTTCAATCTAACTAGATCAACAATGCGTGAACTATTGTCGTTTGAATGTTCTACACAATGCGTTCATTCGTGTTTTGCTATTGAGATGTACGTATGGGTATTGGTCCCCAAGTACATTTTGTGTTTTCAATATTATTATACATACTAATGAAAGTTCTATGTTTCAGGGAGTCGATGGAGCCTCAGTGAGTGATGGATGTGCTTATCATGAAAATATAGTCGTTGCAGCGCGAGAGGAAGTGGAGACATGCACACACGAGTCGGAGCAACAGCGTCCAGATGTTGAAGTTCGAGGCAAGAAAGTTTCAAAGAAAAGAAAGCAAAAGAAGGTTAGTGTCCTGTTCACTATATTATGTTGTCTTTCACTGTCAATAGTTCAATACTGTAAGTTGTGTTTAAACTGAACATCCCTTTTCTAATCTGTCCTCTAGTTGCGAGTGGGTGTAAGAACTAGATCTACACAGACAGTGAAGCGAACGAGAGATGTTGCTTGTCAAACCTTTTGGCAGGGACTTGAGACTGGAGATGCATCGTGCCAATGGGAAGAATATGAAGTGATTGACAACGGAGCTATACCACCACCAGCCATTGATAGTGAATGTCCTCCTGGTAGTTTGGATGCAGTCGGAGATCAATTCACAGAATCCACACCCGCAAAAAATAAGAGCGCGCGAAAGTTGAAGACATTGTTTTTTTCTCCCATCTCCGGACAAGGAACAGATGTTGCAATGGAAGAGAATGACGTGGACGACAATGAAACACCATCAATATCACTCAGCATAGCGGAAGACGATATCAGAGATTGTACCTTTCATGCGAGTGACATGTCCTCAACGTTACAGGCCGAACCAGCTGGGATGCAGAGTGACAGTATAAGGAAAGAGGCCAAATTCATTGTATTCGATAGCTGTTTGATGGATATTATTATGATGATGAAATGTGGGCATTCGGTTGGTGGGGAAGTATGTGGGGAGCCATTGATTAATGTGACTCGTGCAATTCGAGGCACTAACCTTAAAATACATGCCACCTGTACACAATATCATCCGTTCGCATGGTCTGCACAACCCATGCTGGGGCAACTGCCAGCAGGCAATCTACTTTGTGCAGCGGCCGCACTTTTTAGTGGTTCAAGTTTTAAAAAGTTACAGTATTTCTTTCAGTTTGTGGGAATCCATTTCATTGCGAAAAGTCAGTTCTACAAATACCAAACCGATTATCTATTTCCAGCCATCAGCGAAGCTTGGAGAATGGAAAAAAATGTCAATGGAAAGTACATTCGCGGGCAAACGCTTCAGGCTAGCCGGTGATGGACAGTGCGACAGCCCAGGATTTTCAGCCAAGTACTGCACCTACCACTTTCAGGACATGGAAAGTAAGAAAATTGTGAGTTCGGTGGTCGTGCAGGTGTCACAAAGTACATCCTCAGTGGCCATGGAGAAAGTTGGCTTTGTAGCATCATTGCAAGAACTACAATCGCGGGGAATGGTGATCGACCTGATAGCCACGGACAGACACGTTTCAATTGCCAAGACAATGAGAGAAGAGTACAAAAATATAAATCACCAATTTGACGTATGGCATCTTGCAAAAACAATCAATAAAAAATTGTCGGCTGCAGGAAAAAAAAAAGATATGCAAGGTATTTCACAGTGGTCCAAGTCAATCAGCAACCATCTTTGGTGGAGCTCAAAAACATGTGAAGGGTCGTTGGAAATTCTACTGGAAAAATGGCGGTCAGTAATGTTGCACTGTAGCAACGTACATCGATGGTCGACAAATGAGCATTTCCACAAATGTGAACATGGCCATTTGTCCACAGAGGAGGCACGGAAGAAGAAGTGGTTGATTCCTTCATCACCCACTCACAAGGCCATTGAAAAGATTGTATTTGATAAAACTATAACAAGAGATTTGAGGGGACTCACGGAATTCTGCCACACAGGAGATTTGGAGGTGTTCCACAATATGTGCCTAAAGTACAGGCCCAAAAGATTGCATTTTGGCATGGAAGGCATGAAAAATCGGACTCTTCTAGCGGTCTTGGCACATAACCATAATGTTGGCCGTCAACAAAGTAGGACGACCGGAACTTTAGGGACGCTTCGCTACAATAAGGCCTTCACTAAAAGAAGTAAACAATGGGTGATCAAACCAGTGTTTGAGGATATGCAATATGAGTTTATTGAGAGACTTATCGTAGATGTCCTCGATAGGCACATACATGGAGTGGTGAACGAACCTATGCAGGGGACAACTGCATTGCCACCCAACATTGCCTCTGTTCCATGTCCACCTAAAGCAGAGCTCATTGAGAAATACACATCACGGTTTAAATGATTGTAATTTGATTGTCTGTTCTCTCGAGTCTCCTCATGTTGCAGGCCCATTGCAATTAAACCAAACAGTAATATAAATCATTTTTACAAAAATTATAGAATGTTTCCGTATTGCAAAAACATGGCCGACCCATAGGGACAATAAAAAAAAAGGCACGCAGACAAGATGTCCCTAAAACTAACTGCAGCTAACTAGAAATGTGTGCTCGCTCAAAGTGAAGGTCAGCTGCTTTGATGTTTTGCTCGGGTGGCGGAACGGCCCACGACCCAATATAAGGTTCTATTGTGATTTGACCTTGACAGGCCGGGACCATCCTGAAAGACTAAGAAAAGATAATGAATAAAATTTCAGAAACGAAACGATGAGCCACGTTCATTAGAAGAAGTAACGTCGGCAAAGAAGGAGTGGTGTTTCGGGTCTGCCGTACACAGAGACACAATGGAAAATGCAAATATAATGTAAGTAACTTTTGATGAGTTTATACCGCAATTTCATTACTATACAGTGGCTTTAAAGACGGGTTCAGTTGTACTTGTTCGTTCTATGTGGCATATTGTTTTCTACCGCGCACTATCTTGAGGAGAAACATCTGCTTTTACTGAAGCACCTCAAAACCTTCCTCTTTGCTTCTGCTTTCTCTCTCCCTCTCCCCTGCTACAACTGGTCCACTGTCTGCGACCTCAGTCCTGGGCCCTTCCACTCTCCACCTGCACTGCCTCCCTGTCAACCCCTGCACTGGGGGACTGTCTCAGTATCCTACAGCCCCCCCTTCCCAGCACTTGTTCTGCACTTACCTTGCACTTGCCACCAGCTGGCCCTATTTATTTATTATTTTATGCTACTTACCTTGTACTCCACTCCCCCCCCCCCCTCCATGCCTCGCCACGCCTTTAAACACTTGTGTACACCCAGTAGCGCTGTCCTCGCTATGAAATGAATAATTTTAATAAGGATCTGATGGTGAGACTAATTTCATTTTTTATGTTTTTAGGTACATCATTCACTACTGTCTGTGTCACGAGTACCAGACACCGGCGGACGGCTTCTACAGCCGCCAGTTGCTTCTCCGCGTGAACAACGTTACCACCCTGACCATTTTATGGGACGATCGCCAAGTACAAGTATGCCCTTATGCGGTACTAACGGTTAGATGCAACATACCTACCGTTGTGGTGGCCTAGTGCCTCGTTGTTGGAACAGCCATGCGATTATCAGTGCGACCGAAGAGCTTATTTTTATCGTAAACCAACACCCTGTGTACTGCACACGAACATCGCTTCCCTCAAGACGAACTAATTTGGATCGAGAGCAAAGAAAAATGCAAATCGCTGAATATTCTCTAAACATTTGATGTCCAATAAACGTACTTTGCCAAATGTACAATCTTGCCGTTTGCTTTTAAACCACGGTTTCACATTCCGAATTGTGGCGCTGTATTGTGAGATGCTCTAAGACCCTGTGTACAGCAAAGGACCATCGCGTTCCTCAATACGAACTTTTTGGAACGTGAGCAAATAAAAATGCAAATCGCTGAATATTCTCTAAACATTTGATGTCCAATAAACGTACTTTGCCAAATGTACAATCTTGCGGTTTGATTTCAAAGTACAGTTTCATATTCCGAATTGTGGCGCGCTGTATTGTGAGCTGATCTGTGTTGATTTCCGGGGTCTGTGTGGAGTCGCGTAGAAGACGCCTGGGCGCGTTTGCCTACGCAGCTCAGTCACGTCACGGATAGAGGCGGGGAATATGAATGTTTTGATAAAGTCTGTTTCAGGGGCGGGGGATTTGATTTAGTGCCGCAAAGGCAGGTGAGCCAGGTCGATGCGGCGGAATGATAGGATTATCACAAAATGGAGGCTGATTTCGAGTGCGATAAGGGGCGAAAAGTCGGGTAAGGTCCATAGGAAAGTTTCCTACGATCTACCGATTTATGCTTACAAACACATGGCCGACCCGTAGGGACAATAAAAAAAAAGTCCCGGAACTCTCCTTTAATTTGTCGAGACCTTTCACTCAGATTCAGCGAACATAAGGAGACGTTTCCACACATATTCTTCCAGGCCTCAAGATCAATATCAGACCCAATTCTCTCACTCCACGCTCCCCTTAAATTGTCATTACTCTGAAAATGTGACACAAATAGCTTGTATAACCTACGAGCTAAACCACCTTCCTGTCCGTTAGAATATGTCAGAAAAACATTCATGTCCAAAGAGTCAGACCAGTCCACCACACCCACAGACCTCTTGAGGCGTCTATATGCCGAGTCTGACAAACCCTCAAAACTCCATCTCTCTCTCAGCTCAGCAGCTGTCAACCACCGATCACCATTCCCCAAATCAGAGACCTGTTTAATATCCATTAGGAACCATTCGGGCCAAAAAAACGTCTTGGAATTATCCCTAATCCTAGGATTCAGCCAGATAGAGGCACTCTT
Organism: Ambystoma mexicanum; assembly: GCF_040938575.1. Lineage (NCBI taxonomy): Eukaryota > Metazoa > Chordata > Amphibia > Caudata > Ambystomatidae > Ambystoma > Ambystoma mexicanum. The sequence goes on from NC_090922.1 coordinate 388,852,618, forward strand.
GCACTTAAACGCGTCCCGACCTAGCAATGATAAGACTTCAATCCAAGAGTTACGCAAAAAGGACGTAGCCAACATACTACCTCCAGGAATCTTTGTATTAGTGGTCAACAAGGCTTCCGGGCCCAGCGGCCCATAGGCATTCGACTCTGCCACCGCCCAGCTGTCCAATTCACCATTCAAAAACGGAACAAAAGAATGAGAAGAAAAGGCCAAATGGTAGGCCCTAAAATTCGGAACCCCTAAACCACCTAAATGAATCGGAAGCTGTAATTTCCACAGACTAAGTCTAGGTGGTTTTCTGTCCCATAAAAATTCCTGAACAAGACGGTCTAGTTCTCTCCAATAACCACTCTTAATTCTCAAAGGAAGCATGCTAGATACAAAGTTAATCCTGGGAGTCAAATTTATTTTCAGGGCATTGACTTTACCCCACAGGGAAAGATGAAGCAACGACCACCTTTCCATATCCAATTTACAATCCCATATAACCACACTCATGTTTTCATCAACCATACGGGAGACAGGAAACGTCAGCCATACTCCCAAGTAGCGCAAGCGCACATCACACCAAGTAAACCCCAGCCCCGTAACCAGAGTCTTATCACACCTGTTGGACAGAGGCAACACTTCTGACTTCAAGCGGTTAACCTTGTATCCTGAACAATCATGAAAATCCGACAAAATCCTCATCAGACATGTCAGGGACACTTCCAAAGTCTGCAGCACCAACAAGAGGTCATCAGCATAAAGCCAAGCCTTTTGCACCACACCCCAACAATCAACACCTCGTAAATTCGGTTCATTTTTGATGCAAACTGCAAGAGGCTCAATCGCTAAAATGAATAACAGGAGAGAAAAAGGACAACCCTGACTCGTGCCCCGCTTCAAACAAAAAGGTTCTGAGACCACCCCATTAGTCTTAACGTCAGCCGTTGGACTGGCATTTAAAAGTGCAACCCAAGAAATAAAATCCTCACCCAGATTCATTCTCCTCAGTACCGAGTACAGGTAATCCCAACTGACCCTGTTGAAAGCTTTCTCTGCATCAAGGGAAAGAACAGCGGCATCACAGTCCAATCTATCCGCCATTTCCATAGTAAGTAACAATTTCCTGATATTACTGGACGTACGCCGATTCTTCATGAATCCAGATTGCTCCCCACCAATCAAAGCTGGCAGGGACTGTACCAGGTGCATAGAAAGAACATTGGCAAGAATCTTATTATCAGTATTGATAAGGCTGATTGGACGATAACTAGCCGGATGATTGCAATCCTTAACTTTTTTCAAAAAGACCGAAATAGACGCATGGTTAGTACTCCCAGGTAACGACCCGACCAGTTTGCTAGAAACATACATATCTCTCATGACCTCCAAGGCCGAGTTCGGGAGGATCCTATAAAACTCACAAGGGAGGCCATCTGGCCCTGGGGATTTACCACATTTAGCCCTGAAATCGCGCTTTTGATCTCATCAACCGTTATCGTATCACCAAGAAGATCACGCTCAGCATCCTGAATCCTAGGCAAATTCAAATACCAAAGAAGTCTTCACCCTACCCGTAATATCCGCCTCATCGCTATACAGATTCTCATAGAAGTCACGAAAAATTGAGTTAATTTTATTGGGATCAAATGTAATTCTATCCTCCCGGTCAATCATAGAAGCAATCGCCGACTCTGAAATCCTTTTCTTCAACCAGAATGCCAGCCATCTGTCACAACGTTCTCCCTTTTCGAAATATGTACACTTAGAGTAGAACAAGCCACGCTCTGCCCTCAGCGACAAAAAGTCTTCCATTTCTTTTTTCAGTTTTTTCAAAGCAGCCAATTTTACTGAGTCAGTAGGATCAAGCATCAGATCCCAAGAAATCTCACCAATACGCAAATCAAGATCACGCCTCTTACTCTCCTCTTTCTTCCGTTTACCACTAGACAGCCCTAAGCAAACACCACGCATACAGCATTTAAAGGCTTCCCAGGTATTCGCCACACTGATCTCTTCTGAGCGATTCTCCATAACAAAATAGTTCGCCTCTGAAACAATCCGATCCAAAATATCATCATCCAATAAAATAGAGGTGTTCATCTTCCATGAGAAACTTTTTACACTGAAATTTAAGTCTCAAATGCATCTCAACAGGGGCATGATCACTCAATAAAATATTGCCAATACCAGAGACAATACTTTCTGACACATTTCCACCAGTAAAAATCATATCCAGTCTAGAAAACACACCATGCGCACTAGAAAAGAAACTGTATTGACGTTTGTCCAGGTTCCCCAGACGCTATATGTCTTTCAAATTGTGTTCCTCCAACAGTAATCCAAGAGCCTGATGATGATAATCACAACGCAGCACACGTCTGATCTGACTTCTATCCAGTATAGGATCAACCACAGTATTAAAGTCCCCCCCAAGCAGAACATTAGAATTATTCAAATCTAAAAGGGTCTGTGCTACCATTCTGAAAAAGGAGCTGTCATCCACTGTAGGAGCATACACATTGCAGAGAGTTAACGATTCCCCCTGAATCTCAACCAACAAGGCAATCATCCGACCATCCTTATCTGCACACTGGCGTAAAACTCTCATAAGTAGTTTCTTCCGAAACAAAATGGCCTCTCACCTTGATGAAAATGAAGAGCCAAAAGCAGAACCAACCCACTCCTTTTCCAACCCAGAAATCTCATCCTCCAATATGAGTCTCCTGTAAGAAACAGATATCGGCATGCATGTCCTGCAACATGTGAAACACTTGCTTTTTCTTAAGCAAATTATTCATCCCATTCACATTCCAAGAGACAATACGCAGATCATTAAAAGCACCACCTGAGCGGGAAGTCATCATTATACTCTGAAGGTCAAAAACATCAAAAGTAAAAACAAAACCAAAAAAAACAAAAGCAAAAAATGAAAAGAACAGATAAGACAGCAAAGTCTATTTAGCCCAAAAAGATATTGAAACAACATTTGGAACCATCCCCTGGAGCCCTCCCAAGGCACAATAGAAAAACCATTTAAAAATGCATCAAATTACCCTTCCAAGAAAAATAAACAAATAAAAGTAGATAAATAAAACCCAAAAACCACCAAGTCAACCCACAAGACCCCCCCAAAATCCCCCCACCACCATGAAAACCGCAAAAAAGAAAAATCGCAGAAAAACTAGGCACCTAACAACAATCACAACCTAGAACATGTCATAACTGAACAGGAAAACCACATCTCAACACCCAAAAATGTCCAAGAAGGCAAAAGGCAAGCCCCAGCCATATAACCAACAATGCACCCACCCCCAACATTGAAATGAAACCTGCAAAAAAAAAAAACATGAAGGCAGCTCCAAATTGCATACATAAGGAACAAAACCAAAGTTATCCAAATGTAGTCAATGCAGAAGGTGCAGCAGTTATATAGCTTTACAGGTATCCAGTCAGTGCCCATGAAGTGGAAAATATCCAGAACAAACGTTCCACATCCCAATAGAAAGGGCCCACAGCAACAACACACTAGGCCACCCCGACCTCTGCAGTGCAGTTAATGAAATGTCTGAGGCAGGCCGGGGTCACGCTAGTGGTACACGCAAAACCATCCGGTGGAATATTTCAAAAATGTCAAACGGTGTAAGAAGGTAAGGTAAGAGGAGAATCTAACCATACTATACAAATATATATCTTGTGTAGAATTCTGAAATGAAGCAACATTCAGCATAGATGAGAAGGGAAAACCATATTAGGATGTCAAGAGGATCTGATACCCGTACTCATAATAGTTTGAAGGATCTGGTTACTGCTCGTAAATGGCTCCTTCGTGATTGTTTGATGTGCACCGTGAGCTCCATAGCGACACTTCACTACCACAGTCTGGGCTTCTGTCGGAGGTGTTCAGATGTAATTAACACACACCCTTACTCATCAGCCTGCCTTCTGTGGACTGTGATGGCCCATGGGAATAGCAGGAAAAATCCACACTAAGCATCCGGTATCAACACGAACAAAACAAGACGTGGACATTGAAGGTACAGAGGAATACGGTCCTGATGGCAGTCCAGGCATCACAAGCTGCATGGCCTCCACTTTCCATTGCCTCAGGACCCTGCGGCAGATTGAACATACCTCAAAAGTCTGGCGCGCTGACCGGAGGCATATACTCGAATGATCACCGCTACTCCAGAGCCCTCCGACAGAACAAGCGGGGCTCCATCCGACTGCCATGGCTGCAAACCCACGAAGACTACACTAAATGCAGGCCCCATCAGAGGCGCGACCGGGACCTTCCGAACCCAACCGCAACAACATCAGCTGACACAGCGATTATGTGCATGCGCCACACGTAGCAGCAGCTAGGTCCTTTCCTCACACACCGCTGGAGACCCCAGCGGAGTATGAACCAAGGCCGCGAGAAGAATTTCCAGTAGGTAACAAAGCACGCAATGCCCAATGAAGTTCCAAAGCATTTTTGAAAACTCAAACTGCCGTAATCAAGCGGCGCCATTTTAATATGTTCAAACATTTGGCAAAACATTGTAAAAAGCTAAAAAAAGAAGAATACACATTCAAAGTCATGGTGGGGGCCAAGGGGGGTCAAAACAAGGTCACTCACTGGTCAAAGATGGTGCAGGAAGACCCCTCTCATACGTTTCCAGCCAATCCAGAGCTAGTGCAGGATCAGATGTGTTTCTATCCCCATCAGGAAACACTATAGTATGGACATTATTTCTGCTGAGAAAGGCTTTCAAAGTAAGCTGTTTAGCCAATTCTTACACAAATATCTTCTCAGGAGCAAGATCTCCTTAGGATAGTCAGGGTAAACAAAAACAGATTTAACTTTGAAGAGGGCATTTCCCACCTTTCTGGCAGCTTTCATCAAACGTTCCTTAGACCTCAGATTCAAAAAGGAAACCAAAACATGCCGTGCCCTGTCCCCCAGGTGTTTACCAATCCGAAAAATGTCTATCTTGATTGCAGTACAATGAAAACTGTCCTGTAAAACCAAGGAAGGCAGGTCCTCATCATCTCCATCTGAATCTTCCATACCAACCAATCTGATGTTTCTTGCCCTGATTCTCAACTCCAAATCCAAGCGTTGCTCTCTTTGTTTTTTCAAATCATATTTCAGATTGTTGTAAGCCTGGAAGCTGCCTGCAATCTCAGAGCCCATAGATGAAGAAGATTTTTCCAACTCAGTGACCTTGCCATCCAGTTGACCAGTTTTCAAATTGAGTTAAGCCATTGTCAGTTTAATATCACTGACATCTTGAGCCACCTGGAGAATGGTTTTGTAGACATCCCGTAGGCTAGGGGTTTCCTCCATCTCAGGAACCTGCTTGGGTTTCTTTGAGGCTGGGTTTTCTGCTTCACCAATCTTTTTCTTGGAACTTAACATTTCTATATAAATAACTTCAGGGATAGGTCCAGAGCAGTTGAGTTAAGCTGCTACTCCACTGCCAGCCATTCTAGAATCCCTGTGTTATGGTGTTTCTACTCATGTGGCGGATGAGACATTTTAACTGGTAAGCCACCCTTTTTTATGAAAGATAACAGGGAGCAAGATCATGGACACACTTGAAAACCAAACCGAGGGTATTAAAAAGAACCCTCTGATGCACCGGCAGTCAATGACAACTCCTATGAGCCTGGGAAATGGATGAATCCTTTGGCAAAGAAAAGAGGAGCCTAATGGCTGCATTCTGCACGATCTGAAGGCGCTGCAGTTGGTTATCTGGAATATCCATGAGAAGAGCATTACAGTAGTCTAGCTTGCCATTGATCAGTTCCCCGACAACAGCTGGTAGTCCCTTTCTCGAATAAGTTGCAAAAGAGGCTTCAAGAGGTTTAGATGGTAGTAAACAGCTTTAACAGTTTCACTGACCTGTAGGTGACATTCTCAGGTTTGCTTGCCATATGCAGCCCAGATTTGTAACTTTAGAAGAGAAAGCAGTTGGGACACCAAACAGTGAAGGGCACAGGTGATGTGTTGCTGTATATTGGCCAGTTTTTTTCTTACATCCAAGCACCATAATCTCAGTTTGGGGGGGCGGGGGGATTTAATAGAAGCTTATTCACCAACATCCAATTTTATATCTTACTTGCGCAGGCTAGCACTCTGTCAACTGCTTCCAGACGTTGTTCAATCTAACATATATTTGGGTTTCAGCATAGGAGTGGTATTGCTGGGTAAATCGGGGAAGAAATACTCAACAAGCGACGAATATAGATGTTAAATAGTAACGGGGATAAAGAAGATCCCTGGGGCACGCCACACTCAACCGATTCAGATCTCAAGGATTCCCTAGAAACCTGCTCCACTTCGGCAATCTTGATATAAGAATCTCAAAATCAACAGTGTTGAGGGCTGCAGACAGAGATAACATACTGATGTCACCATCTTCGGCAGCCTTCAAGATTTCATCCCATCCAGTAACTAATGCAGTCTCAGTACCATGTCCTTGTCTAAAGCTGGAAGATCCAATGGCACGCATGCCTGGCCTAAAGGGGCATTTACAAAAGTAGTCATAACCTCGCTCAGGGCAGACACATATAGTTTAGCCAAGTACGCTGGGATAGGGTCATAATTAGAAATATGTAGGTTTGTGTTTAGAAATAAGATTGGAGACGACTTCTTGACTTACAGGTGAAAACTGAAAGTAGGAAATTGTTGAATCAAGTTCCGTTATTGTCTCCATATCCAATGTGAACTCGTACTGGTAAATCAGCACTGAGTCAATGTTTGAGCGTATACTATCAATTTTATCCCTAAAAAAGGTATTAAATTAATTTGACAAACTAATTGACTGAAGAAAGTGAGATGTAGCACATTGGGGAGAGGCACACTTCTTTATGGCTGCAACGAGAACTTTTGGTCTGTTATTCGCAAGATCAATCTGTTTCTGTTCTGCAGACAGGATGATGTGGTTTAAGTAATGCTTTTTTAATAACTATTTAAGGTAATCTTAATGGGCCTGACAATCACACAGAGCTCTGTTTTTTTTATATCTATTCTCTTTTTTTCAGTATTCTTTCTTAAGTACTTTCAATGAATCATCATACAATTGGTTGTTTCTTTTCCTGGCTTTATTAATAGTTTTAACCAGGGTCAGGAGGTCACAATTATTTGTTAGTACTGTCATGTTGGTCTGATAGAATTCTAAACAGTTTAGGTCAGATAAAAAAGGGTCCAGTCTCCATAGATAGTTGATTTCTCGCTATGGAGTCAAGATCTCTTGTAGTATGTGAAAGACAGACTTCAGTGGTAATTCTGGGAATCTTTATTTGGAATAGGGATAGAGAAAGCAACAACAAAATGGTCGGACCATACAACAAGAATATTTTCCTGGTGAGACAAAACATTGCCTAATTATTACAAGATCCAGGCAATGGCTGCCTACATGGGACGCAGAATCAGTAAGTAGCGCAAGGTCATGTGTCTGCAAAATATCATTAAACTTACTGCATCCTGAGTTCTTAGGCATGTCGCACCAAATGTTAAATCGCCCAGTATAATCAAATTGGAGTAGCATAGTTCTTCTGCAGCTAGAAAGGCATCAACGTCATTGAAAAATAAATTTGCAGGACCTGGGGTTTATTACAAGCAGCAAAAAATATTAAATAGCAGGATAAGCCCAGCCCTTTTTTTTCCATATGAACTTGCCACAGATTAGCAATGGGCGCCCAGATGGTGCAATGCCCAAGTTTGTGTTAGTGGGCCTAGGTGTAAGCTCCCCTCACCCCCAAGATAAGAACACTCTGTGTGGAGGTCTGTGCCCCTTTGTTTAGTGCCTGGTGGTCTAGCGGGTTTCCCGTAGTCCAAGGGTGTTTGTGCTGCTGCTGAGGAGCATAATGTAATCTTTCTTGTTACTGCATAGATGTAGTTCTCTCATGCCACCTCTCTCTTTCCGCTTGCTATCAGCGCCGGGAGCTGAACTGCGATCTGCATGAGCTGCCAGAGGGTTGCTGTCACTCATCTGTGTCGGCATCTTACACCAGACAGCATGTGGCACTGGAGGGCAAGTGTCTCAGGCAGTTGGTTTGACATATTGTTTCTGCGAAAAACATAACGACTTGTGGGAGCATCTTGCTTAGGAAATATGATGTGAGCCAATGTTGTACTGGCTCTAGGGGCTAGCAGGAATTGGGGTCCTCTCAACTGCTACTGTCATCCTCAGGGGTGGGTCTATCTTTTATTTCTCCTTGGTAGGCTGCCGACGCCCGTCTGAGAGGCAGTCCTATACCCTCTTGACAAGGCTGGTTTTCTGGCTATTTAGCCAATTTCAAATCTCCCCCTGAAACCTCTTGTTTCATACTCTACAAAGACAGCAGGAAGTGCATGTCAGTATTAGACACACACAAGCGCTGTGTCTGGTACTTAGATCTTGTCCCAATCCTGATACTGATCCGCGTGGGTCTGACCAGTACATTCGTGAGTGTGTTGCGCCAGACCTTTCTGCTTTTCACAAGAGCAGGAAAACCCGAACCAAGGCACTGGTTTAATCTAAGACGTCTATATTCGCTGATAAAGCAAATGAGACAGGGAAGTCTCTTCCCTTCAGTCATACAAAAATAATAGAAGAAATAAACAGCATAGGAGGAGATCCTGCTCACCAAGTGATCCTCTCTCCAATTGCCACTCATCTTCTAAGAGCTGTCAACATCACTCCTGCTCCACTGCATCAGCCTTTAACTCTGAGGTGTCACCACCTACACTGCTACAGATACTGTCTCTCTTCCTCCCTCGCCCATCCAGCACCTACACTGAGGAGAAGGAGATATTCTGGAAGAAAATGTTGCACATTTTGGCAAGACCACAGCACAGTGGTGGAGCAAGAGCTTGCTGCGCTTTCAGTGGGCAGTAGAGGGCCCTCCTCAGCCTGTCACCATGCACCTATGTGTTCGGTCCAGGCCTGGTATGTGGATCCCCCACAATACTGCTTCAACTTCAGATGTAGTAGCCACGGATCCCAGTGCTTAGATGCATTCTTTAGCGCTGGCCTGTTCCGCTCTCTCTAAAGAAGAGCAGTGGAGCCTGAATTCCTGTCCGAACTTGAACAGATCTTCGATGAAGAGGGTAATTGTGTCTCTTTTGGGCTTGAGTCCCTCTAGAAAGGTTTGTGAGCTCCCAGAGTAGTTCCTTGAACAAAATATGGGCTTGGTGAGCTTGGTTTTCAACCTTGCTTTGACACTTCCACTGAATTGTAATTGTTGCAGGCTATTCGTTTTTGGAAAAATAAGTACATCTTCCCAAAAAAACATGGCAAAGCCTGGTGATCTCTTTACCCTCAGTCTTCAAAGTGCGTCAAACCTTTATGGATACCCTTGAGCCGGACCCTCCTCCCATTTAATATGGCTGTTTCAGACCCTGTAATGGCAGCCTGGCTGATGCCTGCCTTCACTCTGAATGTGGGCAAGGATTTTGCCATGAATGCCTTTGGCAGAAGGTTTTGCCTTACACAGCCTACCATTATGAATGCCTCTTACACCCTCACTAGTTACTCCCACACTTTGTGGAAGATTAAGGATGCTGCTGACATCCTGCAGACTGAGATGAGGACTCTATTTTCAGAACTGGTTAATGACACAAGGAGACTCTTGGGAAAATACTGCATGCAGGTCTGGAAATGGCAGACTCTGACTTGCTCAATGGGCTTTAGTGCTGTGTTCAGCAGAAATTCCTTGATGCGCAATGTAACAGATGGCACAGAAAAACACTAAGAGTGTTAGAGACAGTTCAAAGTGTTTATTAAAATGTTGTGGGCCCTAGGACTGTCCCTCTCACTCTGGTCTCCCGGTGGATTTCCGCCCTAACACAGCCGTCCATAACTCTTGGTAAGTGCTGCAAAACACCAACCCTTACTGTCTATGGTGTATCTTAGACTAATAAGGATTTCCTGAACGCTGACTCACTAACACCCTCAGGGACATCCTGTCTTTCCCTGATCTCACCAAGTGTTAGTCTTCTAATTGTGAATTGGGATTGTGCCTTACACTTTGTTGTATTCGGCTAGGATCACTCATGCTCACGCTTACCACCTTTCTTCTACTTACCCCTCCCCTTTCAGTCTCGATAGGATAGCTCAGGGGCAACGTGCCTGCCTTGGAAGCAAGACGACGTAGTGCAACACAGGTTTGATTCCCAGGTCCGTGCTTAGAAATCTCTGGGTATTAAGCGTGTCATAAATAACCATTTATAATTAGAATTACTCCTCCATCAATGATGTTACTTCTGTCACACCACTTCACTACTCCTTCTCCCTCTGCTACTCTCCGCCTCCCACTTCTACACTCCCACCCTCCTTTTGCCCTTTAGCAGGCTTCTCGCCAGAGGCGTAGCCAGGATTGTCTAACAAATGGGGCCTGAAGCTAATGTAGTTGGGCCCACTGCACTAACAAAAATATCTGTAAATGCCCGCACACAATGCTGCTAAGTGGGCATTTACAGATTTTGGGTGGGCCTTGCCCCTCAGGCCCTGTCTATGCCTCTGCTTCTCACGCTCACACCTTACACTACCCTCTCTAAACACTTGTCTCACATGCAAGCACACTTTCACTGCAGAGCCACTATCACTCCAAAACCAATACCTCACCTTCTCCATGAATTCTCCCCACAAGCGTGTCTCTACTGCTGGTCTCAACCTCCACTGCTGACCTCATCCAAACAACCAATGCAAAGTCTAGTAAACAGGCGCACACCAATGTATTCAGTCCAACTACTTATTGTTCTTAAACTGAGTCCGCGGATGCAGGGGAGAAAATAGCAGCCCTGGCACTGGGCTGTGAGCTAACGAAGATATAAACCGTTGTCCACCAACTGTGGACCACTTGTGTCCCCTGCACTCCTAAAGTAAATGTAAACCAATCAACATTTATCAGTGCAAATTAATTTCTTTCAAAGCAAAGTGTTATCAGAAAAATAAACCTCTTAAGGGGTAATAGCAATCAATAATGTGCATATTTATCTCAACGTGATTACAAACAATCTTGTGTATTCCGCTGGATTTATGCTCTACCCATTTCGCGACCACTGTCCCTTCCTCAGGAGCTCAAATTGACAATGGTAGTTTCCATCAACCTCTATGGTATTCAACAGAATCTAGTAAATGATAAAAAGTACATCTTTTCTAGTATATTCCCTTCAACGCCATAATTCAACTCAGTCATGACCAATCGTTCACCCGGTGTGGGCTCCACGATTACACTCCACAAAGTGGTCCTTAGTTCATATTGAACAACAGGTACGTGTGTTATAACCTACATGGGCAAGTAAATATATCTATTGTAATTATTTCAAAGGTCGAGGGCTGATCACATATTCATAGAGAATGCACGTTCCAAGGTCATTATATCAAAAGTCCTACATCACGATGACTACACTCATACTCTTCCTAAAAGAAAAAAACAATAAAGTCTACTGGTTGTCAATGGTAGTCTACCTTCTAAGTGCAGTGCCACTGGTCAGGTTAAGGCTATGCGGGAATGCGCTTCTCGTAGTCCCTAAGAGCGTGACAGGAAAGGTCTGTCAGAGCTGTTTATAGTCATAGACTTTCATTCAGTTACATTATCATTATGCAGTCCCGATAGCCACTCACCTCTAGAACAGTAGGTGAGACAATGCCCAATGCCACGTGTATGGTACTCATAACGTACTCTAATGGAGAGTCACTTGGAGCCTGTAATACATTGAAAGGGAATTCTTAAGTCCTGCTGATTGTCTTTAAGGGGGTGTCTCTTCTATAGATCTTCCCTCCTTACCTCTCCCCTGAAGGGCAAGCTTTCCTCTGACGGTTCCAGCATGTATCCCGCATTGAAAAGCAAAACAAAGATGGCTGATACTTAACTTCGTGTCATAATTACATAATAACTTGATGACATCATAGGTAAACAATCGAACCCGCGATAGTGCGGCCAAAGTAAAATAGTAAATGCAGTCTGCACTCATTAGATATACTCATGCCCTTGGTGTGTAAAGCCCCAGGACACAATGTAAAGTGTATTAAATAAAGCAAGAGCCACTTAATGGTTAAGTCCCAATTCAGAGTGCGCCCATGGGGAAGGGCACAGTTTTAATTCACGTCCATGCCCACTCCAGGCAAGTGGATCCTGATGGTAGTCCATGCTCACACTGTTAGTTGTTATAGCATATAATCGTACACCAACCTTACATTGTCTTTTATTAAATCATAGCTCCCCACTGGGGTAACAGTGGTGTACCGGCCTGTCTGTACCACCTCTACACAATTCCTATTAGACTTAAACCACACTGGGCTGTTACATATAGTTTCTCGCATCCATGTGCTGGCAATTAAATATCTTCTGTTGTATATGACTCTGGATTGTATTCTAAGACACGGCTTAAAGGATTCACAGATGTTTTACAGCTGTCGGAGCAGAGTTATCACTTATTGCATTCACGTTCAAGGCATTCACCCACCTTTGTTTCCGTATAATCACGATCAGCCCGTACATATTACAAAAGAATTCCATATCCTGCATTATTGATTACAGGAATGCACCCAAATAGAAGTCCTCATTCATACCATGTCCAATTTATCAATCCAGTATAACTCTTTCTGATTCAGTTTCTTGGATAGGTGCCCACTCCTGTTGGATTTGTGTATTATTTCCAATACAGTAAATCTCAGCTGGGCAACCATATGTCTGTGGTCTGTGAAGTGTCTTGCAACTGGCGAGTGTATGCTTTTTGTTCTAATGTTGCTTTTGTGTTTATTCCATCTGTCTTTCACCTTTTTCAGCTGAATACCCTATATAAAAAATGCAGCAAGGGCAGCTCAAACCATATATGACTGACATTGAATCACAGGCAGCAAAGTCTCTCAACTTGATCTTAGCCCCTGTGCTGGGATGTCTCACATAATTGTCCTTCATTATGTTGTTACAGTTACTGTACAGTTACGAGGGCTACACGATATACAATGTAAATAGAGAAATAGGTCAAGGAGGCGGCGTGGCTATTATAGCCCGAGAGGAGCTGAAATTGTTTAAGGTCAGTTTCAGTTGTAGTGGCTGTGAATCCATTCAGTTGAAGGTAGTCTTTATGCCCAACAATTGCTTTAATATAGTGCTTCTCTACAGGCCACATTCTCTGGTCTCAGAGTTCTCTAATGAGCTTAGTTCACAACTTATTACTTTAAGATCTAGTAATGTATCTACCTTGGTAGCTGGAGATTTAAATTATTGGAGAGGGAACAGGAAAGATGAAGATGCCTTTGCCCTGGAGAAAACCTAGACTTTGTGGTTATCAATAATTAACCCACGACACCACAAGGCAACCAATTGGACTGGCTTATATCCCACAATTGCAGACTCACAGGATCTCTACTGAACCTTGCATATGGAGTGACCATTTTCTGGTCACTCTGGACATTGTCTTACAGACTCCAGTAAAATTACATACTCCTCACATAAAGGTCACTAGCAGAAATTTCAAAAATCTTAAGATTGAACAAATTCAGCCCTATTTAGATAACATTTCACAATCCTTTCAGGCCCAGGATAGTTGTGAGACCCTGTTAAATAAGTATCTAACACAAATCCAGGAGCTGGTGGATCAGCTAGCACCTCTTAAAACTAAGATAACTCGAAAAGATACTAAAAACCAGAAATGGTTCAACTCTGAGTTAGACTCTATTAAAAAAGAAAAAAGAGCACTTGAAAGAAAGTGGCAACAGGACAAATCCAAGGAAAACAAAGATAAATGGAAGCTAGCCAATAGGAAATACAGAGATAACATAAGAATAGCCAAGGCCAATTTTTTCAATAGGGAAGTAGAAGCTGCAGCTAACTCAACTAGTAAATTATTCGAAATACTGAAAAAATAGAAAAACCAAAGATGCTCACTCCGCCCTTTCTTCCATCCAAGGAAGACTGTGATGTGGTACTAAAAGTTTTTGAAGCTAAAATAGAAAAAGCAAGACAAAATCTAATTAATGCCAGGAATACATCGAGACAGGAATCCCGGTCAAGGGACGGTAGGACAGAGGAAGGACTGGAAAACTATTTTGCTCCTATCACAGAAGTGGATTTTAGTGGCAGTCATGGAACAAATTAAACCTATGACTTGTGCAGAAAACGTACTACCCGCATACATTATACTTGAAAATAAGGAACGGTTTGCACCTATCCTGACGAGAATTATCAACGCTTCATTCAAGGAGGGTATAGTACCTAAAGAAATAAAAAAGGTTACAATCACACCACTGGTAAAAAAAAGTGGGCTTGGATCCAAAGGACCCAGCAAATCTCCGTCCCATTACAAATTCTAACTTTGTACTTAAAATAATGGATAGAATTGCAACTCTGCAACTGCAAGAACATGTAGAAAAACAAAATGTATTACACCAACAACAATCGGGATTTAGGGCCTCCCATAGCACTGAGAGAGCTATGTTGGACCTCCAAATCATATGTTGGGGTTCATGGATAGAGGAAAAACAGGAATATTGATGCTGCTGGACCTCAGTGCGGCTTTCGATCTTGTTGATCACGAATTGTTAGCAGAGGCATTGAGAGACAATGTGGGATGTACTAATGTAGCCCTAAGGTGGCTAGTATCGTTTCTCACAGACCGCCAAGCGAAAGTGCACTGGGGGAATAATTTTTCCGACCCCACAGCAATTATTTTTGGAGTCCCTCAAGGTGCGAGTCTCTAAGCGATGTTATTTAACATCTACATGCATAGTCTTTGCGATATTTTGGTGAAAGCTGGAGTATTTTTCACGAACTATGCAGATGACACGCAGCTGGTCATTTAATTAAAAGGATCATACATTGAGGATAGTGAGATGATCGCATCAGTCCATAGTAAAAATAAATGAATGGATGCAGAGGAACTTGGATGTGTCTTAACGACACTAAAACAGAACTCATGCTATTTGGACATAGTAGTTCACTTGACAAACTAGGGATTGAGTATGGGACTTTTAGGATTAACGAAGCCAAAATTCAGGTATCTACCCAGGTTAAAACTCTGGGAATGATGGTAAACTCCTCATTGAATGCGGAAGCACAGGTCAACTACCTGCAAAGAAATTCAGCTTACTATCTGCTGCTCATGAAGGCCATTAGCCCTTTCCTGGATGAAGGCAATATAGCCACATAGCCACAATAGGGAGGGCCAATGTGCTATCAAGACTGGATTATGGCAACGCACTCCTTGTCTGAGCAACGGCAAAAGACCTAGGGAAATGCCATGTCATAGAAAATGATTCCGTTAGGATAGTAAAAAAACTAAGAAGAAGGGAACACATTACTTCAGCCAGACAATCGTTACATTGGCTTAGAGTCGAGGAGAGAGTTAAGTTTAAGGCCATGATACTGGTCCATAAGTGCCTTTTTGGAAAAGCTCCCAGCTATCTAAAAAATCGTCTGGAACGGTATATTCCACTGAGGGCTCTCAGATCGGAAGGCATAGGACTGCTTATAGTGCCTAAATATAAGCTGAAGAGAGGTTTGGGAAGATCTTTTGTTGTATTGGTGCCACAGATGTGGATAGCCTGCCTCAAGATCTTAGACTGGAGGAAAATCACATAAAGTTCAGGAAAGTCTTGAAAACCTACTTGTTTAGGTGATTGATGTTTCCTCCGTTTCCTTTTGGATAATCTACCGATTTAGACCTAGAATCAGTAGAATTTGCTGCCTGTGATGCATTTCTGTTTGTATAACTGTTTTTGTTTGTCTAAGCGCCTTGATGCCCCCGGGCTGCCGGTGCTATAGAAGCGGACATACATACTGCAATGAAAACAGACAAATGTACCACATTTCTTTTTCAGTAGAACGTTGTTTTTCTTCTAATAACTTTTTTCTTCGAAATAAATGTGCGTGCATGATTATTTTTCTTTAAAGAAATTAATTTACACTGATAAATGTTGATTGGTATACTTTAGGAGTGAAGGGGACGCAAGTGTTCCATAGTTTGTGGACACCGGTTTATATCCTCATCCAAACAACCAACACTTCCTGTTTCCTGTCTGCTGCCTACATCTCCCGCTCTCTGCCCTTATTGATCCATTTCCTGTAGCCAATCCTGCTCTATCTTGCCCCTCCCCAGGCTGTGTGTATGTGAGGGCAGACTTTCAAAGGGGGCTAAACTCCGACCCACTTTATCCACATGGACTTGTCGCTGTAGAACCACAGCACTGGTGAGAGCTCCAAGGCCCGGTTTGCGTTCCTATGTCCTCCCTGGTAATTTCATGGCCTGAGTGTTCTTTCTCATTTGGCTGTCCTTGGTAGGTTAGTGGCTTCGGGAGGGAAGAATTAGGCCCTCCGGGCCTGGTTTGTTGTGTCCGTTATCTGGTTCCATGCGCCAAGCCTTGGCTGGCCCGTAGTGGCTACATTCTCTCCGCTTTCAGGTGCTCACTCTCTGTCCCCTTGCACTGTGCGCCGGTGAGGCTGGCTCGCGCTCTCTCCAACTGGTGTGCAGCGACAGCCCACACTAGCGGGTCCAGCCACTCTGCTGGCTGATGCGAAGGGTGTTGTGACCTATCTCCTTGATACAAAGGGGGTTTGCCCTGATGTGTATCTTTCAGGGGTCTACCTCTTGAATGCAGTAGGCCTAGACTTATTCTGTCATGTAACATACATGCAAATACTTTCTGTACGTAGTAGTACACATGAAATTGAGAGTGCAGACAAAAATAGATATAGAGGGTACAGCTTTTGTTTTATTTGGCTGTTGATGCATTTCTTAGTCATGCATTTGTCATCTTTTTATGATTTTATGTAAAGATCCCGTATGTTAAGGATAGTTTGTTCTTAGCTAAGAACAAACTATCCTTAACATACCGAACAGAGAAGACAAGAGTTTGGATGCATGAGGGTAGAAAGTTTTCGCCTTGCCATTATTGCTGTCAGAGCAATAAATGTATCCTGTGCCCTATCTAAATGTTCTTTTGGCCTTTGGTCGGCAGTGTCTGGGCGACCAAACACCTACCTAACAGGGACGTGAAAGAGGGCTTTGAGGGCCTGGTTCAAGATGAGGTGTCTCCTCCAATATTGCAGTCAGGGCTTTGTCAGAGAAGAGTTAGAATGGGTGATGGCTACAAGCACAGTGGTGAGGAGTCACTCCTGGATGAACACTTTGGGGTTCACACAGGACGTGTAGGCGAAGCTCCGAGGCATGCCTTTTATCCTCTTTGGGGCTAAGGCTCACAACTCTTTAGAGGTTCCAGTCTCCTAAGGCCACTGCAAAGTCCTTGGGTCTGGCAGTGCAACAACCCTCGGCTCCTGCTAGCAGGGCTAGAGGATTTCAGCCCTCCACCTCATGTCCACCAAGGAAGAGGTCATGCATCATCGGTCAAACATCAACCACACTGTTTCCCAGATGTAAGCGGAGAGGAGCTCCCACATGTCAAATTTTTGCCTCTGTTGTGCTCTCTGCCATCCTAGATGCAAGGACCCTGTGAAGGGCACTTCTTTCATCGGTCCCTAGTGGGAGTGAGAGTTTCTCGATTCGGCTCAGAATGGTATTGTACCACGTCTGACAATTAGGCTTTGCAGGTCATTCATCAAAGATATTGTCTCCCTTTAACTCAGTGCCCTCCAGAACATCCTCCTTCCAGCCCTTTTTGCCTCCGACCCTCTCCTGTTGGAGGTTTGTCAACTTCTGACAGAGGGTGTGATTGAACTGGTACCATCCTCGGAATTATATACTACTATTCAATTTACTTTCTGGTTCCAAAGGTCTTGCGGCCCATCCTGGATCTGAAAGTGTACCAACGTAAGGAGAAACTCAAGCTAGTAACTTTAGCCCAGAACCTCTGAGCCCTCGATTGACAGAACTGAATAATGTCTCTGGATATTCTGGATCATTCCAAATTGCAGTGGTGGTTGTTTATTTTGCAAATTATTGTTCCTAGCGCTGTCCCCCTCTCTCATATTTAGTTATGACCCTCCTCCCTAACCCATGCGCCTGTAACCCCGAGTTAGTTCTACTGAATGTTGACCTCTCCTGTCTAAATCATGTCTTGCACTAGAGATGTTGCAAATGCCTGCTATCTAAACTCTGCCAGGGAGTTCCTAACTGCCCTACTCTTTCCAGCTCTAAGTGATCCAATGTGATTTGGGATGGTGAAATACAAATATGCTATTTCATTAAGGCTTCTAACACTCTCACCTCTCCCATTCATACTCTTTCCTCTTAGCCTCTCTGACTCACTCCTCCCACCACTCTTGACACACTTCAGGGTTCTCTCTCTCCACCTAGGTCTTGCCTTTGTTCTTTGATGTTAACCCTACTTCCACTATTAATACTCCCTCCGGCTCTGCTTTACTCTCTCCTCCCTCTGAAACACTACTCCAACCTCCAAACGACTACTCCTTCCTGCTTATATTCCCCTTTATCTGCCAGAATCGGATATCTGACCCTGTTTTCTCCACCCAGGTTTGTGTGTGTAGCGAAAACTTAATTGCTTTGTACTGACGGCTTGGGAAACAAATGTTCATGTTCCGAGATCCCTTTTCTTGAGGTGTAACAGTATATCTCCTAGGGGAGTTAGAGTCGTCGTATTTCCCTTTAGGTTCCCAGCGGTCTAGGTGTCTTCGGGTCTTTGAGGGAGCTTGTCTCTTTTGTTGAGAAGCTTCATGAGGTTTGTGGCATTGCCTTGTTGGGAATTGAGTTCTCTCCCTCTCCCGTTGCAGCTTCTTGTAGCGCATTTGCCGGTTTGCAGAGACTTGATTTAATTTCTCCCCCTGCGGTGGATCACATTCTTAGTTGACTGGTCATTGAGGCCTTTATGCATTCTTGTCCATTTGCTTGTACATTGGTTTTCTAAAACTCAGAAGAGAAGACTTGCAAGCAACTGCTTTGATATATGGCATGAGCAGATCTGCACATAAACATTTGGACTCACCTGGCAGGAAATGGGTGAGCACCACCAGAATTTTCCGTAATGGAAAAAAATATCTGAATTTATCTCTCACTTCCGTGGAGAGAGGTTCGAAAATCCCACTGACAAGGTCAATGCCTTGGCGTTGTCACATCAAGCACAGGAAGTACCTGAGATTTGTTGTGGACCATTGCCACTACCAGTTCCAAGTACTGCCATTTGGTCTATCTTCGGCACCCCAGGCTATCACCAAGCTGCTGGCTGTGGTGGCAGCTCACCTCAGGAACAAAGAAGTACCCTACCTGAATAACTAGTCGTCCGAGTTTACTCGCCAGCCCAGGCGCCAGCACATTATTTCTGTCCCAGGTACAAGTTCCTGCCAAAGCCACCCTGCCATTGTTGGGTTTCATGGCCTCCTTCATTCTGGTGGTTCCAAAGGCCTGACTGCGTGTGAGGGCACTTCATGGGCTCCTCCGTTGCCAGTGGCCTCAGTTTCAGGGGAGTCCTTGAGCAGAGTTTCTGGAGACATAGTTTAGTGGTCCCTGCAAGACAAGCTGTTGAAGGGGACATTGCTTCAGAAACCCTGGCCTCAGCTAATGGTGCTCACCGATGCATCCTTGAAAGGCTGGTTTCACACCTCTTGGATCTGATGATGAGCGGACTGGTCTCTGGAGCATGTCAAAGTGCTGACATTGAGTGTGACCATTCTGGCCCTGGTTGCCTTCCTCCCCTCTGTGAAAGGCCAAGTGTGTATTATTCCTGAAGGACAACATAGTAGCCATGCACTACCTCTACAAGGGAGGTTGTGTGGGATCCTTGCTTTTCGGCAGAGACCTAAAGCGACTGTGTTTCTTTAGTCTGGAGATTGACGTGTCTCTGACACTGCCTGAAGTTGCTGGAACAGAGAATGTCATTGCGGATGCCTTGAGTAGGCAAGCTTTGCTCTCTGTTACCAATCCAAGGAGACTGTCAACTCGTGGGAGCCTCCCCCTTTTGGGACTAGTGAGATGACCATGCTATGCTTTTAAAAAAAAAAAAAGAAAAGAAACATTTTATTAATATTTAAACCAACAATACAAACCAAACTTGCAGTGCATACAAGAACTTTTCAATTGCACTTTTACAAGTCGAGCTCACTGCATCCCTTATCCCACCCCGCTACAAGCCTACTTCTGCTAATGTTCTGTTTCTGCATCCTGTGATGGGGTATTTCTTCCCATGGGATCCGATGTGTCTTGCATTGACCCAAATAGTTCTGCTATCAGGAGCCTCCAAGACATCAGGGTCTCAGTTTCCTCCTCCCCCCCAGCACTGCTGGTTTCTTGCCATACCACAGTTTCTGCCTCCTCCCATTTCTGCAAATCCGCCCACCATACTTCCCTTCGTGGTTTGTGGCATGTCTTCCACCCCATTGCAATTCTTCTCTTCGCAAACGCATATGCCAGGTCCTTCAATTTGCTGACATGCCTAAGTTTCCGTGGCCTAGGGAACCGCCCTATCAAGCAGGCCCACGCGATGTCCACCACGATCTTGATACCCTTTTCTGCCAGTTTGTGTGCAACCTCTCCCCAAAAGTGCCTTATGACCGGGCATGACCAGAACATATGTACCATGTCTGTGTTTTCCTCATCACATTTAGGGCATGCCTGCCTTTGCACATTTTTGAACTTGGCTATTCTATGAGGTGTCAGATACGCCCTATGTCTAACGTACAATTGCAACTGTTTAAGTCTTGCGTTCCTTGACACTTTCTTGTGATAGCCTTGGACTCGCTTCCACATCCCGTCCTCCATCCGGGTTCCTACTTCCTCTTCCCATTCCAGTCTCAGTTGCACCATCTCTTTCCCTACTATGGCCATCATCATCTCATATAGTCTGGATATCTCGTGTCCTCCCTCTGCGATGTCATATATTGTATCTATAATAGCATCTGGTTCACCATCAAGCACCGATTCGGGCCACATTCTCTTAATCCTCCGCACCAATCTATGGTACGTGATGTACTGGCCAGTATGTAGCCCAGTTTCCGCCCCCAACTCCTGTTACGGTCTCCTCTTGCCAAATATCTCCCATGGTCGCTATACCAACCGACTCCCAATGGTTCCTGATTATCATCCTTAGCTGGTCTTCCCCACCCGCCAGTGCAACCAGTGGTATCTGAGGGGAGCATGGGCTTGGGCTCCCCATCAGTTGACAGGCCCTACGCCACATCTTCCATCCCAACACCATCATCTGTGGACGCCCATTCATCTCTTCCTGGGACAACCACATGATCTCCTTCAGGTAAAATGGCGCACAATCCCGCCTGAACAACCTGGTTTCAGTGGTTTCTTCCTCTGAAAGCCATTTTGCCACATATTGCAGCTGTCTTGCAACATAATAGACTTCATAATTAGGCAGCCTTATGCCCCCTTTCTCGTAAAAATTCTGTAGCTTCCAGAGGGCCACCCTATTTCACGTGCCATGCCACGGGAAGTCCCTACACATACTGGCCAGTCTGCTAAAGAACTTCTTTGGTATCATATACGGGATATTCCCGAAAAAGTGCAGGAGTCTAGGCAGGACCACCATCTTCAGCATTGCACTACGTCCCATCATTGCTAAAGGCAGCCTTACCCAGAATCGCATGCAATTCTCAATTTTCTTAATGGCTACTTCAAGATTGCGCTTATGCTCTTCCTCCACTGTGTGGTATATATCTATTCCTAGATAGCAGAATGTATTAATCGCCCATGGTACCTGCAACATCGGTAGCTGGTTCGGAGGGGTCCCTTTATAGCTACCCAATGGGAACATGTTAGACTTCTGAGGATTCACCGCTATACCAGACATTCCCGCATATTTCCCCATCCCCTCCAAAACATATTGGAGGTTTTCCTCCAGGTATCGTAAGTATAATAATATGCCATCTGCATATAATGATATTAAATGTCGTTCACAACCCACAGAGATGCCTATCATGTCATATTGCTGCCTTAAATAAATCGCTAAGGGTTCCAGGGCTAATGTATATAATATAGGGGACTACGGGCAACCCTTCCTAGTTCCCCTGCCTAGTTTCCACCTCTCCGATATCACTGTTCCAGTCTTCACTCTGGCCAGTGGTTCACTGTATAACATCCTGGCCCACTGTAAATATCCTGGACCCATCCCATAGCCAGCCAGGGACGCCAACAACCATGGCCATTTGACTGAGTCGAAGGCCTTTATTGCATCCAATGACACAACCGCCAGTTCGTCCTCGCTTTCGTTCCCGTATTCAATGACCCTACGGAGCCTCCTAAGGTTGTGGGATATGTTCCTGTCAGGGACATAGCCCGTCTGGTCCGGGTGTATCAATTTGCCTATAACTTTCCTTAACCTATTTGTCAAAAAAATTGTCTTGATTCAGCATCGACAGGGGTCTAGAAGAACTACAGCTATGCCCTGGCTTGTTAGGTTTGGGAAGTGGTATTATGATCGCTTCTCTAAGTGACTCTGGCAGTCTGCTCAGCTCATACGCCTCATTCAGCATGTCTAGCAACGGTGGGAGCACCTCATCTTTAACTATCTTATAAAATTCACTTGGGAGTCCATCAGCTCCCGGGGTCTTACTAGTTGGCAGCTGTCTCAACACCTCCCCCAACTCCTCTAAGGTAATCGGTGCATCCAGCTCTTCGCTTTCTTCAGCACTAATCTGCGGCAATCCTATGTCCTCTAGGGTTTCCTCTATCATCGCGCTGTTCTCCTCCCCCTCGTCCCCATATAGCTGCCAGTGATAGTTTGCGAACTCCAGATTAACACTCTCTTGAGTATCCACCACAATTCCATCTTCTCTTATTATTGATCTAATCGGGGGTGTGGGGGTTTCACTCTTGTATAGCCAAGCCAAGATCCTTCCCGGTTTATCTCCTCCCGCATGCTGTCTCTCTATATACTTTCTGTAGTTAAGGTTGCATAGTCTTTCCCAGTGACCTGCACACTTTTGCTGCAGTTTTAGTATCAAATCGGTGTCCAGGTTGGTTCTGTTTTCTCCCTTAAGTGCCCTTTCCAGTTCTTCCTCGGTTTCTTGCAGATCCACCAGGATCCCTCCCTGCAGTCCTTTCGATTTTGCAATAGCCACTCCCCTAACCACAACTTTGAAGGCCTCCCACAGCGTGTCCGCCGAGTCCACACTGCCCGTGTTCATCTCAAAGTAACTTACAATCTCCTCCCTCATATCCTCCCTAAAGAGGGGGTCTCTGAGCGCTTCCGCTCTGAGGCACCACGTCGGAATTCTTGCTCTCGGGGGGGCAACATTGCCATCCGACGATCAGAGGACTCTCGCCTTATATTCATCCTGCGTGATTTCTGTCAGTATCTCTGGGGTGGCAAAGACATAGTCCAGCCTTGTATGTAGTTGCTGTGGGGCAGAATAGTGTGAATATTGCCTCTCATGAGGGTGGCACGCCCTCCACACATCTTCAAGCCCAAAATCATTCAGCAGCGTCTGTAACGCTTTAGCCGACGGGATAGACTTATACATTTTTCTACCTGACCTGTCCACTCTAGGATCTAGTAGACAATTAAAGTCCCCCCCCCCCAGATCACCGCACTCCCCACACACATGCTAAGGTTATTACACAGTGTTTTAAAATATGCAGCAGTGTTTTGATTGGGGGCATACGTGTTTACAAGACTTATCTCCCTATTTTCCACTATTCCCCTCACCACGACCATCCTTCCATCCGGCTCCACCAGTGTGTGCACAAGCTGGAACGGGACGTGTGGTGCCACCCGGACGATCACTCCCCTGTCATAGGCTGAGTATGAAGAACCCACCACAGTCCCCTTCCATTTCCTTCCAATCATCTCCATCTTGTCTTGCGTCAAGTGCGTCTCTTGCAACAAGGCAATATCTATCCTTTGCCTCCACAGGTATAGCATAACCTTGTTTCTCTTAGGTAACTATTAAGCCCCCTGACGTTCCAAGTAACTATTTTAAGCTCCCCCATAGCGTGTCTGATTCCTAACACCTCCCCCACCCATGCATCCCATTCCAGCCGCTTAACTCGTCTATATAGGCCCATACCCCAACTTAAACTCCCTCTAACTATAAACGCAACAAACACCTCCACCTCCCTCACACCCCCTTCCCTCCCTTCCCCAAACACCACCCTCCCCAACTGTTGCCCAGCTCCATCCCTGGATCTCAGCCATCCCCGCATCTAGCCCCGTCCGGCAAAAGCTTATGCTTGTGGCTCAGCAGGGTAAAGGCGCCCTAGTGGCCGCCTTACTACTAACTCTTGGGGGTAAGGAGTCTCTGTTCGGGTGCACCTGTTTGTCCTAAATTTGCTACGCTTAGCGCCACCCAGCTCACTTATGCAATTAGTGCACTATATTCCAGTCCAACGGGGTGATAGAGTCCGAAAAAACCACATAATGTCGAACCAGTGTTCTACAGCTTCATCCTAGGACTGCACCCCCCCCCCCCCACACTTATCCCTGCCATGTTCATGATACATTCCCTTCACTTATCGTGCTCCTGGCGATCTTGCTCCGGGCAGCCCTGCAAGTCCAGCCATGACGTTGCTTCCTCAGGGGTGTTGAAAAAGAGCGCTCTGCTCTTATGCAGGACTTTCAGCCCCACAGGGTACAAAAGCATGCACTTGATATCAGCCGTGCGCAGCCTTCTTTTAATCGCCACATAGTTGTACCGCTGTCTTTGCACCAGCATGGTATAGTCGGGATACGCAGTGATGTTGGTGGATGCCCTTTCTATCGTTCCGCCTTTACAAAAATACTCCAAGATCTTCTCCTTGTCTTTGTAGTTTAGAATTTTAGCAATTATCGGCCGTGAAGGGGCCCCAGGCCATGGTTTCCTCATCAGAGCCCGATGTGCTCGCTCAACCGCAAACCCCTGCAAGAGCTTGTCCGCCCCTATCTCCTGCAGGATCATGTTCTCCACGTAGTTTGTAGGGTCCTGGCCCTCTTCTCCCTCCGGCAGGCCGACCACTCGGATGTTGTTCCGTCTCGCCCTTCCTTCCGCCTCTTCCACTGGGTTTTCAAGGTTAGCTACCTGCTGTTTAAGTACGTGGACCTCTTTTGCGTTATTTGTGCTGACATCTGTGTTGGTTTTCACCGCGTTCTCTAGGCCACTTGTCCTTTCCGCAAGCGCTCTAACTTCCTGTCGCAGCAGGGTGACTTCAATTCCCACTGCGTCAATTTTGTTTTCAAGGGCTGTACATAGATCTGCCATTGCTGTGTCCCATTTAGTGCTCAGATCAGTTATGGCCGCCAGGACCTGGTTGTTTTCTCCATCTGGGGTACTAACCGCAGAAGCCGCCATTGCACTTTGCGTCGGGGTTGAGGGAGCTCGCTGTGTCTTTGCAAAGGTCTCCATTGTCGGCTGCTTGCTTTTGGTCCTCAGCCCCTTTTTGCGTGTCTTGCGTGTCCGGCCCAACTCTGCAGTATTGCTTGACGTCTCCAATTCGATCAAGTATTGGGGTATCTTCCTCAGCTGGTTGCGCTATGTGGTGGCCTGGAAGGCTGCATTTAGAGTAGGCTGTGTTCTCCCATGAATCACCTTTGACCCCTTTAGTGTGTTTTCTGAGAGCCAGTTAGTATCTGGCCTGGTCACAGTCTGCCGTTTCTCAATTATGGGCACGTTCCTTCCCAAGTGTGCGCAAACCAGTCTCTCTCTTCACACTGCACGAATCAGCTCGCCGCGCTATTTTTCTAGTGGGCGCTACGTCTCTTGCTCACCACCTTCTTACTCGCCACAGCTTGTATGCACCTGACCGGGTGTAGTGTCTTGCAGTGTCCTCACGGGTTTCTGGGCTTGATCCACCTCCTCAGCCCAGTAGCAGCTCCTTGCGCACCTCCTCCACCCTGTGCGCAGTCCCAGCTCTGTTTTCCGGTTGTGCTTAAACTCACGTGGTACGGTCTTTTTTGTCTGCCACACAGGTCTGATGGCGCACGGTCCCAGGCCAGCCCCTTGTTTTCACCTGCTGTGATATGCCACTCGTTTAGCATCTTCTTGGGTTGCCCTATCTGCATGCAGCGACCCGTCCTTGCTACACCAACAGGTCTTACTCTAGCAGGCCACATCCATTATGCCCAGAGCTCTCCACGTGTTGTCTTGATCCAGCCTGCAGGCTTATGGCATGGGCGCACACATGCACTTTTGTCTTGTGGTCTGATCCGTGTGCCTCCTATCTGACTATTATGGCGCCAATCTCAGGTGTTGCCCCGGGTACTCCTTATTACAACATAGCAGCGCTTTGCAGGCAGGGCAGCCATCCCTGCAGTAACTGCATGCGCATCAAGAACTTCCCTCTTGTCTGTTTCAGCGTTGATACGAGCGCACTGGGTGCTCCCCGCTTGACACAATGTGTCTCCAGCGCGAGACGCAAAGTATCTCACTGTTCAGCCGTCTGCACAGCTGGTGTTCTCAGAGCCCTGCATTTGAACTTTCGGTGCGTTCACCATCCAGTGTTTTTTTGGGGGTTTTTTGTTCGGCGGTCAGCGGACCCTCTTTAGTGGGCTGCTGATGCAGAGCCCACAGCGGCTGTCATGGGCAGGGGCTTATTTTCCGAACTCTGTAGCCATGCAGCGTTCGCCCCGCGGGTCCGCACACCACCCGAGACGCCTTCGGTTACCTTCACACCAGCTTCCCGCATTCGCCGGGGCCGCTGCCTCAACGTCCTCAATCACTGTGTTGTTGGTCCCAGCGAGGCGGGCACCGCGGCAATGTTTCATATGTGCGCGCACCGCTCTGTCTCATTTCCGACGCTTCCTGAATGCAGCCTTAGATGGAGTCCTTACTTCAGGCGGTCCTTTTGATGTCCGGGACCGCCATTTTGTATCCTTTGTTCGTCTCCGCTTACATCAGTAAAAGCTCCCAATCTCACGAATCTTCGCTGCGGGGCACGGGCAAGTTTCAGTGATTATGCAGCGGACATTCCGAATCCAAAGCTCCAATCAATGTGTTCTTGGGTGCATTTTAATGCACACAAGGACGGATCGATTCCGGATCATCAGGAGCAACCAGTAAACCACGTCCTAATCCATGGCTAGTTAGCCACGCCCCCCAGATGACCCTGCTATGCTTAACGCCCTTTAGTGGAGTGTGTAAGCGGGATCATCTGGAAGTGACACCCCCTGAGGGGACAGGAAAACCCTAGAGTGTCGCAAGTTTCTGCCCTTTTCACCTGTTTCTCTTTACTTGTGACCTTCTTGGATGTGCTTCCTTCTTTCGTGCTGGCCGAGACTTGTATAGGCCTTGGCGTGGGTCTTCGGATTCCAGCGTGAGTTCTCCGGCAGTCCTTCGCCATGTAGCGTTCAGTGTCCAGGACGTGGAACCAGGAGGGAGATAGAGTTCCAGGATCGGAGCGCACAGAAGCGCTGAAAGACCGAGTACAGGATTAATCCAGGAATAAGCCACGGATTAGAGGTAAGGAAGGAAACGAACGGGGGCCGAGGAATAGGAAGAAGGAAAAAAGGGAATCAAAAGAGCATGGAAGCGGACTTCGACAACACACGTCTAACTACTCCAAGCAGTAGCGTTGTGACGCGCAGAGCCGCGGGGGCGTGGCCATTTCCTAGGAAGTCGAACGCAATGCGCAAGGGCTGGTGTGCAGCGTTTCAGAACTGTCGGCCATGTTGGAAGGATCACGGAGTTCATACCGCTTTGCATCATGGACCATGAAGTCCAGAATGGACGAATACGGCGGTTCATGACATAGAGAGGGTCTTTAGTCATTTAGTAACCATCCGTCCTTCCCCCAGGCACTAACATATGTATGTGGTATGTAGGAACAAGATTCTGCGAAGCTTGAGCAGTTCAATTGCACTGCAGAGCACACAGGTTGTGTGGCCGGTAACAGAGAGTGAACGCCATACGTGGCATGCATTACACAGGTGTAAAAAGGCCCTATGGACCAGAAACAGGGACCATCTGGGGTGGCTGTGAGAACAGAGTAACTTGGAAGGCTGAGGTAAAGCCCAGAGGAGAAGCCTCCTACAGAGCCCTACACCAGGTGAACGGGAGAGGAGAGTTAACGCCAGCCGACGTGAAGCCCCGTTGACGACTCACATACGTTTCTCCACGGCGTGAGGAGGACCGTGCAGGCTACACACCCCTCCCAGGTAGCACTGCTCATCGGAATCGGGTACGTTTTGTCTCCAGAAGAACGGAAGGCAAGAAAGAGAGAAAAGAGCCCCAGAGCAAGGAGGGAACAAAACAGTCCCAGTGTGGGAAGGTTCACCTGATGTCCTGGCTGATCTTCTGGTGTGCAGATGAGGGGGTAAACAGGTATGGGCAATCCTTCCAAGATGCAACTATGTCCTCCTAGTCAGCACAGGGTGGACAAGGGGGCTCCCAGAAGAGTGTTCTCATAAAGAGGGAAAACGCTGTTAGGCAGAACAAAACTTTCCAGGTGACTTGCAGAATGGTCACTGGAAAACTGTGGAATGTAGGAACCAGGGTGATGGAGCGTCCAGCTGGTGCTGAAAATGAAGCAGAGATGGCCAAATCCAGGTGGACAGACTGCCACACAGGTGGAGCGCAGGACACAGGAGCAGAGACAGAAGGCTGGGCAGCATGGCAAGCGTGGAAAGGGCAGAGCGCGGAGGAGCAGAAACAAGAGAGGAAGCAAGGATATCAGGAGAACACTTATGGGGCAGGAGCGAAAAGGAACACTGCATCAGTCAGCGAAGAAGCTGAGTTGCGAAGAAACTCAGGCTCCTTCCGGGAGGCTTTGTTGTGCAGCAGCCGGATGGAGGCATGCCTGTCGGCCATTTTGGAGGACAACTTGACTGCTTACAAATCTTCCGGAATGGCATAACAGCACATGAGGGAGTCCACGCACTCTCCTCCAGTGTTCCTATACAGACCACCAGAGTAAGTTCATGACCAAAGTAAGTGAGAGGGAAACCCTGGGGTGGACAAAGAAAAGGAGAAACCCGAGAGTGGGGACTAAGACAGTGAGGAACCCCAGAGTGGTGCGAGGGAAAGAGCCATGCCCAGGGTGGGAGAAAGAAAGAGGCAAACCCTGGAGTGGGGAGGAAACGGTGGAGCCCCAAGGTGGAGAGAAAGAAAGAGGCAAGCCCCAGGGTGGGATGTAAGAAGGAGCAGTCGAAAAGAGGAAACGGTGGAACACCAGAATAGGGAATTAGGAGTGCAGCCCCTGAGTGGGGGAAGAAGAGACTGAGAGTAGCCCAGACTGGAGGGAAGCCAGGAAAAGGCATGTCTCCCCAAAGGGCGGGAAGTACTGTGAGACTCAGCCATTTGAAGGAGAAAGAGCGAGAGAGAGAGGGAGTCCGACCCACCTGCTGGGAGTCCTGGGGCGTCATTCTAGCACTTCGCAAACTATATAAAGTGGAACTTTGAAGATAGACAACAGCCTATAGTAAAGAATCTATGAGTATGTTTGCAACCTATATGCAATCCTGAAAGCGAGCGCAATATTGTTAGCTATCAATTATTTGTAATAAAGTATCTGTGGCTGCAGGGTAATAATGCCATTGAGGTTGCCCAATGATTGGAAAGAATACATGGAAAGAAGTATATTACCTTTTAAGTTGTGCCTGCAGATTTCTGGTGAAGAGATTTTGGAATCACAAGCAGAGACACAAAGTGAATAAAAATTAATATTTATTGATCACGTTGGGTTTTGAATGTGTGCTCTTGGTACAATAATTACTACTTCTAATTGTTTCCCTTGGTGTTGTTTCCACTAATGGGGTCCTTGTTGAATCTTTTGTCTTCAGGGTCCTTAATATTGCTTCATAGTAAGTTCCTTAGTACCTGATTCCCTTTAGTATTGCTTCATGAAAAGTTCCTTGATATCTGATTCCCTCGACACGTGTTTCTCCAATGGATTTGTATTGGTTACTCAGGAGGGTTGTGAGTAACTTATCTAGAGAGTTTTTGTAATTTTTTCTTGCTTAAGTTGAAGCTTGCTTTGTTAGTTATTTCAACTGGAAAGGAAAACAATTTTGTATAAGTGAAAAAATTGGGAAGTGGTCTGTTATAAGGCTGTCTTATAGTTTGTTAGGCTGGATGTGCTCTGCTGAATGGTCATATATAGTTGCGAGATGGGCTGAACAATAGCATTTTCATAGTTAGCTTGATGGACTTAAAAAAATCATTTGCATTGTTTAGTTAAGTGCTGACTAAGGTAATGGGTATAAATGGATACCAGTTTGAAATTCACAACGGTAGATTGATTTGAAGAGAGAGATACTTACATAATAGAGAGAAAAAGTTGTCACACAAGTTGGTTGTTGCAGATTCCTTCTGATGATTCTACATTAGATTTTGAGGGTTTGATATTAACCGTGCTTATGCCAAAGGTCGGATCATCCTGATTGGGGAAAGTAACATACATATATATATATATATATATATATATATATATATATATATATATATATATATATATATAGTGTGTCTATAACTGCAACCAAATTGTGTATTTTAACGTTTACAATGACTCAAGTAATTGAAAATTAATAATTGAAGCTTACCTTAGTTGTTACTAAGGCGTAATTCCTGGGTGCCAAACCAGTAAATGTTTATTTATTTCGTATAGATTGCTTGTGGCCGTGCGCGATCGATTATTGGATGTGTGGGCACCTAATGGGAAAGTAATATATTGCAAATAAAAACAATGCGTTCCAACTAGGTTGGGATCATTTTAGCAAAGCGTATCAGATTCTGAGCCGATTTCATTTAAGTGTCCCAGCTTACCTTAATTTGTCAGGAAGTAGGACGGGGTCGAACGCCGGTAAGCTAGTAAAGAGAAAAAGGGGGAAGGGGTCAGAAGCCATCAGCCATCCCTTTCATTGGACACTGTCCCAAATATGTATTGGTTGTATTTGTGTGTTCTTTTTTAGAGGTAGGGGGAGACACTAGGTTATATTAGGATTCTGGACCACAGACTTCATTTATGTAAGACATCCTGATGTCCTGACAAGCACCCTTTTACTAGTTTCTTTGTTACGTGTAGGGTTTAGAGTCTTCAGTTTAGGGAAAGGTTGGGTCTTTTACATTGTAGAAAGAATGCAAGTATTCAGAGAACATACCTCCTTGCCTGTTTCTTGATTCTGACCTACCACACTTGCCTTTAGTGGGAACTCTCAGCAAGTCCTGAGGGAGATCTTCTCCTGCTAGGGGACTTCTCAATGGACATCTTTGCTTGCTATGTGATCAGGAAGTGCAAATTGTTCTGCTCCAAGGAATTTCCCCAGAAGGGAGCTATGAGGCCGCACTGACAGTCAACTGGAAGTTTGGTCTCTATGCATCCCTGCCAATCCCTGTCATACCACAGGCACTCAAGAGACTTTCCCTGTTTGGGACCATGTTGATTTTGATAGCTCTAGACTGGGCTCAAGAGAACTTAGTACCTAGAATTGCTGGGCATGCCCATCTGCCCTCACTGGCATCTCTTGAAATGAGTGGATCTGCTCTCCTGGCCAAAGGGACGGTTCCTCCTTCCAAACCCCAGAAGCCTGAAACTTCATTTTTGACTGCTGAGATATAAAGAGCGGGACTTGTCAGATGATGTCCTGGATGTGCTTCTTTCAACGCAGAGGCCCACCTTTAATTCTATGTATGCCTGCAGATCCTGTAAATTCTCAGGTTAGGGACAGGAAAGGGATCTAGATCCTTTCACTTGTCCCATATCTTGTTTTAAATTTTTCTTTGCTTGGCCCAGAGGAGGCTGCAGATTGGCACTGTGAAGGGGTGCCTGGCCGCTATCTCGGTTTTAAAAAGAACACCTGAGCAATGTTCTTTCTTCACAGCGTCCACTGTTATGCAATTTTTGTTGTGATTGTGCAATAAGTTTCCATCACCCCAGTATGTGGTTCCGGAGTGTGGTGTGAATTTAGTGTTGACATTTCTTGTGGGTGCTACCTTTGTGCCCTTGTGTTCATTTTCTTTAGATTGCTCACCCTTAAAGTGATTTTCCTGGTTAGCATCACTCCTGCCTAATTTTCCAAGGTACAGGATCGATTACATCAGCTGTACCCGGTGCAGGCTCTCAGCACTATGGCTCTCAGACGAGTGACTTCAGGAAAGATTTCCAGGTTTTTGGGGCCAATACTGGTACCCATGCTAGCAGGCTTGACAAGGTGGACCATTGTGTGCTTCTCAGAATTCTATAATGCTATGAAATGACTGGGAAGAATGTGCCCGACGGTCTAAGGGTTCATTCTACCAGAGCTCTGGCTGCTACCTCTGCTCTACCGGGGGTCCCTTTCTTGGACATTTGCCAAGCAGTTAGTTGGGCTTCTCTAGACACGTTTGCCAAACATTAGTGCTTGGATCCCTTCCCTGATAGGACATACTCCTCAGCTGGGTCTGGTGTTGTCCTCTTGATCGCCTCCCTCCTTGAGATCCACATTCTGCTTTGGGAATCTTATCATAGATGAGGAATCCATGGGAGTAAAAAATCTATTAGAAGAGCAAATTACCTACCTCTCTGTAATGTTGTTTAGGATGAATGTTTCTCCAAGAGATTCTTCTGTGCCCTCCCAACCTACTCCACATAGCTGGTTAGTTAGTACACCTACATGAGTTCCGTGGCACTCTGAAACAGAGTGCTATGGTAAAAGGCATAACTGAGATCATGGGGCATGGTGCCCAGACAGTTATTCACTCTGGCGCGAGATGCACAGAGGCGTCTGGCACAGCCATACTGCATCTCCTGGTGTCGGAAAGGTTTCCGAGGGTTAATCACACTGGAGATAGAATGTTATAGATGAAGAATCTGTGGGAGGAACAGCCATTAGAAAGAACTTTACTGAGAGGTAAGCCATTTGTTCTTCTCAGTCACTCCGGTTCATTGGGCGGTTCTGGGCGCATGCTCGCGCAAGGCTCTACCACTCGAAGACTGTGCTCTGAACATTGTCCCAATGGTACAGCTTTTCCAGTTCCAGTCTAACCCAGATCCTGATATGTACCTTTCTCCATCTTCTGGCTATCATAGCCTTGTGCACATTTCCAGTACTAGAGGCCCAGTTCCACATGGCGTCACTCCAGTGGCTCTTTCACCGTCAGTGGTCTCAGTTCAAGGGCTACTTAATGGGCCATCTGGGGGGTCCCCAACAATGTGTTGAAGGGCCTCCTTTGTTGTGCGCTTATTCACAATTTGATAAGAGGGGATCCTTTTTTGCAAACCTGGCCTCAGTTGATAATAGTCACATGCCCATGTTGTGTTTAGCTGCTGAGAGGTATAATTAGTGAGACCTCGGGTAGGAAGGATAACTTGGAAGCAAGACAACGCAGTGCAACACAGGTTTGAATCCCGATCCTCAGCTTAGAAAAAACGTGTTGGTATTAAGGGCGTTATAAATGAAAAATTATAATAATTCTAATTTGATGAGGTTCTGGATATACTTCTTTCACAAGAGACTAGCTACCAAGTCAACCTATGCCTGCAGGTGGCATACGTTTGCTGACTGGTGCCCTGGTCAGGGTCTGGATACATTGACTTCTCAGAGCGCTTGCATTTTAATCTTTTTTGCTTTCTGGTATATAGGACATTGATATATGATATGATATGATATGATCGGTTATTTATAACGCGCTTAATACCCATAGGTTTCTAAGCGCGGACCCGGGGATCGAACCTGTGTTGCTCCGTCTCGTCTTGCTTCCAAGGCAAGCATGTTGCCGCTGAGCTATCCTCCCATGCCATTCAGATTGGTACTTGGGCACAATTTTACTCTTTAAGAGGACTACTGCCCCCAACGTTAGGCATTTTTTGAGGAGATTACTAATCCGTTTCCATGGCATCAGATTGCTGTTCCTACGTGGGATTTGGACCTTGTCCTTACGTTTTGATGGCAGCTCTGTTTGGCCCCCCTGCCCCCTCTTATTTATGTCCTTTGATGCTACTCACCTTTAAGTTGATTTTCCTAGTTGGCATCACTTGGTTAATGAGCTCTTGTTTTTTCTCCCACGCCTCGTAGCCTCATCGTCTCCATGGGGAAGGTTACTTTGAGGGTGAGACGGTCCTTCCTTTTCAAGGTCATGTCAGACTTTCATCTTTCCCACAAGATACATCTTATGGTTTTCTTCCCTTGGCCTCATCCTTCTAAGACCGAGGAAGATGTTTCATCATCCCTAAACAGGGGGACCATTCAGCTACTGCTTTTCTGAAACAAGAGACATTAGAAAGGATGACCAGCTCTTTGTCTGTTTTGCCAGTGCTGGGGCAGGTAGAGCTGTTACAAAGCAGGCCCTGTCCACATGGACTGTTCTCTGCATTTTTTAAAAAGTTGTAATCTGCCTTCTGGTTTTGGGGCTCATTCTACCAGAGGCCTGGCAGCTACACCTGATTTGCAAAGGTGTGTCCTTGTAGTGGACATCAGTCAGGCCGCTACGTGGATGTCTTTACACATGTTCGCCAGGCACTATTGCCTAGGTTCTTAACCAGGGCAGGCTACTTGTGTTGATCATGCTCTAGTTCCTTGCTATCCTGACTTAAAAGTTATTTACTCCTTTGGTAGTCTATGAAGGTAAGCATTCTGTGGAATTAAAGAATCCATTAGAGGAACACATTTCTTATGCTCTGTAATGGAATGTCCTTTCTCCCACAGATTCTACATTGTGCCAACCTATCCCTCATTACGGATAGCTTGTCATCTGTGACAGGTCTGTTCCTCAACCGCTGTGTGAGGAAAAACTGGGCATAACTGAGGTCATTGGGCAGAACTGGATCCATATATGCCACCCACGACATCACATTCTAAGGTCTGATTGCCAACATTCCCAACATGGATCTGCAGTGTGCCCCATTGTGGCTGATAACAATTTGACACCTTTGAAGGAATTTCTAATATGAGGAATCTGGGGGGAGGCAGACAAATATATCAGAAAGAACATTACAGAAGATAGTTTGCTTATTTTTGTGTAATCTGTGTTCAGGGGTGTGCTTAAACAAAGCATGGTGTGTTTGATATTGCTGTTGCTTCAAACCTCTTAACCTATTTTTGTGTCATGGCTGGATATTAGGCAGCTCATGATTTTTAAAAAGATTTGCATTCTCTGACATCCCTGTTTGTGATGGTGCCCGTCCCCAAATCAAAGAAGTTGGGAGTCGGAAAACAAGTGGATGAATTCACCTTTAGCAGAAGACACATTATCTCACCTGGGTGCTCTCTGGGCAACGGACACCAGCGAACATCCATGAGGTCACATCTAGAAATCCTAATGCTACAGAGCTCATGATGTTATTCAACACATATGGCGACTGCATTTGTAGTAAGCCACACTGTTTACTGTTCAATGCTTACATTTTGGTTTTAGTACTATCTGACCATCCACTGTAATAGAAATACACAATAGCACTAATATGTAGATAACAAATGAGCATTATTTTCGTTATGTATTCTATTTTGATATAGTAACTGAATATTAATATTCTTTATAGGCTAGTTTTGTTGCGTCTGGAAATCGTACAGATATCTCTCTAGATGATCCCAACTTCTGGCAGAAATGGGCCAAGAAAGCAGAAATTGATTTAGAATCCATTCATGGAAGGGTACGTTTTTTTTCCATAAATGTATATGTATCTTTTTTTGTTGAGATTGTTGCTGTGTGCTTGTTTTGCTTACCTGACATAAGAGTAAGCATTGTTGATATAACAGAACATTTTTGAATAACTCTGTTTCAAGTGACCGCCTAAGGCGATGATGGTGTGCTTTTTAAGTATGATTAACATAACATTACAATTTTGTGCATTTGTGTCGCTGATTTCTTGTGTTAATTTCAAATATTTCTCATATGCTAGCTTTCTATGGTCAGCCGTCAAGTCTGCAGCCTGATAACCCTCAAGGGTGTAATGGTCTTTCTTCCAAAATGCGCTGTAGGGTCAGTCAAGAAGCACACCCCACGAACACAAAGAGAGGTCCACCGAATCAGAGGAAATAATTCAGAATCTACTGCTGCAAATTCCTCTATATCATCAGCCATGTCATCAGATAAGGGTGCGCAAAGCGATGCGTTTGCTAGGCATGTTGGCGTCATGTATTTACCTAGTCCACCACGCGCGCCTGCGCATGCGACCCATGCAAGAATGGTTGGCGAAACAGTGGTCTCAGGCAAGTTGTCAGTGGAACGATCTACTGGTCGTTTCACCAACACTTGTTCAAAGTCTTCACTGGTGGACGAGAGAGAACCTGTCAAAGGGGAAACCCTTTTACGATCCAGAGGTACAGGCTGTAGTCACAACAGACGCATCCCTGTCAGGGTGGGAAGTACACCTCCATCACCACACAGCTCAGGGTCTTTGGTCTCACTCAGTGGCCAAGAATCATATCAATCTGCTAGAGCTTCTGGCAGTATTCACAGCGCTTCGAGCGTTCAAGCCCCACCTGTTGAACCTGTCAGTGCAGATCTTAACAGACAGCACCACAGCAATGTTTTGCCTAAACAAACAGGGAGGGACTCGTTCGCCAAATCTGTCCAAGCTTGCTCAGAAAATTTGGATATGGGCTTTCAGACGGAACATCTACATGTCATCTCAACATGTTCCAGGGGATCTCAATTCTCTAGGGGACGCTTTGAGCAGGGATCCCCCTCCCAGAAGAACACGAATGGTGTCTACACAGAGAAATCGTAAAAGATCTCTTGTCACAGTGGGGTTTCCCCACTATAGACCTATCCGCCACAAGCGAAAACAGACAGTGCCCAAGATTCGCATCCAGGTTTCCCCAACCAGACTCCGAGGGGAACGCCCTGTGGATGAACTGGTCGGGGATGTTTGCCTACGCTTTTCCACCAACTCCTCTCATGAGGAAAGTGGTCAACAAGATGCACAGCGAATCGATGACGCTCATCCTAGTTGCTCCCTTGTGGGCGAGACAACCGTGGTTGCCACACCTACGCAGACTGGCGGTGTGCGAGCCCATCAGACTCCCGTGCTGGAACAACTTACTATCCCAGCACCAAGGTCAGACAGTGCATCCTCAACCCAGCTCAGTGAACTAGGCAGCATGGCTCCTGAAGTCATAGAGTTTGGACATCTCAACCTACCTCAGAGATGTATGGACATCCTAAAAGAATCTAGGAAACCAAACACGAGGCACTGCTACTTTGACAAATGGAAAAGATTTGTTATCTGGTGCCAGAATAAACAAATTAACCCTGTTGATTGCACTCCTTCCATTATTGTCACCTACATGCTCCACCTGCTGGACGCAGGGTTGGTATTTAATTCACTGAAGGTACACCCGGCAACACTGTCAGCATACACCACCTCCCATAACAAAGTGTTGTGGTGGAAAGTACAAGTGGTTAAAGTCTTCATGGAAGGGGTTAAGAGACTCCACCCTCCAATTTTGAACCCACCACCAGGATGGGACCTTAATGTGGTGCTTGCTAAACTCATGGGCCCCCCCTTCGAGCCCATGCATAAGAGCAGTCTCAAACACCTGATCTATAAAACTGCCTTCTTAGTAGCCGTTACATCCATAAAATGGGTCAGTGAAATTCAGGCTCTGTCAGTGCAGGATCCTTTCTTTACTGTTAATAAAGATTAACTGGTTTTACGTACACACCCTAGGTTCTCACCTAAGTTTATTTCTAAATTCCATGTTAACCAGTCCATTGAACTTCCGGCTTTCTTCCAAGAACCCCAAAGCTCTGCTGAGGTGAAATTGCATACTGCAGATGTGCAAAGGGCGGTCCTATACTACGTGGACAAGACAAGGCCGCTGAGGAAAACGGACCAACTGTTCGTCTCCGTAGCTACAGGCAGAGAGGGAGATCGTGCCTCTAAGGGCGTAATCTCAAAATGGATAGCAATTGCTGTGTTACTCCCTTTCAGATAAAACACTGCCTTTTACGTCAAGAGCCCACGTTACTAGAGGCACTGGGGCCACTCTGGCTATCATTGCAAATGTACTCCTTGACACCCTTTGCAAAGCAGCTACTTGGAGCTCTGTTCACACCTTTACTCAGCACTACTGTAATGACACTCATTCCAAGACAGATACTCAAGTGGGACAAACGGTTCTCAGACATTTATTTGCTCATGACCCTTCTCAAATCCCACCTCCTCCTTCTTCTAACACTGCTCGCGAATCTATGCACAGCATGTGATCTAAACAGATTCCACAAGCCTCAGAAGGGATACATTACTCACCGTAATCGTATTTCTGATGCTTGTATCTGCTTAGATTCACATGCGCCCGCCCTTCCTCCCCTCTGAGAGAAGGCGCATGGATGCTTGTAGTCTTATCTTTCTACCTATCTGCTTGGATAATCTGTACTCGCGCTACTCCTCATGCTACCTCATGCCAGAAAGAATACAATCTGAGGGTCCTACAAACGTGAGGGATCATGGGTACGGTGGACGTCACACTAGGGATAGTACGGAGGCGCGGTAAGCACATGTGGTAGGGATACAACATTGAGAGTGTCAGGCACTGAATGGAAGGAAGCCTAGCTGCGAACAAAGAAGAAGGTTACTGTGGATTGCAGCAGTACAGTAAAGGGGTTCAAGCCTCCACAAAAACCGGGCTGCAGTTGGAAGAGAAAAAGGGGCTGAGAGCCCCAGCTTGTGCAAGAAAGACTCGCGGTGCAAACATAAAGCTGGTGTGCGTATGCAGGCTGGAGGACCAGCGCAGGAACAAAGTGGTGCCGACACAATCATATGAAGTGGATCTGGGCCATATAACTGAGCAGGGTCCTGGCCCCGACCATCGCGCAACCCATTGGGGATAGGAACGTGTGAGCGTGGGTGGCGAGGACGACCCCCCCCCCCCTGCAGCACCAAGCAGAAGCAGTGAGGGAGCGAATAGCAGGATGCTTTACAGCAAAACAGGAAGAAGGGGAGAAAACATGTAGCTCCCGAACAACGAACGGAGCTTGGAGGACGGATGCTGCTGGAGCCTAGGCACGCTGGCTCTCCCAACGTGCACTGATAAGGCAGCAGATAGGCTTGGGAACGGTGAACGGATACAAGTACGCTGCAACACATAAGAAGGAGAGAGATGCCTAACACAGTGTAGACAAAGTAGCCCAGGAGCCAAGCCAGCAGTAATACTGGCCACAACTGCCCAAACTCACGTGGCAGGGTATATACACTAGCCGGACCGAAGAACACCTTAGATCAGGTGTACTCCTGAGCCGCACATAACCCCATGTCAGGGGGAACCAGCGACTCTGCAACGAAATAAGAAGCAACAACAGCCTGACACTACTCTGACCTACATATGCACTTGGAGGATTAGAGAACTCTGGCGACAAGGAGTGCTGGGGAGGCCCCAGAACAGCAACGTGGGGAAAGACTGACCGTGACACCCCCTTATTGGTGAGTGACGCCGCTATAGCAGAGGAAATCCCACAGAGAAGGGTAACTCGATAAGTGGGTCCACAAGGAAGCAAGGATGGCGTCAAAGCTTCCCAAAAGCAAAGGGAAACAACCCACCATAGATGAGTTTGCCAAGTCTCCGCAGGTGACAGAAGGAGCCAGCGGAAAGGGCCAAGGCTTACGAGGCAGTGAGACTATGGCGCGCAGCGACCAAAAAATACTAGAAGTCATAGCTGAACTGAAAGTGTTGTGGGAAAGTAAGATGTGCACTGCAATCTCAGAGCTGAGAACCTCGTTGGAGTTCAAGATTGATGCAGTGAGCGTGGACGTGAACCTGTTGCGACAAGACGTACGGGCGCTGGCTGAGCGCACAGGAATCCTAGAGAAGGAGGTGAAAGCTAACACAAGCACATGCACGACCAACAAGAAAGAAGTCCATGTGCTGAAACAACAGGTCCGTAACCTTGAGAATAGAGCCGAAGAAGCGGGAGGGCGCGCCCGCAGGAATAACGTGCGCATTGTGGGGCTTCCGGAAGGCAAAGAAGGATCAGACCCGACGAACTACGTCGAAAACATGCTACTGCAGGAGATACCGGGCGGCATGCTAAACCAGGGATTTGCAGTGGAAAGAGCACACCGGGCCCTGACTAGAAGGCCGCCACCGGGGGCCCCACCGCGACCTATCACTGCCAAGATTTTGAATTATAAAGACAGAGAGAAGGTCCTGGAGCATTTCCGCAAAGGAGGAACGATAAACAGAGCGTCGGCAACCATTACTGCATACCCGGACTACCCCCTCTTGGTGCAGAGGCAACAGTTGAACTATGTTACAGTAAAGAGGAGGCTATGGGAATCAGGCCACAAATATATGCTGTTATACCCGGCAAATATGAAGGTGCTGCACAAGAATAAAGTGCTGTTCTTCGAACACCGGAAGATGTGATTGAATGGCTGGATTTGCAAAGCAGTCTAAGGAAAGCGGAAGACCAGACGGAGAGCGGAATGGAAAAGTGAATCCGCTGTGGCATTGGCGCACAAGGAGACAATTGAGAGGTAAGTACAGTGCACATGAGAACATTGGGACTGGATTATAGTAGAATGTATAGGGACTTGATATGATAGTTGGTTTGGCCCGACGAGAGAAGATGATGTTGGCACAAAGCAGGAATACAGCACTAGGAGACACACTACTATTCCCCCCGAAGGTAGTTTGGATAGGGTACCTCTAGGGCGGTACTCCCCTGCTGACTACCGAGTATCGGTTGTACTGATATTAGGGCTAGATGCGTGGTAGCCTGAGATCCAGGGATGGAGCTGGGCAATAGTTATGGGTAGTTGAAGGGAAGGAGGGGGGGGGACAACTACAGTTGGGGACGGGTGGGGTTGGGGAAGGGTGGGGAGTTGGGGAATTTGCAGTACCTTTAGTTGGGGAACAAGCTTGTATACTGGTTGGGGGTGTTGCAAGGGGAGTTTGGTTTTGGAGAGGGAAGGTGCGGAGGGAGGGAATAACAAAGATGATACAGGAGCACAGCACGGGACGCCTACAAACGCAACCAAATCTGTACAGGAAGAGGATGGGGAGAAGGGTGGGCGGAGTAGGATATAGCTGAAATGGGTGACCTTAGATTTGTGACCTGGAATGTACGCGGGTTAAACACTTATATTAAGCGCAACAAAGTTGTGATGTATCTACACAGGCAAAAGATAGATATAGCAGTGCTACAGGAAACCCACTTAACTAAAGAGTTTGGAGTTGTTGAAGAGGAAATGGAAAGGGACCACAATAGGAGCCACATACTCAGTATATGCCAGGGGGGGTCCTTATATGGATTGCACCCCACGTCCCGTTCAAATTGATGCAGCAGAAAGTAAGGGAAGACGGAAGAATGGTGCTGGTAAAAGGGAAGGTGGGTAATAAAATGGTTAACCTGATTAATATCTATGTCCCGAACAATGATACAGCACCTTATTTCAGGAATCTGTATGCTATTGTTAGCCCATACATGGAAGGAGCGGTCATAGTCGTGGGGTGGGGGGTACTTTAACTGCACACTAGGCCCCAAGATGGATAGATCAGATAACAAAAGAACTAAGCCTAGTCCGGCGGAAAAGGCCCTGACCACACTTATGCGAGATTTCCAGCTCACTGAGATATGGAGGAAGTTGTACCCCGCTTGCAAGGGGTACTCCCATTATGCAGCCCCACATGACTTATACACCAGGTTAGACTACATACTAGTGTCTAGTTCCGTGGTGGAGCAGATTAAGTATGCAGAGTACAAAGCGGCAGTACTATCGGACCACACGCCATTGATGGTGACATGGCAGATCTCGCCGCCTAGGCCCAGAATACCGACATGGAAACTTCGAGCTGAAGCCCTCAAAGATACCATGTTCAGGGAAGATCTAAGGAAAGCAGTACAGGAGTAAACGATGGAAGTGTTGAGTCAGGTGGCACACTCTGGGAAGCATTTAAGGTGGTGATAAGGGGGGCAGCAATATCGAAGTCAACTGGGCTACTGGGCGGCATAATGGCAGATCTACAAACCACAGAAAGGGAGATTGAGGATAAAATGCAAGAGAGACCAGACTCCCCAGAAATGACAGAGGCGATAAGACACCTAACAGAAAAATGTTAATCCCACTGGGAGAGATTATGTACTCAACTACAGGAAATATATAGAGAGACAACATGCGGAAGGGGATAAACCAGGCAGATTGCTAGACTGGTTGTCTAAAAGTGAGACCCCAAGACAAGTGATTCGAGAGATGTGCCGTGAGGATGGCATACTCAAAGACACACAAGAAGGGGTGAATGAGTGCTTTCAGAAATACTATCGTAAATTATATACTGATAAAATAGAGGCAGAGGAAATGGATATAAACGAAGTGCTGAAGATATCATCCTGCCCTGGCTCGAGGCAGCCGATGGGAAAAGGCTTGAGGCACCACTGGAACTGGAGGAACTGGAATATGTAATCCGTAACCTACACACCAATAAGGCGCCGGGGGCCAATGGCCTCCCAAGTGAATTCTATTAAGACATATATGGCAGACCTGCTTCCACCACTGTTGCAATGTTAAATGAGGCGTTTGAACGGGGCAGGCTGCCGGAGACTCTGAGGGAAGCGGTCATCATCCTGCTTCTCAAGCCAGGCAAAATAGACACTGACTGCGGATCTTACAGACCGTTGTTGATGTTAAATCAGGACAGTAAGATCCTTACTGCAGTGATGGCAAATAGATGGAAACCACTGATCAGTACCTTGATACACCATGACCAAACGGATATGTCCCCCAGCGGAGCATTTCTGATAATTTTAGGAGATTGCACCATGTTATAGACCAGACCGCTGGTGTTAGGCAGAAACCTGTGCAGTTCCCTCTGGGACCACTGCAACAGATTTAAGACTACAGGTGTTTGGCAGTAAACCCACTTGGTAGCAGTCTGTACCACACAGATTCACTTGGTAGCTGTGGCTGAGCAGTCGGACTTCCCTCAAGAAGAGTTCGGCAGTATACAGAGTATTCACAATAGGTCAAAAGAACATAGTAGAACAAGTAAACACTGACCAGAGCTTGGTGTAAAAGAGATATAATTATTTATTTAAAACCACATCTAGAAAAACACACAGGCACTAATAGTAAGCAATTCAAAAACACGGTCACTAAAAGATATACACTCCCTTAGAAGAATATTAGACAAGTCTTAAGTAAAGCCCCACTTATTTTCAGACAGCAGTGAGCGCTTAAAGCAGATGGCACTCTTGTTTTAAAAGGGAGAGAAAAGCAGAGAATAATTTGAAACAGGTCCCAACACTTTTACAAGAACACAACAAGAGAGGAAGGCAAAGTAAAACCGTGAAGTTAGAGTTCAATAAGCTGGATCCACTTTAAGAGGATCAAACGAAATGTGTCCAAGGTCACACGGTTGCAGTGCACAAAAGTCTTTTAAAAGTCCAAAAAGAAGTTGGACCAAAGAAAGGGACCAGTTAGAAGGTCAAGGCGGCCAGCCCAGTCCAGAAGGTAAAGGGATTATTATTACCTTGTAGCAATCTTTAGAAAGGGAGGCCTGGCGGACACGGTACCCTAAAGTGGTGAGAATACTCCAGCGGGGGCAGTTGTTCCTGGGAGCGGATGCAAGTCATTGCTTCGTCCGGGGGAAGAGAGGATCTCTTGGGGGAGGAAGACAGGAGTCCGTTGCACTGCCAGGGAAG
Source organism: Ambystoma mexicanum (assembly GCF_040938575.1). Lineage (NCBI taxonomy): Eukaryota > Metazoa > Chordata > Amphibia > Caudata > Ambystomatidae > Ambystoma > Ambystoma mexicanum. The sequence continues at coordinate 388,895,962 of NC_090922.1, forward strand.
AAACCAGCCGCGGAGTTTCTCAGGTAAAAGGAGCGGTCCTTTTATTTGCGGTCCAGTGGTAAGTGGCTATCCGGTTGCCGGGGTGCTTGGCACGGGCAATTCGACCACAAGCCGGTCTGGGGTGCGAAGAGAAGAAGGTAAACTGGTTGTACCCACCAGTCGGGGGAAGAAGCCTCTCCAGCCGGGAGATCTTCTCTGTCGTCGGGAAGTGGTGAGTCGGTTCCGCAGGGCTCCACCGGTGGTGTCGTCGTGGTAGGTCGGCTCAGCTTCTCCCTCGTCGGATTCTCAGGTCCTGTGGCGACTTCTGAAGTTCCAGTCCCCAAAGCCCTGCTTTTATGCAGCACAGCCCCATTCACTCAGCCTAGCTGTCAATCAAACATGCTAAGTGGTGAGACAGCCGGCTCACCACTTGGGCCAATCACACAAGAGTGCGACTTGAGTTACCAAGGTAACTCAGTCCAGGGTGCCTAAACCCCCTCCCACACCCCCTGTGCTACCCAGACAGAGTGGCACCACTTTTGGAGGCTTCTGTGGAGAAGCCCGCCAAAAAGTGGAACAAAGGGCTCGACTTGGGTTGGAGTCACAGAAGAGAACACAAACGCCATTTTAGAATCGAGTCCTGGCAAAAAATACCAACCGGCGAATTAATATTAAATAAATAAACCGGCGGTATGTTCGAGGCTATGGGAATTAAATAATTAAAGTTGGTAGCCTTGAACAATGGGAAACTCCCGTCGGGATATATTCGCGTTCGAATATAAAAAGTAGTATCCACTGCCACCAGCCAAAACTCGATCAGGGAGGACGGAGACGTGCCCCCTCGACAAACAGACCCCGGGGCAATCGAATTGCCCCGACCAGTACGTCCACAATATGATGGTTTGTACTGGTTTCTGTTAATAATTTGGGACTAGTAAAGCCAATGGTGACTTTACATGCCCTGGGAGACAGTAGTCAGTCCCAGGGTATGGAGCCTATGATGGGGTGTCACTATGACACCCCTGTGTCACTGCACGGAGGGTGCTGTGTAACACACATAGTAAAAACACATGAGACCCTATGGAGTAAAGGACCCCATACCCCATAAAACACATTAACAGTCAAAGGAACACCATAAATCATGTCCAAGAGTGGGAGAAAAAGTCTCACTCTTGGCAGGAGAAAAAAACAAACTCCAGAAATCCAGCAAAGCTGCTGGGGGACTCACTAGGTTAGGAAATTCAGCCTAAAGAGAGAATTCTCCCTAACATCTGGAAGTGCCAAGAACTGGCAATAGTCTCACTAGACGCAGTCAAGGCTTTTGACTCAGTTAAGTGGACTTGGCTACTAGCGGTTCTCGAGAGGTTTGGGATGGGACCAGTGTATCTGCAGTGGGTGAAACTATTGTATAGTGCACCGATTGCTAGAGTCCGGACAGGGTCGGTGGTCTTGGAGAGGTTGGCGCTAGGCAGAGGAACTAGACAATGCTGCCCCTGGTCCTCGATGCTGTTTATTCTGGCGCTGGAGCCACTGGCAGCATACCTCAGATACCAATATGGGGAGGTGGGCATTACAACGAAAGGTGGACAGCACCTGATATTAATGTATGCGGATGACATGCTATTCTATCTGAGATACCCTGAAGAAAACGTACAATATATACTAGAGGTATTAGATCGATATGCACTATTATCGGGCATAACGGTAAACCCACAGAAGTCCATGATATTCCCACTAGGGTGATATAAGGGAATGCCTGAAGATACGCTACCAGTCTTTCAGATTGCATGGGCGGTAGACACCTTTAGATACCTGGGGATAAATGTGTATCACAAGGTTGAAGATGAACATGAAAATAATACAGAGAAAGAAGTAGAGGGGATCCAACACAGTATGACATTCTGGACAAGGTTGCCCCTAACCATGATGGGAAGGACGGCATTGCTTAAAATGATGGTACTGCCTAGGCTGCTGTACAATTTTGCAAATGTCCCGTATTCAATACCTAAACGTTTTTTCAATAAACTCCATGATATGTGTAGAGGGTTCATCTGGCATGACACTAGGAATCGGGTAGCCGTATGGAAATTAAAAAACCCACACGATCGGGCGGGGATTAAACTAACCAATTTCGAAGTGTCAGGCCAATTGCAATATGTAGCAAGATGGGTTTCTGATGACACCACATCAGAGTCCAGACTATTGAGGGCGGAATGTACACCATATTTCCTGAATGAATGGATGTGGGTAAAGGAGCCACCGAAAAGTAGGAGAGCGGCATTACTCACCCTTGAAAAGAAGATCTGGCAAAGGACCTATGTAATGTTGGGAAGCAGGACACCGTGCTCCCTGCAGGTCCCTCTGGTGACACTGCAGGGGATAGACGACCAACTGAGACGCGCCATAAGGGAACACTGGGAACTGGTAGGGGTGACAACATTTGGGGATGTGTTTGTTTGTTTATTCATTTGTTAGGCGCACCAGACTCGTAAGTAAAATGGCGCAGCAGTATGGAAATGCAAAGCTTACAAAGTTGCGACATGAATACAGGATACAATATTTACATACTTACAGGATATCCACAGTGTGCAAGAAAATAGCAGTTAATATACATGGCTTAAATAATTACAGAGATAAACACTGAACACTGTACAGAAATATATATTACAAGAGTGAAGCCCTTCATGTATCAATTAGTCTCACAAGTAGACTAGATCGCGCACAGGAGGGCTAGTAAGCACATGGTTTTTGAAGGTGGCGTTGTGATACACTGTTATTGAAAGGTCTCTTCAGGGAAAGTCTGGTTCACAACATGTGCTAGGGGCCAGTGGCGATAATGTGTTTTATAACATTGTTTCTGAAATGTAGGTAAGGTTGGTCAACTCTCAGATCTTGGGGCATTGAGTTCCAGAATTTAGCTGCCTTTACCGTAAAGCTGTTACCACCGATAGTTGTGAGCTTGTATTTAGGTATGGTCAGACAATTAGCATTCCCAGATCTGGTGGGTCTAAGAGAGGTTCTTCTCTGGAGTTTATCAATGAGGTAACTGGGTGCTATGTTATTGAGGGCTTTTTAGGTCAAGGAGAGAGTTTTTAATTGTATTTTATTGGAAGTGGATAACCATTTATGCTGGCGTCTCACAGCGGAGATGTGAGTTTTTTTATTTATGCCTAAGGCTGCTCTTACGGCATTGTTCTGTAGTGTTTGGAGCTTTTGGATAGTGGATTTATTTGCACCACTGTATAGGGCATTACAGTAGTCGATTCTGGAGAGTATTAGGGCTCTGGCCAGGATCAGGCAACTATTGTCAGAAAGGAAAGGCTTAGCAGCTCGGAGTAGCTTGCAAGTGTAAGCAGTAGAGGAGGTAAGGGATTTAATCTGTTTATCAAAGGATAATGTGGAATCCAAGTAGAATCCAAGGGTTTTTGCATCCTTGGAGAGTTTAATGGTGTTCCCATCAATATTAAAAGAGGAAAATTCTTGGCCTAGTTTTTTGATGTTGGCCTGTGAGCCCAGCATTATTAGCTCAGTCTTATCGTTAAGCACAGGCCATGAGTAGCCATCCATGCTTGGATGATAAGGTAAACTTTGTTCACTAATCCAGTGTCTGTAATGTAATCCCCAGAAAGCGAGAAGAGAATCTGAGTATCATCTGCGTAGTTAGTGTAGATGATACCGATACCCAGATGGTCCAGATCGTCAAACAGTGGCTTAGTGAAAATATTGTAAAGGGTTGGCGAGACGCAGGAGCCTTGAGGGGACACTGCATAGGATGGGTGTTGGGTCAGCGGCTGCCGACGGGGAGAAGACTCTCATGATTCTCTCACTCAGGAAGGACTCAATCCATTTAATGGCTCCAGCGGAGAAATGGGCCGCAGAATCAAGGTGACGACATAGGACCTTATGATTGACCAGATCAAATGCGGCAGAGAGATCAAGTAGGAGCAAGAGTACTGTCCTCCCTTTGTCTCCCTGCTCTTCTATTTGTGACTTTAGATCAATCAAGGCTGTTTCTGTTCTGTGTAGTAGCCGGAAACCAGATTGTCTATTGCCAAGGAGTTTGTGCAATTCAAGGTGTTTTTGAATTTGGATATAGGCAGCTTTATCCAGAATTTTGAGTAAAAATGGGACCGTAGTGATAGGCCGGTAATTAGTAGGGATAATAGGATCTAATGTCTGTTTCGAGGGGATTAGGTCCTCCGACGTATTCCATATCTATGACGGGTAATGTCCACAGCTGTGCTGCTTCGGAAAATCTTTGGCGTCTGCGTCGATTACGTTGATACGCCGCCCCTGAGGACCTCCTCCGATGGCCGACGTCACCCGATGTGATAAGTAGGACATATGACGCCCATAGCCTCAGTTCCGTTTTTTTTTCGCGAACGTGTTCGCCTCGTGAATCTCGATACGCCTCGACTCTTTGGAGTTTGCTGTTTTCAATTCTCGGTTCGTTGAACCTGTTCGGTTTTTTGTGAAGACCTGTTCGTGGCGATGTCTACTTCGTCTTCAACCACGCGTCCGGACTTCAAGAAGTGCGGGGACTGTGGGTCCAAGATGTTGGTCACGGACTCGCACAACGCCTGCCTCTGGTGCCTCGGGGAGGCCCACGATACGGACGACTGTGTCGACTGCCAGTCGCTCACGGCAAAGGCTTTGCAGGAACGCAAGAAGAAGCTGTTGGTAGGCCGGGTGTCTAAGCCCCGGAAGTCGAGGTCTGCGGGGCTTTCGACGGGTGACTCGAGGGGCGACTCTCCGCGTCATCGTCGGATGTCCAGTGGGTCTCCTTCCAGGAGTTGGTCTCGCCACTCCTCCGCCTCTTCGAGGAATTCCCGGAAGCGCCGGCATCGGTCGCCTTCCCCGTCCTCTTCCGAGGACTCCGCCCGTCGGCGGGTCGCTTATCCCTCCATGCAAGCGACACCGGAGGAATGGGCTTCCTTCGGGAAGCAGATGCTAGCGATTCTTGAATCGCAGGGCACCGGTCCGTCCGCGCCTCCGAGTGGGGTCGGTCGGCACCGGTCGAGAGACACCGCTCGTACGCCTTCGGGCTCGGGTGGTCGGCACGGCTCGCGGGAGAGGTCCCGTTCGGACAAGGGTAGCCGTTCTCGCCATGCCCGTTCCAGGTCCTGGTCCTCAACGCGCTCGAGACCGCGTGATCCTGTGCCGTCTTCGAAGAAGACGTCGACGCCTGTGGCGCCGAGGTTGTCGACGATTTCTCTCGAGGCTCCGCCTCCGAGGGGGTCGTCGACTCCATCGGCGCCTAGGTCGTCGAGAGACACGCTCGGAGCTCCGGCTTCGAGGCCTGTGTCGACGCCGCCGATGCTGGCGGCGCTGCAGCTGACGTCGACGCCTTTTCTGTCGGCACCGACTCGTTCGGCGCCCTCGACGCCTTTAGAGGCGGTGGTGTCGGAAGGGCCCTGTGGCACGGGATTAGCCCTTAGGAAGGCTCTGGCTAAGGTCAGGCACTGCTTTGGTCCCCGGGGTCTTCCTCTCCCCGCCTGGAGTACATTTCAGAGGGTGATGAAGGCTCTGATGACGGCTTGGTTCCGGTTCCGGTTACGGCTCCAGATGAGCTTATCTCGGGCCATAGCCAGTTTGATGACCTGAGGCAGTCGCTACATGATGCCAGTGGACTGGACACCTCTCCGGAGGTGGAGTTTTGTAGGCCGGAGCATAGCACTCATGCCGATTCTTCATATCGGCGCCTGATGTCTCGGGTCAGTGAGTACTTGGGTTGGTCAGCTCCCCCAGGGGAGTTCGTTCAGGATGATCTCACGGACATCCTTGATCTTGTTCCCCCCACTGACCCAGTTTTGTCGTTTCAGATGGCTCTGCAGAGAAGGGTGGCGGCGGCTTAGACTGCTCCGGAGAGTCTCCCGGCAGTGGGCAAGTCTTTGTCGCGAAAATACCGTCCAGCCAGTAGCGACCCCTGCTACTTGTCTAGGCACCCCACTCCAGAGAGTTTGGTGGTGCAGGCGGCCATGGCCCCGGCAAAGCAGGCGTCGTATCCTACCATCCCTCCGGATAGGGACGACAAACGTTTTGACGGCTGGGCGAAGAAAGTGTTTTCTTCAGGGGGTATGGCGCTTCAGGCGGCCAACTCCATATGTGCCTTGTCTCGTTTCACACACATTCTGAGGAACTGTGTTGCTTTAGCGGCTGAACATATTCCTGAAGGGGACGAACGGGATGGTTTCCTTGCTATGGTTCAGGATGGCAAGGATGCCATGTGTGAGGCCGTTCAGTCGGGTTTGGACTTGGCAGATTGTGTCTGCCGGTCCATGGCGTCGAGCACCGTAATACGCAGGTTTGCGTGGTTGCTGAAGTCTGGGTTCGCTCCTGATGTGCAGTCCCGGCTCCTCAACATGCCCTTTGACGGTGAACACCTTTTTGGCAGCAAGGCTGACGAGAGCCTTGAGAGGTTGCAGACCTCCAAAGCTGCAGCAAAGTCGTTGGGCGCTGCAGTTCGCCAACCTCTGCCTTTTCGTCCTAGGGGACAGCAATGGAGGGGAGGTTCCTTTCGCTATTACTCGTCTTTCAGTAAAGCGAGGGGAGCTAGCAGTCAAAGAGGCCATCGTAAGAGTGCCAGAGGTGGAAACAAAGGTACTCGAGGTGCCAAGGCCGCTCTGGCAGTTGCCTCTTTGCCCTCAGGCAACGCCGCAGCCGCTACCACTCAGTCATGAGGCCAGGTCCCATGGTTCGCCGGTTGGGGGAAGGCTGGCGCAGCATCTTGTAGAGTGGCAAGCCATTACTTCGGATGTGTGGGTTCTGGAGATCATAACCCACGGCTACTGTCTTCCTTTTCGGAGCCTCACGACAATCCACCAGGGAACCTCTCTTTGAAGAGTCCGGATCCGCTCCTTGCGCAGGAAATTCAAGCCCTGCTGGAGAAAGGCACCATAGAACTGGTGCCTGTAGCAGAGAGGAACAAGGGTTGGTATTCCCCTTATTTTTTGATTTCGAAGAAAGACAGGGGATTGAGACCCATCATGGATTTGCGCAGTCTGAACAAACTCCTCAGGAAGGACAAGTTCAAGATGGTTACTCTTTCTCAAGTCGTCCAGGCCCTTCAACTTCAGGACTGGTTGGTGTCTCTTGACCTCAAGGATGCTTACTTCCATGTGCTGATTCTTCCCAGGCACAAGAAGTACCTGAGGTTCGTGTTTGGTTACTCGCACCTTCAGTTTCGGGTCCTGCCGTTCGGATTGACCTCCGCCCCAAGGGTTTTCACCAAGCTCATGGTAGTGGTGGCAGCGCATCTCAGGAAAGGGGGGGATTCACGTCTACCCCTACCTGGACGATTGGTTGATCAGGGGGAGCTCTCCCGAGCAAGTCCTGGATCATCTGTCTGTCACCTGCCACTCCCTTCACAGGCTGGGCTTCTCACTCAATTTAAAAAGTCCCATTTGACGCCAACGCAGCGGCTCCAGTACATCGGAGCAGTGCTCGACACATCCCTGGGGCAGTGTTTTCCTCCCCAGGTGAGGGCTCTTCACATTCAGCAGATGGTGTACAAGTTTCAATTTGCCCAGGATCTCCCAGCGTCCGAGTTCTTGAGACTGCTCGGCCTCATGGCATCCTGCATTCTTCTGGTACCAGAGGCTCGTCTGCGGATGAGATTTCTGCAGTGGGCACTCAAGCTCCAGTGGTTTCAGTTCTCCGACAGGCTGTCGGACCCTGTTCAGGTGCCGCCCTCGGTCGCCAAGGACCTTCTGTGGTGGGCCGTGGAAGGCAATCTGATGAAAGGGGCCCCATTTTGGCTGCCCTCGTCGGAGGTGACGGTTGTGACGGACACATCCCTCACGGGATGGGGAGCTCATGCCAACGAGTTTACCGTCAGCGGTCGTTGGTCTCCGTCGGAGTCCAGACTCCATATCAATCTGTTGAAGTTGAGGGCCGTCAGGCTAGCCCTGAAGGCTTTTCTGCCGACTGTGCGTGGAAAGAGTGTCCTGATTCTAACGGACAACACGGTGGCCATGCACTACCTCAACAAAAAGAGGGGGGGGGTGCAGGGTCACTTCTGCTGTGCAGGGAGGTGATGCAGCTCGAGTTCTGGGCCATCCAGCAGGAAGTTTCGATCTCGGCTGTTCATCTGGCCGGAGATGACAATGAGACGGCGGACGCTCTGAGCAGGCAGAGCACGATCTCTCGCGAGTGGTAGCTGGCTCAGGAGATTCTCCAGGAGATCATTGCCCTTTGGGGGACCCTTCATGTGGATCTCTTCGCCTCCAGTGTCAACCGGAAGTGCGAAAGGTTTTGCTTGCGGGAATTTCCTCCAAAAGGAGCCTTAGGAGACGCGTTCGTGGTGGAGTGGTCATTCCCACTGCTGTACGCGTTTCCTCCAGTCCCCGTCATCCCGCGAGTACTGCAGAGGTTACGGAGGTTCGGTTCCCGGATGATCCTCGTTGCTCCGACGTGGGCCCGGAGGACGTGGTACCCGGACCTTCTCGACTTGTCCATCTGCCCTCCACGTCGTCTTCCCTACCAAGACGATCTGCTCTCACGAGAGGGGGGTCAGGTTCTCCATCCAGAGGTCAGATCCCTCAACCTTCACGCTTGGCTTCTGAAAGGTTGAGGTATATGGATTGGGACCTCCCCGAAGACGTGTTGGAGGTGTTGCTCTCGGCCAGGCGGCTGGCAACAAAGTCTCTGTACCGTTGCCGTTGGTGAAAGTTCTGCGACTGGTGCAGAGTTAAGAATGTGGATACTTTTGAATGTGACATTCCCATGGTTCTGTCTTTTTTTGCTTTCTTTGGCCCACAGGGGCTTGCAAGTGGGGACCATTAAAGGTTACCTGGCGGCGCTGTCCATATTTAAGCGCTCGTCTGAAGAGTGTTCCTATTTTAGGATTCCTTTAATTTCGCAGTTTTTGAAAGGGCTCACTAATGTGTTCCCTCCGTCGCCTTTTCTGGTGCCTGGTTGGGATTTGAACCTTGTTCTTAAGTTTCTCATGGGTGCTCCGTTTGAGCCTTTACATTCTTGCCCTTTGAGGCTGTTAACTCTGAAAACTGTGTTTTTGGTTGCGGTTACTTCCGCTCGCAGAGTGAGTGAGTTACAGGCACTTTCAGTTAAGCCACCCTTCACTGTGTTTCATAAGACAGGGTTGTCCTTAGAGTTCGTCCTTAGAGTTCGTCCTTCTTTTCTTCCGAAGGTGGTTTCGGAATTTCATTTGAGCCAGGTTGTTCTTCCGGCATTCTATCCTCCTCCACATCCTGGTAAGGAAGAGGAGAGGCTCCATAGGCTTGATACTAGGAGAGAGTTGAGCTTTTTTATTTCGCGCATGTCCCGGGCCAGAGTGGACAATCAACTTTTCATTGGTTACGCTGGAAAGCGTTTGGGACAAGCTGTGACGAAACAGACTTTGTCTTGTTGGATTATTTTAGCTATCTCCGAGTGTTACCGCTTGGCGGGTAAGGATCCTCCGGCTGGCTTCTGGGCCCATTCTACCAGGGGAGTGGCTGCGTCTACTGCCCTGCAGAGGGGAGTTCCTATTCGTCACATCTGTGATGCAGCCACCTGGGCTTCAGTACATACTTTTGTACGTCACTACTCGCTCGATTCCATCAGAGGGCAAGATCTGGCCTTTGGCAAGGCAGTTCTCTATTCCGCAATTTGATTGGGCATGCTAAATTTGTATTCTAAATTCTTTCCCACCTCCTTGTTTGGTACTGCTTTGGGAGCCTGTCATAGATATGGAATACGTCGGAGGACCCAATCCCCTCGAAGAACAAGTTACTTTCTTACCTGGTAACATTCTTTCGATGGGATGGTCCAACGATGTATTCCATATCGCTCCCTCCCTGCTTTCCCCGCTGCAGAATTTCTTTTGCGATTGCAGCTTGCGTTCCGCAAGGCCTTGTGTGTCTGACTGGCAGAAAACTGGTGGCACACGTTCTGGGAAAAAACTATAACTGAGGCTGTGGGCGTCGTGCTTCCTACTTAGGTCCTCGGGGACGGCGCATCGACGCAGGACGCAGACGCCAAAGATTTTCCGAAGCAGCACAGCTGTGGACATTACCTGTCATAGATAGGAATACGTCGTCGGACCATCCCATCGAAAGAACGTTACCAAGTAAGAAAGTAACTTGTTCTTCTTGAGGAGGGGGCGCACCCATGATTGTTTAAGGTTGGCAGGGATGGTGCTTGTAGCAAATGAGGCGTTTATCGGTTTTGTAATGAAAGGTGATAGTTCTCTGGCAGCATCTTTTATTAATTGTGCTGGGCAGATATCGGCTTTGCAGTTTGAAGGTTTCAATGACAGGATAATTTTTTCTACCTCCAAAGTGGACATTTTAGAGAAATGGAAAGTCGTATTGTGCGCCGGTGGTGAAACATTAGGCAGGTGAGTGTTGGATGAGTGCTGTAAGTTCAGTACTTCCTTTTTTTGTTGGATTTTATTTTGGAGTGTGTTAATTTTATTGGCTAGGGCATGTTGGATGTCTGTACACCAGGATTTTTCCTTAGTGCAGACATCAGGAACAGCAATTGGGGACTCAAGTTCCTTGAGTATGGAAAAGAGTTCTTTCATGCTAGAATTAGAATTGGCGATACGCTCATCGTAGGAGTTGCGCTTTGCCTGACAAATGTCCTTCTTATAATATGAGGAAAGTGATGTTAATTTGGCTTTGTTCTCGCTAGAGGGGCATAGTCTCCAATTGGTTTCACTTTTCTTCTTTAAGATACGGAGGTCTTTGAGTTGAGGTGTGAACCATTTGTTTAAGTGGGCTAATGGTTTACTAGGTCTAAGTTTGGCAGGAGCTATTTTGTCCAATGTGGTGAGTATAATATTAAATTCCTGAACTAGGATACTTGGATCAAGATTTTCTGGCAATGAATTGAGGGTGGGCAAGATGGCAGGGATCACTTTCTCTACAGTAATGCTTTTTTTGCGTGGTCACATCCCTTCTGCACAAGACCACAAGCATCCCCAAACATGTTTCAGCCTTGTTGGGCCTCATCAGTGAGTAGCTTGGGTCTCTAGGCTCAGCAGGCATGGGACCCACCTCTGGAATACCCGTCCCACTTGTGGTGACTATAGCAAAACACAAGGTTGGAAGGTTTAGAATACATCTTAACCTCTGGCATTGCACTGGGCAACCCTCCAGACCATCGTTCTTTGCCTGCCAAGCCATTACAAAAGGGAAAAATCATATGCAAAGCATAAGAGTGGCAGTACCTAACTGATTTGCATATGGCTGGACCCCTTTTGCAATGGCGCAGACGGGCTAAAAACAGTAGTCTTGAAGGTTGCCCAGAGCAATGCCAGTGGTTCAGATAAATTCCAAACCTTCCCATCACTTTTTTGGTTTCATTTGGTCTCCCTATGTGAGAGAGGGTATGCCCAGACGTGGGTCTCTTGCTCGCTGCGCCATAGGGAACCAAGCTGCACCTCACTCAGGAGGCCCAACAATGCCGGAACATGCCTGGGGTTGCTTGTGTTTCCGTGCAGAGGGGACCTGGCCTAGCAGTTCGGGCAGAGCTTTGGTGGCAGTACCTGACAGATTTGCATGTGGCTGGACCCCTTTTGTAATGGTGTTGAAGAGTGCCCAGAGCAATGCCAGTGGTTCAGATTAATTCAAAACCTTCCACCCATCAATTTTTTGGTGCTTGGAAACTGGGTTACAAGCAGCACTAGTCACCATTCCAACACATCTACAGAAGTACTTGTTATGGTGAAGGACGGATACCAATCTTATGGCTGGCAGACCTTTCCATCAGCCCTTGCCGACGTACACCATTAGGACAGACTCCTCCCTCGGGGGGTGGGAGGGGCACGCTGGACACTCACAGTGTGCATGGTCTATGGTCGAGAGTGGACCAGGGCAGTCACATCACTGGCTCAAAATGATGGCAATCAGGCGGTCCTTAAAAGCTTTCCTTCCAGTTATCACTAATAGCCCAGTCTGCATTCAGACGGACAGCTCTACTTGCATGTACTACCTCAACAAACCAGGGGGCACCAGGTCACCGCCCCTGTGTAGGCTCACCATCGAAATATGGGAATGGGCCATAGCCAACAACCGGGGGAGTCCAACCTTAGGCGGACATGCTCAGCAGACTGGGGGTCGACAACTACGAGTGGCAGCTGAACGAAGGGGTCTTGAGGGAGATCTTCAGCAAGTGGGGGCAATCCCACATAGACCTATTCGCCACCAAGCGCTACAGTAGCATGTCAACAGTTTGCGTCCCGGATTTAACAGGGCATGTGCTCACTGGGGGGATGCCCTGCAGCTTCAGTGGGCCGGTATGTGGGTGTATGCATTCCCACCAACTCCGCTTATCCACAGGGTCATCTGCAAGGTCAGAGAGACACATCAGCTTTGCCTGATATTGATAGCGCCACAGTGGCCTGCCAGATCTTGGTTCTCGGAGCTCATACGTCTGGCGAATCAACCTCTGCTTCCCCTTCCAGTGGGGGCAGATCTGCTTTTATCTCAACGGGTAGGGGAGGGTACCCCTCTCCGGAGGGGTTAACCTTAGTAGCCTGGTACTGGAGCACAAAACGTTATGGCACCTCCTAATGTCCGGTTTATAGTGACATTTTCGAACGCCACATTTTCGAAAATGCCATTTTGTCGACACAAAATTGCCCAAAAACATTTTTTTAGAATGTTTTTTTTAATTTTATTTTTGACACTTTTTTTACTAACGAAACAAAAATAAAACCTATAAAATAAAAAAAACATTCGAAAAAAAGTCGGCATTTTGTTTTCGACAAAATGGCATTTCGAAAATGTTTTCGAAAATTTCACCGGATACCCTATTGTCCAAGGGCAAGTGTGATATCATCCAGAAAGCAAGAAGCACTTACGCAAGGAAAGAATATTGGAGCAAATGGACAAGGTTCTGCTTCTGGCCCAGGGCAGGAGGCATAGACCCATTGAAGTGTATCCTTGATCAGGTACTGTCCTTTTCTTCGCACCTGACAGAATCGGGGGTTCAGGTTGACACATGCCGCATACCGCACATACCTGGCGGCAATAGGGGCATACAAAAACTCAGGCAATAACATTTTCTCCACCTCCAATCCTCACCCGGTCTGGGACCTCAACATGGTTTTAGGCGCCCTGGCGCATAAGACATCAGACTGGTCACAATTAAAATAGCACTCCTGGTGGGCTTCACCTCGGCGTGCATGATCAGTGAGATTCAGGCCCTTTTGACATGAGAGCCATATAGTACATTCCATTGGGACAAGGTGGTGCTCCGGTCACATCCATCTTTTCTCTCGAATGTGAGGTCTTCATTTCACCTCAATGAGGAAATAATCTTCCAACTTTCTTTCGGAATCCGAAAGAAGAGGCAGAAAAGGTGTTACATTGTCTAGACGTCAGAAGAGCTTTACAATTCTAAGGACTAAGAGCTTCCGTAAGTCAGATGCTCTGTTCGTCACATGCAGTGGTTCAAAACCTGGTTGTCAGGCTTCAAAGGCCTCGATAGCCAGATGAATGGTAACGGCTATCCACAAGGCCTACAGAGGACAGCACATGAAGGTGTCTGAAAACATGCACGTTTATGAGGTAAGAGCCAAGGCAACGTTGGTGGCCATTCAAAGACATGTCCCATGGCAAACTATCAGCAGGGCGGCCACCTGGGCCACCCCCTCTGCTTTCTGCAGGCATTATTGTTTAGACGCCAGTGCCAGATCAGACGCTGCCTTTGGACAAGCGGTTCTGAAGAACTTATTCTCTTAAAGGTTGGCAACGCCTCCTCCCTGGGGCTTCATTCAGTGGTAATCATCCATACAGTATGGAGGACAGGTGACGGGATGTAGGAGTAATTACAAGTTACTCACCGTAGTCACTAACGTACTCCTAGGCCATAGTCCCTTTTCCTCCATACATCCTACCATCCTCCCCTCTAAATGAGTAGGGTTGTTAGGCAGATTAATACAGCAGACGCGTCAAGAGGGACTGAGGTGTGGCGTTGGTGGGCTTAGTCAAGGGAGCACATGCTCCCGGGGCCGTGCTCCCGAGCGCATATATAATTTAATGGGGAAAGACAGTTTTTCTGTTGAAAAAGGTTCAGTTCCTGTCCCTAGCGAGGGACGCCCATATAGTATGGTGGGAAGGGTACTATGTACTAGGAGTACGATAGTCATTACAGTGAGTAACTTTTAATTTTCCTGCCATTGCAGATCTCAGAAATGTTTTCTCCTAGCAGGGTGCAGTTTTGTACCGCTCGTGATGTCGATACAGACATTGTGCACAGCACTCGGGGACCTAATTTCCTTTATCCAGAATGCCCAGCACACTTCTCTGGAACCTCTTTCGATTACCATAGAGAATCTTGTTCTCCGACGTGCTTAGAAATTTTTCTAAATCCTTCGAAATTCACCAAATTCGTTCACTGTCGACTCTGAACCCCTCGGGTTTTAAGAAATCTTGTGATTGTGACTGTGATTGTGAATCGAAAATGTCCCTGGCCGACCCACAGAGAGTTAGTCTGTGGTGTCTAGGTGCCAATCATGTATTGGTAGACTGTGGCTCATATTAGAACATGGCGCCCCAAGCCTTAAAGGAAAGAGCCTCCAGGCACTAAGATGCTCGACATCAAAGTTGCCCAGTTTCATGTGAAAATCTAATGAGGGAAAAGGCTCCAGCACTGGGAGAGGGTAAAGAAACGGTCTAAAAAACATTGTAAAAGGTCCCACTCAAGAAGCGACTCGTGACACTCATCGAAGAAGAAGAAAAGAAGGAGAAAACACATTTCCACAGATTCATCCCCGGGTAGACTGACACACTTGCCTTCGAAAACTGTTTCTGCAGAAAAGTAAGAAGAGTTCCACTTGAAAATGATGCAGGTCTTTGAGAATTCAGGTCCGCGACTACTTCTTCCTCCTCTTCTTCCTCGTTCAAGGAGACAGTTGAGCAAACGTTGCCAGGGTCTCAGAGCACCATCCTCCTTGTGTGTCTAAGAGCAGGTAATGGTGAAAGCCTGTACAAAAATGTGAGAGCTGTTGGCTGCCGCGTACTTCGACACCTCATTGGCTCTGTCGGCATCGACTCCGAAAGGCCTCTCGGCATCGGCCTTTGAGGAATCCTCGACTTTGAGATTCATGAGTCCTGAAGAGATTATATGACTTTGTTACAAGGCATCTTCAATAAAGATGATGACCCTGTTCTTTTCAGGTTTGAGCCCTTAGGTCATACTCTACAGCCTGTTGAATTTCAAGCCTAGGAAGCTAGGCTTCCTAATCTGGCATCGCTTTTAAAAGATTCTAGTAGTCTGGATACCTACCCTGGGTCTGATTTTCCCCAGGCTGATATTCAAACCCATCCCAGCGTGGCATATAGGAAGATGATGGCCAAAGTGGATGATGATGCCTTGGGATGGGGCCCTCCTTCAAAGGAGAATATAGAATGCGATCTCATTGACATTCTGGACAACGGCACACATGAGGAACCTCTCCTTCTTTTCCATTATGCTATTAAAAATCCATTATTGGAGCTATGGAAAATGTACTGCTCGGGACCAACAGTCCATAATGATTTGGCATGAAAGTGCAAGCCAGCACCCGCCAACCCAGAATTCCTCACCAGACACCCCACGCATGAAAGCCTTGTGGTTCAGGAAGCTCCTGTCAACACGAAGGCATGCTCCTACCCCTCTGTACCCCCCAGGACAGGGATGATGAAAGGTACAATGCTCTGGCCAAAAAAGTCCACACACGCACGCACAGACTTCTTTATAGTCTTTAATTTCTGAGGCAGCAGAGCATATCACTGTAGGGGAAATTGGGGATGGTTTTTTAAATATCGTAGAGGACGGGAATGAGGCAATGTTTCAACAAGCCCTCCAATCGGCACTTAACACAGCTGATTATGTCGGAAGGGTTATGGTGGTGAGTACTGTCACAAGAAGATTTGCTTGGTTGAGGACATTTTGCAAGATGTGCAGTCGAAACCTCTTGATATGCATTTTGATAGGTACCACTTATTTCGACCAAAGGCTGACACGATAGCCTGGAGAAATTGTAGATCTCTAAGCCTACAGAAATCCTTAGGCGCGGCCCGAAGGCGCATCCTGCTCAGACTTCTTCACAGTGGAAAGGTAAGCCCTTTCGTTACTACAGCTATGGCCAAACGGAAATACAACCTACTACCCGCCAGGGTCAAAAAGTTTTCCAGACCCTCAAGAGATAGAGGTGATATATCAGCCCAGGCTACTCCTGCCTCAGTGCCTTCCAGTGCGGCACCAGCTGCAAAACCACTCTGAATACTCCTTCTATTCCACACCGGTAGGGGATGTCTGCCACACCATTTTACAGAACGGTGCACTTTTATTATTATTTTAGCATTTTTAAAGCGCTCACACAGCCCGTGGGCATCGAGGCGCTGTCACAGGAATTGTTTTATTTATTTATTATTTATTTTTTATTTTTTTCATTCGCGTAATTGTTTTTTTTTTTTGTTGTTGTCTTAGTTGCATATTTCTAACGCGCTTAAACACCCAGAGGTTTCTAAGCACGTACCCGGGGATGGAACCTGTGTTGCTTCCTGTCGTCTTGCTTCCAAGGCGAGCATGTTGCCACTAAGCTACTCTCCCGGGACAATTACCATGGATGCAAAGGCACGGCAGTAGTCTCTCAAGGATACTGACTCCCTTTTTTTAAAGTGTCAGCTGGACTGCCCTCCCGTCCCGTTTCCAGATCACCCCTGTACCAGACTCGCTGCTCCAGTAAGAGGTTCCCTCTCTTTTTGGATAAGGGTGCAATAGAACTGGTACCGATACAGAAAAGGGACAGGTGGTGGTACTCACATTTCTTTTTCTCCCATCTTGGACCTGAGACGCTTCAACAAGTTCCTCAGAAAGGGCAAGTTAAAAATGGTAACACTCTCTGTTAGGCAGAATCCTGTGCAGTGCTCTTAGGGACCACGACACACAATTAAGACTACAAGTGGTGATACAAGTTTTGCCTTTGGTACAAGCCTGTACTACTATGTCATAGTGGTAGCAGTGGCGGAGCAGCCAGGCTTATCTCAAGAGTATATGAGCAGTAGCAGAGATTACACAAAGGGACCACAATTACGGTGACTCAAGCAAACACTAACTCAAGGTTTCAGGTAGAAAAATATAAGTACATTTGTTTTTGAACCATTCGTTATAAACACAACACTTCTATTAAACTTCAATAAAAACCACACGCTAAATATACTACAACTAACCAATTCACTTTGTACAGTAAGTCTCAAGGTAAGTTCCCTGTGTTGGAATGAACTGGTGTTAGGCACAAAAACAAGTTACCGCGAATACGATTGCGATCACTTTTTGACAGTTCAGTCTACTAAACAAACGCGTATCCGTGACATGAAATGCTACCGGGGCAAAAACGCACTTAGCACCTGAGATACCTAGAGGGAGCTGGAGGCAAAAATCAGAGGCAAGATTTTGGTTAGGCAGGCAGAATCAAGAAACACTCGGAGACAGGAGTTCAAAAGTCAAAGGGCCAGAGCCAGGGTCGAAAGACACCGGGGCCAGTTGCCGAAGATCACACGGTCAGACAGTTCACGGTTCAACGTAACCAAAAGTACTTCGATATTGTCAATGTTCGGAAGCAAAATTATAAGAAGGAGGTAAGACAAGGGCAAGACTTGGAAATTAAGAAAAAGGGATTCACCCAGTTTCCTCAACAGAACACAGTACCGTGTTCCAATGGTGCAGCTGGTACCCTGGCAGTTGTTCCTGTTGGTTTCCCACAGACCCACGATTCCTGGAGCTTCGTCGTGAAGGAGGACATCTGAAGGGGGTCGGCACCGCACAGAGATGAAGCCGGCAGCAGCGACAAGGAATAAAAGGTACGCTCCTTAGAAACAGTGGAGGCTCTTCAGGTGGCTATCCGGACCACTACAGCAGTGTGCAGTGATTCCGACCACGGAAGAGGATCCTCTGGCTGTAGAAGATGAGCTGGTTATCCCCACCAAGCTCAAGGGAAGAAGACTCCGGACTGGATCTTCTCTGAGTCGTTGAAGGGCAGATAGATCGGGACTGCAGCAGGGTTTCACCGGGACAGGGTAGTTGCAGCAGCCATCGTTCTCTCTGCTTCTCTTCGGTTCCTTGTAGTTCCAGTGGTGACTCACTGACTTCTAGCCCAAGAGACCTGCCTTTTATGCAACAAAAAAAACATTCACGCAGCCTGGCTGTCAATCACCCAGCAGGGGGGTTGTCCAGCCCGGACAACTACCCTGGCCAATCATGACAAAGTGTGACTTGGGTTTCCTAGGATACCCGGTGCAGGGGGTGACTACACCCCTCCCTCACATTCAGCCCATCTAGACACGCAGGCGCCTTGAGGAGGGCTTCTGGGCAGAAGCCCGCCAAAAGACAGTGAACAAAGAAGGGAAACCTAGTTTGTAGTGCAAAGTAAAACACAAGAAGGACTTTAACAAAAAGAAATGGCGAATAAACCCAACCGAAGCCAAGAGAAAGACGATTTGGTCAAGCGGGTTTATGTTCGAGGCTAATATAGTAGCCAAGAACAGTGCCACGTTTATCTAATATAATCGCGGTAGAAAAGTTAGGGTAGATACCGCTGCCACCAGCCAAGTCTAAATGTTAAAAGAGCGAAACAATGCTCTAGGAGGTACAGATAAAAAGGGATACGAGTTAACCCTTTCCAGTACTCCATGGAAGATCGGGTGTACTGGATCTGTGGTAGATTGACTAAGTAAAGTTAATGGTAACTTTACCCTTTTCTGGGGGACAGTAGTCGCCTAAGAAATGGGAGTGGAGGGAAGTCTCAAAACGGCACTGAAGGTGCTGTTTGACACACAAAAAGAAGGGGGCTACTGAAGTGGTGAGTCCACAATCAAAAAAACAGGTAGAAACACATAGCAAAACCCAGGAAAGAGTGGGGAAAAAGCTCTCACTCTTACCAAGTGGAATAAAATGAACTCCAGAAGTCCAGCAAAGCTGCTGAGGGACTCGCTAGGTAGGGGAAATTAGCCATAAATCAAAATTCTCCCTAACACTCTCCAAGCTCCTCCAGGCCCTGGAAATTCACGATTGGTTGGTGTAACACGACGTCAAGGATGCTTTTTTCATGTGCCAATTCATCCAAAGTACCTGAGGTTCGTCATAGGTGATGCTTATTACCAGTGTCAGGTTTTGCCTTTTGGGCTCACCTCCATCCAAGGGTTTTCACGAACCTGTTGGTGGTAGTGGCAACCAGTCTCAGGAAAGGAGGGATTCACATCTTTCCTTACCTTACTTGGACGATTGGTTAATCAGGGCACGGTCTCCAGCTCAATTACTGGATTATCTAGATCGCACCTGCTACCTCATTCATAGACTGGGCTTCTCCCTCAGTTTTAAGAAGTCTCAACTGACACCTTCTCAAATGCTCCAATTCATCCGAACAGTTCTGGATTTTCCCTCAGGCATGGCTTTCCCTCCCAAGGACAGGGCTCTACACATCCAAAAGACGGTCACCATATTCCAAATTGATCTAATATCATCAAGCACTGGACTTCCTACGGTTGCTGGGTCTCATGGCATCCTGCATTTTCCTGGTGCCTGAGGCCGGTTGAGAATGAGATTGCTCCATTGGGCCCTCAGATCTCAATGGTTGCAGTTCTCCCCCAGTATGGCAGACTTGATTCAAGTCCCTAGCAGGATATCCTGTGGTGGACTTGCATGAGAACCTGATGGTGGGGAAAACCATCTTGGCAACCGTGGCTGGAAGCGACAGTGGTAACGGACCCATTGCTGAGAGGCTGGGGAGCTTACCTGAACAAGATGGCAGTGAGTGGGCTGAAGTCCCTGTTAGAGACAAAATTCAACATAAACCTATTAGAGCTGAGGGCAATTAGACTGGCAATGATGGCCTTTTTGCCCACTATATAAGGGAAGACTGTCCTGATCATGACGCACAACACAGTGGCCATGCACTTCATCAACAAGAGAGGTGATGTAGGGTGACTCCCGCTGTGCAGAAAGTCAATGCAGCTCTGGTTATGGGCGTTATAGAAGATATTGTCAATATATCTCCCTATTGACAATTTACCTTGCCTGGAGGGAGAACACGACTGCAGACGCCCTGAGCAGGCAGGGGTAGTTCTCCCACGAGTGGAAGCTATGCCAAGAAGTTCTTCTGGAGATCTTCACCCTCTGGGGAAGCCCCCACTTGGATCTGTTTGTGTCCAGTGTGAATAGGAAGTGCAAACCTCCTTGGTGATTCAATTATTAAAAGGACTGACAAACACCTTTCCCCAACCCCTTTGTGGTGTCAGCGTGGGAATTGAACCTAGTGTTGACATTCCTTATAGCTTCCCCTTTCGAACCAATGATTTTTGTGCCCTTTGAGGCTCCTCACATGGAAGACTGCCTACTCTTACGTCCCATCCCCGTTCCTCCATACTCTATGGGCGTCCCTCACGAGGGACAGGAGACGGACCTTTTTCACCAGAAAATATCTTCTTCCCCTTTAAATTTAGAGGTATGTGGGGGCGCGGCCCTGGGAGCATGCGCTTGCCTGACTCAGCCCACCCGCTCCACTCCCCAGTCCCCTTTTCCGCGTTGACGGGAACAGGCTGAATTCACCAGCGCTCCTGGGTTTGACTTCGGCCATGTGATACCACGTGCTCTTCCCCGGATTTTCTTCTATCCTTGTCTTTTTCTTTTCAATTAGGTGCTTGGTCCTCCGATGCCACGCTCCTCCCCTGCGAATGTTGACTTCAGCGGGCTTCAGCAGGTGTCCAGCCTACGAGGGGCTCTTCCCTGCAGCCAACCCACATGCCCTTTGCCTCTGCTGCCTTGGCCCCGACCACGGCTGGGAAGGTTGTTCCGCGTGCGACGCACTGACTCCACAGTTATTGAAGAACAGGCTGGCTATGTGGAGGGAGCTCCTCCAGAAGTCACCTCCAGAGGACCTAAAGGACTTTGTCAAACATCGCTCAAGGCTGAAGGAAAGGCCTCTATGCACTATTGCACCCCGTAAAGGCGACTCCTTCCCAAGGAAGCGCCCGTTCTGGAGGAACCTGTTCGGTTCAAGCACCAGCACACATACAGAGGCTAGTCCAGCTCACAGCCGAGGGGTCTCCTGATCCGTCAGGGTTCAGTGCTGAGGGAACACAAGGTTATTTTACCAGGGTTTCTCCCGAGGGGCAACACACTAGTACTGGCATCATGTCTGAGGCATCTTCACGCAACACTACCGGCAGCTCTGCCGATGGCAATATGCCTTCCAGGTCACAGCCTGAGGTGCGGGATAGGCCTTTTGTTCCAACACCAAGCGTCTTGTACGGGGCTGGTTCCATTCATCCAGGCACACAACTCGACAAAATGGCCAAAGCGCCAGACAAGATGGACCCTCGTCCGATACCCCCTCTTGCGGAGCGAGTGGAGGAAAAAGTCACAAGGTGGTACTGGTGTCAACCAGGTGCGTGGCCTACAGTTTATCCATCAGCAGCACAGGGCAGGTTTCCCGTGCACCCAGGCAGAGTGTTCCCCGGACCCAGTTGCCCTTAGCCACTCAGTCAGTATCACCTGCTACCTCTACAGCCTCCAAAGACAGGCTCTTAGAAAGGTTCCTAGGGCTGATGCGAACTCCCCAGATGTGGGCCATCCTCCGGGATGGGATGTCATCAGGGTCATGCTCCCCCTGGTCACCCCGACGGCACCCATAGTCATTCCCCCTATGGCTCCAGTGACACAGGTCCCAGCGCAGCCGCCGCTGCCCCAGCTGGCTCCTCCGATTCCAGCTTCCCTGCCTCCCACAGTACAGGCGGTTCCACACCATCCTCCGCAACAGCCACCGGCTCCGGTCTCCACTCTGCAGCCCATGGCGCCCAGCACTCCACCAGCTCCGGACCCCCAAGCACCCTGGTGAACACTGACGAGGATGTGGACCCAGACACCCCATCTTCAGCCAGGGCCTTCCACGAACGCCTTGCAGGTTTGGCAGAGTATTTAGGCCTTCCTCAGCCCGAGGTAGAGCAGCCCAAGGAGGGGATCGTGGCAGAAGTCCTCACCCTAATACCCCCTACCAAAACAGGGATCCCGATGCAGAAAGATGTAGTTACCCCGGCCAAGAAGGGGTGGCTCAAGCCGCACTCGACCCAGCCTGTCAATCGGCACCTAGACGCCAAGTACAGGCAGATGGAGGGGGACACGCTCTTGCTTACGGCGCATCCTCAACCGCACTCTTCCATGATAGCTGCAGCGTCATTCTTTTCCAAGCCTCAGTCGTCCTCGACCACCTCGTCCTCGAAGCTGCTAGGCAAGGTGGAGCAGATCTTTGAGGCGTACTGGAAAAAGCTGTACCCCAAGGCCTCCTTGCACCTGTGTCAGGCCAATGCAGATGCCATGCTGGCATCCGCTAACCAAAGGCTCTGGCGGGAAATTGTGGACTTCCTCCCAGCAGCTCCGGCACAGAGCCAAGCGCGATTCAAGGTGGGACTAGGAGAATCCAGGCTGGTAGCGCAGGATATAATGGAGTCCACCGTGGCCCACATCGATACCTCTGCCCGGGCCATCTACATTGCCACAGACATGAGAAGGAAGGCCTGGCTCCGGGCTACTAAGTTTAATCCCAATGTCCAGGAACGCATATTGGACCTTCCCTTCCAGGGTTGTGACCTCTTCCACTCCACCACGGATGAGGAATTAGATAATAAGAACAGCTCACAAACTGCAAAGTCTTTATTCTTACGAAGGCCACGCCCAAGGCCTACACCCAGTCGCAGTAACACTTCGACAAGGGACAGGTGTTTGGCGGGTTCCGAGGCTTCCAAGAACGGAGGTCCAGACAACCTGACCGTTCTCCGAGTCAGCATCGGAGGAAACAACAAAAAGCGGTTGGGTGCGCAAGGGTTTTTTTCCAATCCCCCTCCTTCGCAACAGCCTCAGAGGGAAAGAAGGCATGACACGCCCCTTCGGGTCCACGTGTCTCCGATGGGTGGCAGGCTTGCCTTTCACGTGCAATTTTGTCAGCAATATTTTTTGGACCCCTGGATCCTCTCCGTAGGCTCCACAGGGTACCGCCTACCGGTACCTTCCTCTCCTCCCTCCTCCTCCACAGATTGGGACAACAACTCTGTTGGCAGAGATCCGGTCGCTCTTCGAGAGCCAGGCAGTGTAAGAAGTCCCAGCCTCCCAGCGTGGATTAGGCTTCTATTCCAGGATTTTCATCATACAGAAGAAGAACCAGGCTGGCCTGAGAGTTGTGTTGGACTTTTCTACCCTCAATCTCTCCCTCCCTCTGCAAAAATTCAAGATGGTTACGCCAGCTCTTATTGCAGAAACACTAGACAGGGGAGACGGGATGTGCTCCCTGGACCTGAAGGACGCTTATCTACATGTCCCGATTTGGCAGCCGCATAGTTCCTTACTGCGCTTCAGGATCATCGCTTCCATTTCCAATACAAGGTGCTACCCTTCAGCCTCCACTCGGTACCCAGGGTATTTAACAGGTTAATGAATGCAGTTGCAGTCCTCCTCAGGGCCACTACGTCTACCTATACCCGGACGACTGGCTTGTCTGGGCCACCTATCCGGAAGCGGTTCAGCATACTGCCTCCGCACTGATGAACACACTCCACGACCTGGGGGTTCACTATCAATCTCAAGAGGTCTCAGCTGCAGCCCACGCAGAACCTGACCTTCTTGAGCCTCATCTGGAACACAAGCTCTGTGAGAGTCTTTCCCTCGGAGGACAAGATTACGGCCATCAAGAGAGAGACAGCTCACTTCCTCTCCAGGCCCGTGACCTCGGCCTGGTGGTACCAACACCTACTGGGTTTTCTGGCAGCGATCCTTTTGGCCGTGCCCCACACAAGACTCAAGATGCGGAGATTACAGCTGCACTTGAATCAGGAGAAGGTCTCCCAAGAGGAGCCAGTAACATTCCTCTCTTTCTCCTCTCGGACCTCCAATGGTGGTAGGTGGACTCCAACCTGAGGCAGGGCAGGCTCTTCCAACAGCCGACCCCTCAGGTCACAGTTACTAGAGACTGTTCCCTAGAGGGCTGGGGAGCCACCATGGACAACCACAGGGGGCAGGAGTCCCACAACAATTGGCTAGAATTGAAGGCCATATGATTGCCTCTCAAGGCCTTTCTCCCTCTTATCGAGGGCAAGACCGTTCTTATTCAGACAGACAACTCCACCAGCATGTACTATGTCAGCAATCAGGGGGGCATCAGATCCCCTCTGCTGTGCAACCAAGCAGTCGGCATGTGGGATTGGGCTCTGGAGAACAACATCTACCTCATGGCAGTCTACCCCCCGGGGGAATCCAACCTGGAAGCGGACAGGCTCAGCAGACTGGGGGCCGACAATTACGAGTGTCAATTGAATGACCTGGTACTGATGGAGATCTTCCTCAGGTGGGGACAACAGGAAATGCCAACAGTTTGCCTCCTGGCAGGGGCAGGGCTCCGGCTCCCTGGGTGCTGCATTCCAGATAAAATTGAACTACATGGTGGCATATGCCTTCCCGCCCACACCCCTGGTCCACAGGGTGATCTGCAAAATAAAGGAATCCGGCACCTCAGCATCATTTTTATAGCTCCCTGGTGGCTGGCGAGACCGTGGTTCTCCGAGCTTCTCAGCCTATCGGACAGACCACCCATTCACCTAACGCTGGGCCCAGCTCCTCTCCTGGCCCAGCAAAGGGGCAGGGTACTCCACCCTGCTCCTCACAAACTAGCCCTTGCAGCGTGGTTCCTGAGCAGGTCAGGCTGAAACACTTAAGCCGATCTCAGGCTAACCTGGAAATTGTCAAGGGCGCTAGAAGCAAGGCTACTAGAGCCAATATAAGAGTAAATGGTCTAGATTCGGTCATTGGGCCGACTCTAGGGAGATCGACCCTCTTAAGTGCACCTTGGATGGCGTGCTCTCCTTTTCAGCACACCTCGCCTACTCCGGTGTGCAGGTGGATACATGCTGCACCTATCTAACAGCCATAGGGGCTTACAGGAATTCTCCTCCAACTTGGTCGTCAAGTGTCATCTGACGGGCCTCCACAGTTTTACCCGCCTATAAAGAAGCCAGACCCTGTGTGTTACCTTAATGTTATGTTGGGTGCCCTGGCACACAGACCTTTGGAGCCTATGGCGTCCGTGGACATCAGGTTGGTCACCATAAAGATAGCTCTGCTCGTGGACCTCACCTCAGTTTGCAGAGTCAGTGAGATCCAGGCTCTGGTAGCATCAAAAACCTACACCACTTTTCACAAGGACAAGGTCGTCCTGCAGACGCACCCTGCTTTCATATCCAAGGTGACCACCTCCTTCCATCTCAACGAGGAAATAGTCTTGCCCACTTTCTTCGCCGACCCCAAGGACGACCCTCAGAGTGTCTTCCACTGTCTGGATGTCAGACGCCGGCTGAAATACTACCTGGACAATACCAAGGACTTCAACTAGTTGAAGGCCTTGTTTATCAATTTCGGTGTGGCAAGGGCCGGTTATCAAGGTGGCCTATGAGTGGCAGCACAAACCAGTGCCAGCCAATTTACATGCCCATGCGGTCAGAGCCAAGGCCACGGCAATCGCGTTCAATCGGCTTGTGCCATGTCAGGTCATCAGCAGGGTGGCTACCTCAGCCCCTCCTACGGCTTTCTGCAAACACTACTGTTTGGACGCCTCCTCTAGACGTGGCGTTCAGGAAGGCAGTTCTAAGAAACCTGTTTTCTTAAGGAGGGGCTCCTCTCCACCCTGGGGCTACATTCAGTTGTCATCACCCAAACAGTATGGAGGAAAGGGGACGGGACATAAGAGTAATTAATAGTTATTCACCGTAGTGACTAACGTACTCTTAGTCCATAGTCACCTTTTCTCCATACGTCCCATCATCCTCCCCCCTAATAATACTGGTGTCATTAGGCAATGCTGATCATTGTCGACGCATCAGTGGGGACTGAGGAGTGGCGCCGGTGCCTGCACGCCTCTAAATTTAAAGGGGAAGAAGATTTTTTCTGGTGAAAAAGATTCCGTCTCCCGTCCCTCGCGAGGGACGCCCATACAGTATGGAGGAAAGGGGAATATGGACTAAGAGTATGTTAGTCACTACGGTGAGAAACTATTCATTTCTAGGGTGCTGTTTCTTCAGTGTGGAGGGTGAGTGAATTGCAGGACTTGTCCTGCAAACCACCCTTCATGATTTTTTCCAAAGACAAGGTGACTCTTAGGGTACGCCCTTCGTCTCTACCGAAGGTTGTGTCAAGGTTAATTTACTGCAAACCATTTGCATTCCATCATTTTTACCCTCGTCATCCATCTAAAGAGGAGGAAAGACTGCATAGACTCAACTCAAAAAGGGCCTTGAGTTTCTATATCGCTAGAACAAACCAACTCAGGCTGGAGGAGCAACTCTTTATTGGCTATACTAGTCAGAAGACTGGCAAGGGAATGACAAAGCAAACTATTTGCAGGTGGATTCTGCTTTGTGTCTTTGTGCTATGCTAGGTCAGGTAAAGAAATCATTGAGGGCTTCAGGGCACACTGAACTAGATGTATTGCTGCTGCCTCAGCTCTTCAAAGAAGAGTACCTGTGAAAGATTTTTGCCAGGCTATAGCATGGGCTTCCATCCTCACATTAGCGAAACACTATTGCCTTAATGCCATGTCAGCTAATGAATCCTGTTTCGGTAGAGCTTTCCTCCAACATGCCATGACGTAACTGCTGCATAGTTTGCTTTTTCCCTCCTCTGTCAATATCTTATTTCTGTAGGAGTCTTTATAAGATGAGGAATCCGTGGGAGGACACAATCCTTTAGAAGAACAAATTACTTAACCCTAGGAATGTTCTTTTTGATGGATGTTCCTCTAACGAATTCCTGATCACCCTCCCAGCCTACCCCACGTTTAAGGAGCTTGTTCCTATGTTTCTCTGCCTTAACACTTAAAGCATCCCTTTCTTTATTCATAATCCCCAACCGTCTTAGCACGGGTACAAAAACGACAATTGAGGTCACGGGGCTCTGCACATGCTTTTTGTATCAAAGTTCTGTCCAGTCCTGAAGTCAACAACATTAAAGGTCCTAGAGGCCAAGCCGCACAGTGAAATCCCCCATGCCTTCCCACCCCCCGACCCCCCACCTCCCACTGCTGGGAGAAAATGTTTCTGAGATTATCGAAGATGAGGGATCTTTTGGAGGACCATCCATCAGAAAAACATTACCAGGGGTAAGTCATTTGTTCTTCCTTTTCATGCTTCTAATCGGGAAACCTGACATTGGATTTGGCCCTTTAATTGATCTATCTAGTAATCAGAATAAAACGTATTTTCAGTTTGTGAATCTGTTACAGTTCACATTACTATCATGCTCCACCATCAACCGGTTGGCCTGGAGTATTACACTTTGTGTACTATAACTTTTATTTAGATATCAACTGTGGCAGTCACTAGTAGCATCCATGTATCGTGTGCACATACTTCCCAAAATGCTCTTCCAAGTCAACACACTCCTTAGATGTTTTTTTTCTCTCCATCAGCTTCTGTCATGGCAGGGAGGCTCAGAGAAAAATATTACTTCAAACCTTTTGATGGGATGATCAGTGTATGTTTTGGTTGAATGTGTATGGCGTATAAACAATGTATTTCATTGTTTTTGACAATTGTTCCCCAGATGTGTTGTCGTCGTCTGGAATCCATAGGAAGGTGCGTTAACACCAGCAATTATATTGGCAGTGCAGACGTATAAAATGTATCCTGTGCAACAAATGGTCACCGGTAAGCATGTCCCCACGAAGATTGATAGCATATCGGTAATGCCCCATAGGCATGAAATAGTCACTGTTAAACAACATGGCACCAAAAAGCTGCATGACATACAAAGAGTGTAGATACGAAGCTCAACACTCAAACATGCCATGTTACCAAAAGACGGAAACACATGCGTGAAATCAAAAAGATAATTCGGAAATAGTCTTGCAGCAGTTTTTATTGAAGATTCAGAAGATGAGTTATACATGTCTCGAGTTCACAATGGTTTGTAATCTGTGGCTCTTTTCGACATCTACCATACCATTCACAAGAGGCATCAACATAGAATGCTTACATTCCATGTAATGTTCAAGGATTTGGATATATTAATAAAATAATGGATAGCTAGTGGAAAAAGGAGAACAACAAATGATCGATTTTCAGCACTTTTTAACTAAAGTATGTGTTATCATTGTGCACCTACACAGGAGGAGGAAAACGGCTAACTCCAGAAGGAGGAAGAGTGTTTGCAAGATTAGGGAGTGTGTAGGTTAACTACCATATGGACTCCACAGATGACGCAGAACCACCGCTATTGTTTTCCCCCAATGGTGATACGACACAATAACAGGCCATCATTTCATGATCGGTAAACAAATGTAAGCTTAATGTGTAGTAGCAGCAGTAGTGTCCTGTTTATACACACCACGCTGCACTCATCTGGTGAGACTTCAAAGACAACTTCTCTTTATTAAGTTCATCTATCTATCTATGTTTGTTTATTTTTATATAGCGCAGTTTGCCGAAGGCCTCAGAGCGCTCACAAAGATGGACAGACATTTATACAAAAAGAAAAGCGACTGCAGGATGCTGATTTTCCAGGAAATCAGGCAGGAGAGGTAGCTGGTTACACTGATCCTTCATCAGACAGCCATGTCTTAAATCGCTTTTTGAATATATTGATGGATCCACAGTTTTTTAGAGAGGGAGGCAGAGAGTTACAAACCATTGGGGCCTAGAAGTTAAAGTGGGTACTGCCAACTCTTTTAAGAGATTGACGAGGTTGAAGCAAATCATGGTTATTATTAGATCGCAGGTTTCTCCTGATGGGAGCATTCTTTGTCAGTAAGATAGTTTTGCGCGGTATAGGCAAGACATTTAAAAACTATAACTGCACCATTGAATTTTATTCTTTGTTCAGCCAGGAGCCAGTGAAGATAAGATTGCTCCTTGCTCCTTGCTGTCGAGTTCTTGGAGCGATGGCTGAGCCCATTAAAAGCCCTGACTGGTCCATTCTGAATGGTTTGCATTTTTATTATATTGGATTTCAAGGTGCCCATTCATAGACTATTACAGAAGTCCAATTTGGAATTTACTGTAGCCCCAGCAATCACGGGAAGGTAAGCCTTAGATAGATATGGACGGATTTGCCATAGTAGATTAAAATAAAAAGCACACGTGGATTTTAGGTATGATGCATGCCTTTTAACCCTTTAAGTGCCATGGGTATTTCCCCCCAGTGCCAAGGCCTTTTTTGGTGATTTCGGTATGTGGCCATTCAATGGCTTGTAACTTTTTTGTTACATGAGATATCTCGGCCAAATTTGGCTCCTTTTTTCCCCACATGTAGGCGGTCGTAACGCCACCCAGGAATCGTAGGTTGCTGTAGGGGGGTGAGAGAAAATAACCAAAAAGGGCGAAAATGTGTTTTTTAAAAAATGCGAATAAAATGATGTACAAAGAAGCCTGTGGTTTTTTCCTTGTAAGAGCTAGGAACAAATGGTTTGCTGTGCTGAATTCCCCAATTTCCTGGCTTTCATGAACAGGTTGAGTGGAAACGAAAAAACATTATTTTGATGTGGTTATCAACCGTTTTGTGAGAGGTAGGCGATTTTGGCAATTTTTGCCAATTGGACATGCATGGATGGAATGGAAGAAAAGGGTAGGAAAGCCCAATTGGAGGACAAAAAGGCATACATTTCTGAAAAGTAGACAAAATTCCTGGTTTCGGAAGGGGTGATTTGCGTAGGGCGGGCAACAACTAGGTAGGGGAAAATGCCATAGATTGGGGGAAAAGCGGGAAAATGACCAAAAAAAAGGTATGTGGCGGACATGGTTGGCTTGGTATGCCAATGGCTTCTATGAATTTTGAGAAAAACAATGTTCTGCTACATTTCCCCCCCCCCCGACTCTTGCAGTTAGAAAAGCACACATTTTTTGTAGTGTTTCACAAAACAAGCAATACCACAAGCCATACACTGAGCCATGGTACACAGGAGTCTTATGCTTACGGCCTGAACAGACGTACTTAGCATGTGTAAATCAGGAAAACCAATGTGGTGAGGAACGGCAAGCATACATTTTTTGAAAGATCATAGGCAGACCTTTTCAAGGGTAGGTGACTTGTGCAGGTTACAAAGGTGTATGGTGCCTAAAGCAGCGACTAAATGTAGGGCACATTTGGGAAATTAAAGGGTTGTGTGACAAAGGGCACCAGGAAATGGGTCAAAACTTAATGAAAACCACACAAACACAACGAGTGTCATACCTTCCCGCGTTCCCACACGTGTCACAGCACATTTTGTTCATGTGGGCAACCTACAGATTTGGGCCTAGGGTGTCGAAGCCAGCAAGGAAAACAGGGAACCCCATGCATTTCTGAAAAGAAGAGGTCCGTGGGAATCCACAGAGGTCTGACTTACGCCAATCGACCCAGAATTTATTACCCAGAACCCCCGGCAAAGACCCACATGGGAGAAGAGTGCCCAAGGCCAGGGATATTACCGCCGACTTTGCTGGAGCCCTGGCTGACCTGTGTTACAGCTTCTCCCCACCAGGGAGTCCCAGCAGTGGCCCAATACCTCCCCGAAGGGAAAAGCTGCAATGCAGCCCAGCCACAACTCCAGCACGGTTGGAGGTGATGTCTCTGGCCTTGGACATCCATGTACCATGTGGGTGTACCGTCCCCTAAGCAAAGAAGCATCTCCAGGGAGCCCCGGCAGGATCCCCATTCCTCCCCGGAGGTGACATCTGTAACATAGCACAACCAGAGCTGGAGCCTGGGCTTGCAGACGGACAACCCACATGGGAGGCATCCGCTCCCAGGGAAACATCAATGTTCTGCTGGCATGGGGGGCAATTTGTGTCCTGCCCCTGCAATTGTGTCCCAGCCCACCAACATATCTTCCCGATGGCCCATTTCTACCCACACCACCAACAATCCAGCCCCAGTCTCACCCACCCCACTGACAGTGGGCCCTAACCATAGAATAATAAAAAACAGTACTACTCACATAACGTTGCAGCTGCTCGCGTAGTAAAAGCTGTAAAAAAAACAAAAAACATGTTACCTACGGTCACACCAGCAAAAACAAATACATCATTTTCAAACATGCCCCCCCCCCGCCCCCTTGCAAACCATCTCTGGTGGCCTACTGAACCTCACCCCCCCCCCCCCCCCCCCCCAGTGAAACCCATTTTGCCCCTTCCTACAGGCAGATATCTGCCTCGAGGCAGGCCTGCATGAGGTACCCCTGCCACCTATTTTGGGTGAGGGGGGAGAGGGTCCCCAAGAATTGTGGGGCAGTAAGGTTTGGGCACCCCGGTGCCAGATTGGCACACCAATGTGCCCCTCTGCACCAAGACAGGTATAGTAAACAAAGAAAATAATTCAAATTGGCAGGCCGCCTTTTAGCAGAGGCTGAGGGGCACCCTACACCGCTGGGGAATTTTCTAATGTAATGGGGGGTGACCCTCTCCCCCCCACACCAAATGCAGTGGGCGCATCTCATGCAGCCCTTCCTGGGGTCAGATGCCCCTTCGTAGGAGCAGATGTCTGCCCCCAGGAAGGGCTAAAAGGGGTGCCCCCAATTCCCCTTGAGGTGAGGGGGAGAGGGCTACCCCCTTTCCGTAAAATAAATCCCTGGTGGCTAGTGCCCCCCACCCAAAACTCCCTTTTGTTTTTTGTTTTTGTTTTTTTATTTAGCTCCCTTCCCTGAGGGCACATAATCAGCCATCTGCCCCAGGGGGGGCCCTAACCTGCAGGCCCCATCCTTTGGGGGGCATGCACGCTTATTCTTGGTGGTCCCCCTCCACCCCCCTCCAATTGGATGGGGGGGCCACCTCATGTACACCTGCCTGGGGGCATAAATCTGCCCACAGGGAGGGCTACAAGGGGTGGCCTCCCCTTTCCACTTGGTGTGGGAGGGGGAGGGCCACCACCCTTTAAGGGGGGCAAAAAAATCCCTTGAGTCTAGGGCTCCCCCACACCCCCCCATCCCAGTTGATTTTGTATATTTTTTAATTTTTTTTATTTTGCTCCCTTCCCTGGGGGCAGATGATCAGCCATCTGCCCCCAGGGTTCAGCACATATGTGCCCCCATGCTTTGGGGGCCGGGGGGGGAGAGGGCTGCTTACTGTAAGCAGCCCCCGCCTCCCCCCCACGTCACAAACTTATCCCTGGTGGTCTAGTAGCATTGCTGGGCACGGATCGAGTGCTCTGCGCCCTCTCCGCGCCCAGCAATGCTGTCACACAGGGTGTCGTTGGAAAGGGGAATCTCCCCTTTCCAACGACACCTCCCCCGATCTCCAGCTTGAAATACAGCTGGAGATCGAGGGGGAGAAAGGTGAAGACTCACCTTCTATTTTCACTGCAGCAGCCCAAAATGGCTGCTGAAGTGAAAATAACTTTCACGTCTACGTGCTTTACGCACGCCGACGTGAAACTGAAGGTAATCCAGCCCCCTGGCAGTGTAGCACGGGGGTTGGATTAGTTTTGTGCGATCCCTGCTTTGCAGGGATCGCACAAAACAAAGTGCCAAAAAGGATGAGCTATCTTGTCCTTGGCACTGTGAAAGTAATTCCAAGGACGAGATAGCACGTCGTTGGCATTTAAGGGGTTAAAGGATAGATGAGTCCATGAAGATACCCAGTGTTTTTACGTGGTCAGACACTAGAATGTTATTGTTGTTGATTTTAAAGCTTTGGTATTGAACATCTAGTTTTTTCAGTCTCTGTGGAGTACCAACTATCAATAGTTCTTTTTTGGCTTCATTAAGAGCAACAAGTTTGTTGCCATCCATTTTTGTATGGCATAAAACACCTCTCTTACGCTTTGTGCATCCTTTTCATAATTTCCTGACAACGTAAACACCTACTGGGTGTCATCGGCATAGTTTGTAAACCTGACACCCAGGGTTCCTAGCATGTCGCATAATAGCTTAGAGAAGATGTTAAAAAGTATGGGCGAAAAATGGGACCCCTGAGGGACACCGCAGAGCAGCATGGTTTTTAGGGAAGTAAAGTTCCCCTTAGCCACTGCACCCATTCTGGGTCCCAGAAAGGATTTAAACCAATTTGCTGCAGAAGGAGAACATCTACCAACAGTTTTTAGTCTTTCGGCAATGAGATCGTGATCAATCAGATCAAATGGCGAAGAGAGATCCAGCAATAGGAGTAGAGCTTGGTTTTCCTTTACAATAATAGAAGCAATGTTTGTCTGGAGATCTAGGAGAGTCGTCTCAGTGCCATGATTGGCACGAAAACCTGATTGTTCATCCACAAGAATGTTATTTTTTACTACGAATTTCTGGTACTGTTGGTATGCAATCTTGTGGATTTACCTTTAGCAAAAACGGCACATTTGTAATGGGTCTGAAATTTCCAGGGACTGAAGGATCAAGATTGTATTTTAATAAGCGGAGTGATCCATGCTTCTATGATGTTACTTAGAACATAAGATTCCTTAAAAGACTGGTTCACAGGGTGGACAACCCAGGGTGCTAGAGTCTCTGCAAAGTCCTTGAAAAGCTTAGCCGGAAAAACATCTCGCTTGCATGAGCATGGCTTGAGGTTGTGAATGATTTTAAGAACCTCCAACTCTAATACCCTTTCAAAGGCGAAAGCTTCAGGATGGATTTGAGCATGATGAACTACAAGCTCTGATGTCATAGTGTCATTAGAGAGTTTTTAATTGTTCTCTAATGGCATGCTGGTGTTTTTCGGTTTTGCTGCTAAAACCATCATGAATTGCTTGACACAAAGCATTTCTTTCTTGTTCCGGACTATTTACTGGGGCGTTTTTTAGCTCCTGTAGAATGGTAAATGTTTCTTTGGAATAACATGGTGAATTCTTTCGTTAAATTTTTTGGCTTTGGCATTAAAAATCCTTACTTTGTAAAGTTTTATGGCCTGTTTATAACTAAACATTGTCTCTACTGACGGGGCTTTTCTCCAATGTCGTGCCGCTTTTAGATTAGTCCGTCAGGTTTCCAGGATTTCCTCTGAGAACCACTTATTTTGGTCCGTAGATTTATTACTCTTGGCTGGTCTAAGAGGGGCTAGAGTATCAAATGCAGAATTAGTAGCCTTCCTAAATAAGTAGGTAAGGTCATCGAGGGAGATGTGCTCCTGTAAGGAAGGAAGAAGTGGGACTACTAGCTCCTTAAATGCATCATGGGTCACATTTTTATGATTACGCCAGGCCTTATTCTTATTTGACAGAGATAACTGTGGTAATTGTGTCGAGCACACAAAATGTGCGAGATGGTGATCTGACCAGACGCATTCTAAAATTGAAGATATTTTTACATCTTGTTTTTTTGTCATAATCTAGTCCAATATATTGCCGCCTTTGTGGGTTGCAGCTTGGACCTATTGTTGAAACCCGTTTACAGTATTGCTCCACACTTTAGGAGACTGCGCCACACTTGAATAATGCTAGTGAGGTAAAGTATCTTTATTGTATTGCCCTTTCAGGATAACACATGTTTCGACACACAAGTGTCTTTTTCAAATCAGGCCTAGTAACGTAACTACGCCAAAAATAAGAAGTGAATATATCATTCATGTAGATAAATTCACAAAATAAACATATGTTCACAATTGATAATGTTAAAGTAAGTCAAATAAAAATAGAAAACATGATTAAATACAAGTGAAGTAAAATAAACATGGTGTAATGAAATCACAGAAAGTTAGGAGGGGGAATAGGGGAGGAGGTTGAAGGTAAGTACAAAGAACAAAGAGACCACATTAATAGGTATTCGAAAATAAGGGATTATGAATGAAAATCATACAACCAACATGTCATTGGGCCTGGGTAAACCCCCTCCCCCCACCCCCCGGGGGGGGCCTTACCTATATTCCAAATCTAGTTTCGCAATTAGTTGGAGCAAAAGCAGTCACAGGTTGAATTCCCCTGTAGACAATGGTGCCAAAAAAAGCCCTGCATTAGAAATCATAATTAGAGTTCCATGTACGGAAAATCCTAAACATCTTATTATTGGGGTTAAAGAAACAAAGATATCAAGCTTTTAAACAAATTATATTATTTTCTATTTCATTGAATTCTGACAGTGCTCCTGCGCGAGCACAATATCGTGTTTTATAACATCCCTTGTTTTCTACTAATTATGTAACTTCAGATGCACTCCTGGAATGTTCCCTTTATTTCCTCACTGTTAGTCAAATGTTAACTTCCCAGTATGCATAGGGACTTGTATTTACTTCAGGACTTTAGCCACCAACTGGTAATGCTGCACACGTGGGATGTTTGCAATTCATCGTAATTACCAATGCTATTCACAAGACAAATACTACCTCACTCTAATATGGTGCTTGTTCTTTTGCCTGACGCTCCATCTAGGACCAAATAGAAATGGTTGTAGGGCTTTGGTTGCCCAGACAACATATGTAAACGCGGACCGAATAGTACAGCGTTTCTCTCAGACGGCAGTAAATTGTGTACGTGGTGCAAGGTAAGCTCTGGAATGCTCAACCCGCTGCACCCACTTAGATACCATTCTTCCTCATCTTAAACCACCCGCACAAGCGCGATCGCACGAATGTTTGTTATACAATCGCACTCGCAGCATTCTCTTTTGCCGCTTCGCGTGGGAAATTAGCATTTTGTAAACATACGTGCTACGTAGGAATGAATATGCATGAGCGCTTTTCTCATTAACAGTAATCATTAGGTTGTACTTTAAACAACTCGCAGAAGCACGATCGCACAAATTCTTGTAATACGATATCGCTCGTAGCGTTTTCTCTTGCCACCTTGCGTGGGGAACCGTCATTCTATAATACATACGTGCTATGAGCAATGTACATGCACAAGCATTTTTCGGAATAACATTTACCCTAGGGCCGTACTTGAAACTGTTATCGTGAACGCCACAATGATTATCATTATTGATTCGATGGAGATCGCATTGCCAGGACTCTTAAACCTATGACTCATTCATTTACTGGCATTCACACTACGGCACCTCTAAACTAGATTTGGAATATAGGTAAGGCCCACCCCCGGTGGGGGCGGCGAGGGGGGGGGTTTACCCAGGCCCAATGACATGTTGGTTGTATGATTTTCATTCATAATCCCTTATTTTTGAATACCTATTAATGTGGTCTCTTTGTTCTTTGTACTTACCTTCAACCTCCTCCCCTATTCCCCTCCTAACTTTCTGTGATTTCATTACACCATGTTTATTTTACTTCACTTGTATTTAATTATGTTTTCTATTTTTATTTGACTTACTTAAACATTATCAATTGTGAACATATGTTTATTTTGTGAACTTATCTACATGAATGATATATTCACTTCTTATTTTTGATGTAGTTACATTACTAGCCCTGATTTGAAAAAGACACTTGTGTGTCTAAACACGTGTTATCCTCAAAGGGCAATACAATAAAGATACTTTACCTCACTAGCATTATTCAAGTGTGGTGCAGTCTCCTAAAGTGTGGAGCAATACTGTACATTTTTTTCACAAGGGGTTGGGGTCAAAAGTCCCCCTTTTTACTGCCCCACACCGGCTGCTACATTTTTTGAATTGTAAGGAAAACCAGGCGCATGGAAAATTTTACAGTTGGTATAATACTCCCCCCGATCGTGGCATAACCCTATTGTTGAAACCCAATGGACTCCAAGGACATTAGCAGATCCTTGGCGTCTTCATCTGTAGGATTATTGTACCAGAGATTGAGGTCCCCAAGGATAACAAAAATAATGGAGTCCTTGGATAAGTTACCTATAGTAGCCAGTAATTGCTCTACGAACAAAGGGGTAGTTCTTGGGGGACGATACAATAACAGTATGCTAATAGAGGAGACAGGATTTATATTACGTTTAACCATTAAGGCCTCACAATTTTCTAAATCAGGACTGTTAATTGTATGGAGCTTCAAGTTATGCTTAAAAATGATAGCCACCCCCCCATCCTTTGCATTCCTCCCTATGGACTTGGAGGGCCTAGTATCTGTCAGGGGTAGCCAAAAGCATGGCATGGTAAGAGGTTTCAGTCATCCAAGTTTCTGTTAAGAATAGGATAGCTAGATTTTGCTTCAGAATCATATCTGCAGTTTCGACCGCATGCCTTACAAGGGAACAAGTGTTTAATAAACAGCATTTTAAGTTTCCCTTCGCTTATCTGTGGTAATATTATCTCCTTGACCGAATTGGGGCCATCACTAATGTCCTGTAGTAGGGACTTTACTGTCCCGTGGACCTTAAAAGCTACCTCACGGGGCAAGAGGTTACCAGTATTTGAGGCCATTATGGGGGTCAAGTGGAGGATAGGCATGCAAGGGAACATTAGGCAGTCTAATCTTGGTCTCCTCACCTGTACCACGAGTACAAATTCTCGCTGGTTTGTTCGTTAACTGGGTAGTATAAGGTTCCCTGACAGCTTCAAAAAATGAGGCCAGGGGTGAAGAGAAATGTATAGGTGGAGTTGCAGACGCGCGGCGGGCATCTACATGACTGTTTTCCAGTTTTTTCTTTAGTAATAAAGAGGCATTTCGTACATTATCATGGAACATCATACTTCTTACCTCGGATGCTTCTCGAGCACCTTTTATCGCATCTAAGACCTCTTGGAGTTCCATAATAAAGGAATAAAAACAACCGTTTCTGGCCCGTACTTATCAGTAGCTTATATGGACCTTTACTGACCGTCCCTGATGCGACGGCGCTGATGTGCCTGTCTGGTGAATATAACGGTCTAAGGACTACAAGTACGCTGGGAGTTGTAGTTCTTAAGCAGATAGAGGCACGTAGCTGTCTTTTAACAACTGCGGAGTAAGCACAGAAGCTGCAGCACAGTTTGGCAGTACGTCCTGAGGTGGTTGCAAGGTATATTGACACTATGTAAATTAACAATGCTAAAATCGAATGGCTAAAAACACGTATAGATCAATTAAGAAAAACACTAGTTTCAATTAAAAAAAATCAATTTGTTGAGCAATAGACAGTGCTTCCAGCCAGGGGCATTGCTAGTGGGGGGGCTAAAGGGGCTATAGCCCCTGATCTTTTAGTTGTAGCCCCGGATAGAATCTCAGGAGCTACAGCCAAAAGACTAGCTAGCCCCCAGTCCCAACAGTTCCGACATCAGCTTAGCCCCGGGTCTTTTCCAGACCTAGCAACTCCCCTGCCGTTCTAGCAGAGCAAAGCAGACCTTATAGTTACAGTTCAAATCATGTGCAAGGGGAGATGAAGCCACCGGCTCCCACCACCAGGTAGCCATCTGTAACTGACACTTACAAAACCCTGGGCGTAGAGCACTCTATTGGTGACTTCATGACACTTGACATCACACCCCAAACGGGCCTACAAACAGACTTACAAAGGCAGGAAGAAGAATGCCACACGTTTCCCTCCTTTACTCCTCCCCAGGATATAGCGTTGGAAGATCAGGGAGTGAATGAGGGCTATGGGTGAGAAATGCCCACATGCACTACCACTTCATTGCACCCAACACAAGAGTACCAATAGGAGACAACTGAAATGTAGACCACACGCATGCTGACCTACAACGATGAGAGCACCAACCCTGACCGTACAGGCACCACACATATATACACTAATACGAATACACTTAAACCGGAACAGAAAATGGACCACAACTTAGAAATCTCACAATCTCTTGCTTCAATGTTCCCTCTAATAATGTTCTCTACGTGCCGAAGTGGTTGGCTTTTGTGCACACGTTATTTTCCATGTGCGCAACTGACTACCGGGGTAAGCCATTTTGTGAGCATGAGTAGCTAGCGAGCAATCATCTATAAGGAGAATTTAGATTGGAATGTACCCCTCCCCAACCTCTACAATTCTTTACAAATCAGTGGAAAAGGTACACCTTAAGCATATTTTGCAGTGATACAGGCCAACAAAACATTTTGGGCCTCATTACGACCCTGGCGGTACGGAGTGAACGGCGCCGTAAAAGGTGCCGGCGCCGTTCACTCCGTACCGCCGCATTACGAGTTCCCCTCACGGGACATGGTAAGCGGGTCCCGCGAGGGGAAGAGGGAGCAAACAAGGGGCCATCTCGTAATGGCCCGTTGTTTGCTCCCTCTCCCATTCCCATTCAGCCCTGTGGGGGCTGAAATGGGAATGGGGGAAGGACACGGTCTGGGTCCTTGGAGGGAGGAATAACCGGGCCTTCCGAACTCTGAATGGCCCGGTAAGTCCTCATTCCGAGGACCCGGACCCCCATGCGATTTCGGCAGCAGCCATACCGCCAATAGCGGCATGGTTACCGCCGAACTCATAATGAGGGCTTTGTGTGATTATAAAGAGAACGGGGGTCATTCCGAGTTTGGAGGTAAGGGAAAAACGATGCCGATAAAGGATTACCAGCATCGCTTACCGCTACAGGCTATTCTGACCAGCCAGACTGCTATTAGCGGCATCGTAAAGTACGGTGCCTCTAATAGCGGCATGGGCATGCGGGCCATTATGCCGGCAATAGCGGCATGCCGTAAACTGGAGGAGACCACAAGTGAAGCGGAGAAGCAAATACCGGCATCATGAAGGCGTTAAAAGTGGTTACTGGCATGCCGTAAATACTGACATCTCTGACCAACCGTAAAATACCATGTGCAGTGTTCCCAACTGCCACAGGTGCACACAATCAGCACAGGTGGAGGCAATGTAGTCTGGCCCAGTACAAAAGGAGCACATCCACCCACACACCACACCCCCTCCCACACCAAGATGATTCCAATAGTAGTAGCATTACTGGAGCTGGAGGACATGCTTGCATTGCCACAACAGCAACAAAAACAACAGCCGGCACCACA
Organism: Ambystoma mexicanum; assembly: GCF_040938575.1. Taxonomy (NCBI): domain Eukaryota; kingdom Metazoa; phylum Chordata; class Amphibia; order Caudata; family Ambystomatidae; genus Ambystoma; species Ambystoma mexicanum. The sequence goes on from NC_090922.1 coordinate 388,935,675, forward strand.
GAGGAGATGCAGGAGGAGAAGGAGGGTGAGACAGGCCCAGCATGCCCCACCAGTGCAGCCACTGTTACCAAGCAGGCAGCCCCCAATCCCTCGCATCAGTGCCAGTCCTTTCAACCTAACCCCTGAGCAGATCCACACCCTGTACCGTCTGGACCGGGACACCATCACCACCATTGTGGACATGATACACAACGACATTGTCAGCCTCATTGAAATACGCACCGCCATCTCCCCTCTCTTGAAGGAAGTGTCTGTGCTCCACTTCCTTGCCACAGGCACATACCAGCACACAGTGGGTCACATGCATGGCATATCACAACCCGTATTTTCTCGGATTCTGAACCAAGTGCCGGATGCCCTCCTCAAGCACACAAGGGACTACATATCCCTACCACAGACTCCCCAGGAGATTTTTGATACAAAAGTTGGCTTCCATGCACTGGCAGGCATGCCAAATTGTGTAGGTGCCCTCAACTGCACCCACGTGGAGTTGGTGGTCCCGCATGCCATGGAGGTTGTGTACCGCAACCGCAAGCAATACCACTCCATCAATGTGCAGATGGTATGCGACGCCAGCAAGATCATCACACATTGTTGTGCCCGATATCCCGGATCAACTCATGACTCTATGGTCCTGCGGAACACCACTCTACCACGTTTCATGGAGCGACATGCTGGACGATGTGCCTGGCTGCTTGGTAAGTTGCATGACTGGCCCATGGCATTGAAATGGGTGGAGAGATGCACACACCACCGTGCTGCCAATGTTGATGTGACTGCACGATGTGCACATCACCGAACACTGCCCCAAAGCATCACAAACGGTACATGACAAGCAAAGCCCATAGGAATGAAGTAAGGTCGACACCTATCACTAGATGACTAACAGTAAACCACCCCACATCCCACAACACGTGCACCACTCATCAGCGGCCCTCACCCTCCGTAACGCCATCCAGCACCATGTAGTGCATATGCACTATGTTGCTGTCTCCAGCAAATCACCACACAGGACAAGCATCCCTGGGAGTGCATTGAACTGAACCAACTAGCGAATCCACTGTCTGTGACTGGGCCGCCACACCCACAGGAGTGCTGCATGTCACCATGGGAATAATCAGTGCTGATTGCCTAATATTGAACATACTACTGCCAACGCTCACTCTAAGTAAATCTCACAGATCACAACACATTACAAATTTCACATGAACACAGCTGTAAGCGCACATGATGCATGTGCAACAAGACATCAGTGCACAACATTTATCATCTTGAAGATGCAACCCACACCATTAGTCCATGGCACAGGGCACATTGAGGGACTGAAAATATCGTAAATACATCCAGGGACATGTGCTAGTCTATCATGATTCGACTAACATTTACCTTTTGTTGCCTCTCATGCAGGTGCTGGTGGCTATCCCTTGAAGCCGTGGCTCCTCACCCCTGTCCGAAACCCACAGAACAGGCACGAGGAGGACTACAATCGTTTCCATACCTGTACCCGTGTGGTCATCGAGCAGAACTTTGGCCTGTTGAAGGCACGATTTCGCTGCCTTAGCCGGTCGGGTGGGGCACTCCTCTACAGGCATGAGAAGGTGGCCAAGATCATCATGGCATGTGTCATGCTGCACAATATGTGTATCCGCCGGAACCTGCCCTGCCCCCTGACATTGAACTGCTACCACCTGGTGGTGATGAAGGGGATGAAGAAGATGTGGCTGGACATCATCGCGGTGCCGATGCACAGGAGGGACGTGCTGTGCGCCAGTCAGTGATTGCACAATATTTCTGACACACATGGCAGCAGAGGGTGACATGATAGTTGGACAGAGGGCACTGGGTGTGGGGATACATGTACACTATGCACTGTATATGAATAAATGACACATGCGCAATGATGAATGTCCACTCAGGTCTTGCTTTTCACACAATGGGTGTATTAAATATAACCATGATAACGAAAGTGCAAAAACCCTCCACCTCCCCCCACAACTCCCCCACACACCTTCACCCCCCTCCCCCACAACTCCCCCACACACCCTCACCCCATCCCCCTTCCCCCACAACTCCCCCACACATGTCCCATCAAGTCTCCAATGCCTACATGAGGCTGCCCTGTCTATCAATTTGCACTCCCTGGTCCAGGTGGCGGCATGTCTTGATGGCGCATGGTACGTGCTGACCTGCGGAGCGGGCTCGTCTGGGTCGAGCTAGATGATGACGGTGTGGCCGCCTGCTGGGATTGGGTAGCCGGATGCCCTGCCTCCATGGCATCGGCTATGCAGCCTGAGACCTTGCGGAGGGCCGAGACCTCCTCACAGAGGCGGCTGGTGTTATCTGCAAAGATTTTGGCCATGGAGGCGGTGGTCTCCGTGATGGACCTGCCTAGAGAGGTGAAGTTCTCACGCCACTCCTGTCTGGCCAGTGTGTTGTCCTCAACAAACTGCCGCACAAGGGCAGTTAGCTGTTCTGACCGATGCGGCCCTGCGGGTGCACTTGTGGAGGTTGATGGTCCCTGGCTGTCCTGCTCAGCCTCTATACTCGTCCAAATGGGACTGAAGTGCCCTTCCATTTGCTCCTGACCAGACTGCTCCGGAGTAGTGGCGTGGTCAATTTCGAGGGATGATATTTGGGGGGATGCTGGTGGACTGGGCATGCGGACCACTTCTGATGCATCGTCCTCAACGGGCACCCATATGTCATACTTTGGTCCTCCACAGCCAAGGGTGCTGTGGCTGCCACCTCCCCAGCCAAACTGGACTCCTCAGAATGTGGTGCCTCGCCTGATTCCTCAGGATGGCCAATAGGTGGTGGTGCTTCGGCCTCTACGGCCCTTGGCGGCACCGGTGTACTGGCAACCTGGGGTGTCTCTCCTGTTGGTGCACGGCGGCCCCTGGGTTGTCCCCTCGAGGTCGAAGGGCGGTTGGCATCATCCCGGGACCTCTTCCGGGATGTGGTCTTTGCAGGGGTTGCGTCCTGCTCATCGCTGTCATGGTCAGAGCCTGTGGGGGTCGAACAGAGGGACGGCATGAGTGATGTTTTGATAGGCATCATACATACATTTGGACAATTGATCATCCACACAATTGGGCGTAATAGGCATTTGTGTTTGGATGAGCACGTTGTTTGATACATGGGTGGGTTATGCACGCATATGTCGGCGTCACTCATGTTGGCCAAGAGCTATGCTATCTGACATGCATATTATTTGGGGCCTGCACGCTGTGTGACTCATGGCATTTACATCTTTGTGTGGTATGTGTCAGGTACGGCATTGCCTTGCAGCAGGCATCTGCATGTGTCTGTGATGCGTCCGCCTACTTTGCTGGGAGTGTGTGTGTGTGTGTGTTGGACCATGGCTTGACTCTTTGGACTGACATATTGGTTGACTTTCATCAGACTCGGCATTACAGTGTTTTCTTAGGACACTCACCTCCATCGGCCGATGTTGTGGCGCCACACTCCATCTCGCCAACACCTTCTATGCCCTCCATTCCGATCATGCTGGCGCAGATGTCCTCCCATGGGGTCAGCTTGATGGGTGAGCTGGGTCCTCCTCCTGTTGCCATTTCCTGGCTCCTGTTCACTGAGAGTATATTTCTAACTCTGAGTCGCAGGTCGCCCCAGCGCTTACGGCAGTCTTTGGTGGTGCGTTGGGTGTTTCCAACAGCACTGACTTTCTGAGCAACAAGTGCCCAGATCTCCTTTTATTTCAGAATTGCCTCCCTCTTCATGTTGTTGGAAAAGACTATCCCAGCATGCTCCTGCAGTGTCCCAACCAGCATCTCCAGCTCATCCTCATTAAATCTCTTCTTGCGCTGGCGGGCAGCTTCCTTCTTAAGGGCCTTGGGCATAGTGGTGTGATTGGAGAATGTTTTCTGAACAACAGCAGAGTCCCACTGGTCCTGCATGGTGAGAATGGCAATGGATTGTGTTTTTAAAGATGGCTGCCGTGTTCCTTCCCGTTCCTGTGCGATGACGCTACTTCCGGTTCCGCTTATTAGCGGTGACCGTTATTAGCAGTCACCGCTAATAACGGTGACTGCTAATGCCGCTTTGGGCCATGCCGGTAGTGCTATCTGCGCTATGCATGATGCCACTAAGGGAATTTTTCGTGCCTTTAACGGCATGGCAATAATGACCTTACCGGCATGGCGCAAAGCTGGTGCCCGCGAAGTCGTAATAGACCTCTATTAGCGAACTAATGACTGCCCGGACACGCTATTTACGCCATGCCGGTAAGGGCCGTTGCCTCCAAACTCGGAATTACCCCCATTGTATCGACCAGTCCAAGACCACAGACAAATGTGTTTACACAAGAAAAAATATTGAATGCTCAATATAAACGATAGTTTTAGTTGTGGCTATTTGTTGCCACTGCTCTGAGATGATGCAGAACGTGTTTTATTCCATTGGAAAAATAAACACTCAAATATATTATGACAATATTAAACAAATGTTGCTGATCACAAGTGATGTGGCTGGCACAAAATACAAGCATGATACATTATTTGCCAGATGAAACAATGGCTGCTAAAAGGAGTGTGCCACTGATGAAGTAATTCACAGGCCAGGAGAACAAGTCTCTCATAGTGTGTCAGGATGATAACTGCATCAGAATAACTATACCACAGAGTATGATAATCTCAATTCCTGTGGCAATGCCTACCATCAACTTTACATTATCCTGTGAACAGAGCAGTGAACACTTACTCAGTTCCAGCTCTACAGATAAGAGGCATACAAACCACCCAATTGTCCTCCCTAAAAATACATACATTTGCTCAACCAAAATAATAGGGAGCACAAATAAGCCCAAAATAAAATCGGAAACGATTCACAAATTGGAGCCTAGCCCCTTCTTCTACCCATGAAGTTGAACTAATATTTTCCAATCAGTGACCAATAGAACAGTACCATAGGAAGGAGCTCTAACAATATTACTGAACAATCTCAAGAGGACTGAGGAAAGAACATCTTTTAATAAGCCTTTTGGCAAAGTTTATTACTGGGTTTACTCCCTAAAAGATCATTTGATTCCAATTAGGGAGTAAAATCTTATCAGATGGCTGCTTGTAACCCTCACATAGGAAGTGAAATGATTGGGCACATTATTATACACAGTATGGATGAGTACGTAGTCTGGATAAGTACGTAGAGCTTCTGATTGTGTAGAGCGGACGGAACGAGTGAAGTGTGTAGATGGATTCTATATCGATAGAACAAATGATATACGTGAATAGAATTAATCACATATATGGATGGAACGCGTGCTGGACGTTGATCGAACGGGTGACATACGTTGATGGAACGGCTGACATATGTGGATAGAATGGGTGCCGTATAAAACAATTTAGCATACACGGAATGGTACGGACGAAATATGTGGATGGAGTACATAAAACCACTTAGAGTACACGAAACGGATTGGAGTAAATGGAGCAGTTTTGAGTGTGAATGGCAGACAGGAGTGCGAGTGGCAGACAGGAATGCATGCACGAGGCCGACAGGAATGCATGCACGAGGCCGACAGGAATGCATGCACGAGGCCGACAGGAATGCATGCATGGGGAAGACTAGAGTATGTGGGGTGGAGTGGAGCGCGCGGGGCGGACTGGGGTGCATGAGTGCGTCGAGCAGACCGGAGTGTGTGGAGCAGACTGGGGTGCATGGAATGAATAAGAGTACATGGAATGGACTAGAGCGCATAGAATTGCATGACGTACATAATATGGTTTGGAATGCAGGGACCGTTTGAAAGAGCATATAACCCATCATATCACACCACCACGCTTACTCTCCTCTTTACACCACCACTCAACTAGAACACAGTGATACTATGACACCATTCATTATAACTGTTCTCATACCAACATCCGCCGCTCACTCCCCATCACTCTAAGTAAGCACTGCTGGTTACACACCCCAAGCCAGGCGTTCTCCTCAGGCCTAACGCAGCCACATTCGGTCTGGATAAATCCTGCCAGAACGAACACACACTCCTGATCTCTCAACCACCACACCTACCGCTAAGAAGCAGCTATTACACGAATACCGCACCAGCTGCACACATACCTGGTGCTCACATGCACCTTTGACTTTCTACTGACCTGAACTTCGGTTCCCAAGGGCGTTCAACCTACCAGCACCTTCAGACCATACCAATGGTATATAAGGCGCTATATAAATGCAAAATAACATAACATAACATAATACAGCCTATGGTTGTTTTTCCCACCCTTTCTCTCCCCATCATAGATGTAATTCAGTAAGAGCCTCACGGAGCTTATTTATGGAGCCCCTTTGATGGAAATCATATATATTATCCTTTTAAGTTACTAGCAGCAATGTTCAGAGGTACAACATATGGTGTGCCTTCACCTGTAACTGGGGGCCCCTCTTCTGTAATGCATGGTTATCAGTTAAACAAGATGCATGATGATGCTAGAGGCACTAAACAAGAATACACAATTACATTGAAAAACCCTCCGCAGCTGAACCTAGCAAGAAACGGAAAATGCAGTTTCAGACACTGTTACTAGAGTTTAAAATCCTTTAATGTAAATAAACAGCACATTTCCTTCACAGTACTGCCAAAACATCTGACTCTTTTTTTTTTAAAAAAAAAGTTGCCAATTTGTTCTTCACCCCTTCAGGATTGTTCCCCTGTGCCCATCACTCATGTGCTGTGCTGTCCTCCATTACTAGTTTTTAGAGCTATGTAAAAAGTGAGGGAATGTAGCAGTAAAGCACTTTCGAGGGGATTGTGTCCTCCGACGTATTACACATCTCTGACAGTTAATGACCACAGCTGTGCTGCTTTTGAAAATTTTCGGCAGAGGGCGTCCTGCGTCGATGACGTCGATACGTTGTTCCTCGAGGGTCGACGTCACCGGATGTTATATATAGGATGCATGGCGCCCGTAGCCTCGGTTCCGTTTTTTCCGCAAACATGTTTGCTTCGGAATCTCGGCGTGCTCGATTCGTACTCTTCGATAGCGCTGTCTTTCTCTTCTTCTGCGACCCCGAAAACGGCTTTAAGAAATGTCGGGACTGCGGGACGAAAATGTCCATCACGGACCCGCACGACATCTGCCTCTGGTGCCTCGGCGAAAGCCACGCCACCGACGACTGCGATGACTGCCAGTCCCTGACATCTAAGGCCTTGCGGGAACGTAAGAAGAAATTAAAGGTAGGTAGGGTGTCTAAGCCCCATAAATCGAAATCCGCTGGCCTTTCGACCGACGACTCGAGGGGTGACTCTCCGCGTCGGCAAAACTCCAGGGGGTCTTGGTCCCGGAGTGGTTCCCACCACTTCTCTGCCTCTTTGAGACATTCTAGGAAGTTCCGTCAACGGTCGCCTTCCCCGTCCTCGTCGGAGGACTCCGCAAGACGGTTTACTTGTCCCACCAAGTCTTCGTCGCCAGCAGAATGGGACGTATTCCGCCAGCAGATGATGGCGATTTTCGAATCGCAAGGCACAGTTTCGTCTGCGCCTTCGAAAGAAGCCGGCAGGGAACGGGCTCGGTCCACCGCTCGCACGCCTTCGGGCTTGGGCGGTCGGCACGATCATCGGGAGCCGTCGAGGTCCCGATCAGACTAGGAAGATCGCCGTAGCCGTGCCAGATCCAGGTCTCGCACCTCGTCGCCATCGAGACCGGCGGATCCTGTGAAGCCTTCGAGGAAGGCGTCAATGCCATTGGCGCCGTGTCCGTCGAAGGGCTCTCTCGGGGCTCCGGCTTCGAAGAAGTCATCAACGCCCTCAGCGCCTTGTCCGTCGAGGGACACTCTCGGGGCTCCGCCCTCGAAGAGGTTGTCGACGCCGTTGGCGCCTCGGTCGACGTCAATGCCGATTCCTTCGGCGCCTTCGCCGTTTGTGGAGGATTTGCCAGAGGTGCCCCGGAGGGCTGTGGAACCTCCGAGAAGGCTCTCAGTAAGTCAGTGAGGCCTATTTTTGAGCCCCACTCTGTTCCTCCACCCAGATTGGATTTGTTCCAACCTTTGGATTATATTTCAGAGGTGGATGAAGGGTCTGATGTGGAGATGGTTGTGCCTCCTGATGTCCCTGATGACCTGTTGTCTGGGCACAGTCAGATGGAGGCGCTCTGTCAGTCCTTGCATGACACCAGTGGTCTTGACACCTCTGTGGAGGTGGAGTTTGGCAGGCCTGAGCCTGGGTTGCATGCCGAATCCTCTTATAGGCGTCTTATGTCAAGGGTGACTGAATACTTGGGGTGGTCTGCTCCACCTGTTGAGTTTGATCAAGATGATTTGACGGACATGCTGGTCCAAGGTCCACCCACTGACCCAGTGTTGCCGTTTCACATGGCTTTGCAAAGGAGGGGGGCGGCGGCTTGGACTGCTCCGGAGAGTCTACCGGCGGTTAATAAGTCACTTCCGAAGAAATAGCGCCCAGCCAGTAGTGACCCCTGCTACTTATCGACGCACCCTACTTTGGAGAGTTTGGATGTGCAGGTGGATACGGCCCCCTCAAAGCAGGCTGCGTACCCTACCATCCCTCCTGATCAGGATGATAAGCGCTTTGATGGTTGGGCGAAGAAGGTATTTTCAGCTGGGGGTATGGCATTGAAGTCAGCCAACTCCACTTGTGCCGTAGCGGGATTTACACACACTCTGTGGAACTATGCGTCTTTGGCGGCTGAGCATATTCCTGAAGGGGAAGAAAGGGATGGTTTTCTAGCCCTCGTGCAAGACTGCAAGGATGCCATGTGCGAATCCCTTCAGTCGGGTTTGGACACGGCTGACTGTGTCAGCCGGTCCATGGCTGCGAGCACCGTGATACGCAGGTTTGCGTGGTTGCAGAAGTCTGGTTTCGCCCCTGATGTGCAATCCCGGCTTCTGAACATGCCCTTTGATGGAGTACATCTGTTTGGCAGCAAGGCTGACGAGAGCCTTGAGAGGTTGCAGACCTCCAAAGCTGCAGCAAAGTCTTTGAGCGCTGCAGTACGTCAACCTCTGCTTTTTCGTCCTAGGGGACAGCAATGGAGGGATGGTTCCTTTCGGTACTTTTCTACCTTTGGTAGATTGAGAGGAGCTGCCAGTCAAAGGGGCCACCGTAGGAGTACCCAGGGTGGAAAGCAAGTTACTCCAGGTGCCAAAGCCACTCGCACAGTTGCCTCTTTGCCCTCAGGCACTGCCGCGTCCGCTCTGTCATGAGGCAATGTCCCATGGTTCGCCGGTTGGGGGCAGACTTGTGCAGCATCTTGGAGAATGGCGGGCCATTACTTCAGATGTGTCTTCCCTTCCAGCATAGGCCTCACGACACTCCACCGGGGAAGCTCTCTATGAAGCGTCCGGATCAGCTCCTTACGCAGGAAATCCTATCCCTGCTGGAGAAAGGCGCCATAGAACTGGTGCCTGTAGCAGAGAGGAAAAAGGGATGGTATTCCCCTTATTTTTTGATCCTGAAAAAAGACGGGGGATTGAGACCCATCATAGACTTGGGTTGGTTGAACAAGCTCCTCAGGATGGACAAGTTCAAGATGGTAACTCTTTCTCAAGTCCTCCAGGCCCTTCAACTTCAGGATTGGTTGGTGTCTCTGGACCTCAAGGATGCTTACTTTCATGTGTCGATTCATCCCAAGCACAGGAAGTACCTGAGGTTCGCGGTTGGCGACTTGTATTTTCAGTTTCGGGTCCTGCCATTCGTATTGACCTCCGCCCCAAGGGTCTTCACCAAGCTGATGGTGGTGGTGGCAGCGTATCTCAGGAAACGGGGGATTCACGTCTACTCCTACCTGGATGATTGGTTGATCAGGGCACGCTCTCCCGAGCAAGCCGTGGATCATCTGTCCGTCACCTGCCACTCCCTTCACAAGCTGGGCTTCTCCCTCAATTTAAAGAAGTCACATTTGACACCTACCCAGCGGCTCCAGTACATCGGAGCAGTGCTCGGCATGTCCCTGGGGCAGTGTTCGCCTCCCCAGGAAGAGGGCACATCACATTTTGCAGATGGTGGACAAGTTTCAACGTGCCCAGAGTCTCCTGGCGTTCGAGTTCTTGAGGTTGCTCGGCCTCATGGCATCCTGCATTTTCCTGGTGCCAGAGGCCAGGCTGCGGATGAGATCTCTGCAGTGGGCTCTCAAGATGCAGTGGTTGCAGTTCTCCTGCAGGATGTCGGATCCCGTTCAGATTCCGACCTCGGTCGCCCAGGATCTTCTATGGTGGGCCATCGAAGTCAATCTGATGAAGGGAGCACCATTTTGGCAACCATGGCCGGAGGTGACGATCGGGACGGACCCATCCCTCACAGGTTGGGGCGCTCATGCCAACGAGTTGACAGCCAGCAGATGTTGGTCTCCGTCAGAGTCCAGACTACACATCAATCTGTTACAGCTGAGGGCCGTCAGGCTAGCCCAGAAGGCTTTTCTGCCGTCTGTGCGGGGGAAGAATGTCCTGATTATGACGGACAATACAGTGGTCATGCACTACCTCAACAAAAAAGGGGGGCAGGGTCACTCGCGTTGTGCAAGAAGGCGATGCAGCTCTGGTTCTGGGCCATCCAGCAGGAAATTTCGATCTCGGCAGTTCATCTGGCCGGAGACGGAAACGCGACAGCGGACACACTGAGCAGGCAGAGCATGGTCTCTCACGAGTGCAAGCTGGCTCAGGAAGTTCTTTTGAAGATCTTCGGCCTTTGGGGAACCCTACAAGTGGCTCTCTTCGCCACCAGTGTCATCCGGAAGTGCGACAGATTCTGCTTGTGGGAATTTCCCCCAAGAAGAGCCTTAGGGCACGCGTTCGTAGTGGAGTGGTCCTTCCCACTGCTGTACGCGTTTCCTCCAGTCCCGTCAATCCGCAAGTGTTGCAGAGGTTACGGGGGTTCGCTTCCCGAATGATCCTCATTGCTCCGGCCATGGGCCAGGAGAGCGTGGTACCCAGACGTTCTAGACATGTCCATCTGCCCTCCACTCCGTCTTCCCTACCGAGATGATCTGCTCTCACGCGAGGGGGGGATAGGGTTCTCCATCCAGAGGTCAAGTCTCCCAGTCTTCATGCTTGGTATCTGAAAGTTTGAGGTATAAGGATTGGGACCTCCCCGAAGACGTGATGGAGGTGTTGCTTTCGTCCAGAAGGCCTGCAACGAGATCCCTGTACCGTTGCCGTTGAAGAAAGTTCTGTGACTGGTGCAGGGTACAGAATGTGGATCCTTTCCAATTTTCATTCCTTTGGTTTTGTCTTTTTGGCTTTCTATATTTAAGCGCTCCTCTGAGCAATGTTCTTATTTTAAGATTCCTTTTGAGCCAGAAGGTGATTTCTTGCAGCGTTTTATCCTCCTCCACATTCTGGTAAGGAAGAGGAGAGGCTCCATAGGTTGGATCCTAGGAGAGCTTTGAGTTTCTATCTCTCACGGATGTCCCGGGTCAGAGTGGACGATCAGCTCTTTGTTGGTTATGCTGGAAGGCGCTTGGGTCAGGCTGTTTCCAAGCAGACCTTGTCCAGATTGATCATTTTGACAATCTCTTGAGTGTTACCGTTTGGTGGGAAAGGACCCTCCAGTAGGCTTACGGGCTCATTCTACTAGGGTTGTGGCTGCCTCCACTGCTCTACAGTGGGGCGTTCCTATTCTATTTGCAATATTTGCGATACAGCCACATGGGCCTCTGTCCATACTTTTGTGAGACACTATTCCTTGGACTCCATCCACGGGCAGGATTTGCCTTTGGTAAGGCAGTCCTCTATTCAGCCATTTAATTGGGCATTCTAAAATTCTAAAATTGTAAGTTCTTTTCCCACCTCCATAAGTTGGTACTGCTTTGGGAGTCTGTCATAGATGTGGAATACGTCGGGGGACACAATCCCCTCGAAGAACAAGTTACTTACCATACCTGGTAACGTTCTTTCGATGGGATGTTCCTCCGACCTATTCCACATCGCCCTCCCAGCCTGCCCCTCTACTGAATTTCCTATGCGATTGCAGCTTACGTTTCCCGAAGGTTTTCTGCAGTCTTACTGGCAGGAGAGTGGTGCCACACGTTCTTGGAAAAAAATATAACTGAGGCTACGGGTGCCGTGCGTCCTATATATAACATCCAGTGACATCAACCCTCGACGGAGGCCCTCGAGGGACAATGGATCGAAGCCATCAACGCAGGACGCCTTCTGCCGAATATTTTCTGAACTAGCACAGCTGTGGACATTACCTGTCATAGATGTGGAATACGGCGGAGGAACATCCCATCGAAAGAACGTTACCAGATATGGTAAGTAACTTGTTCTTTCCGATCACTAACCTTAAATTCTGGAAATCTCCCTCATACTCCATAAATTAAATTATCATACACACCATACCTGGTCCTCCTCTACAAGAGCCTAGAGGAGTAATTACTTGCTGGACTCTTCCGGCAGCAGGAGTAGCTGCAAGAACTGACAAAGTTCCTTGTTGCAGTCTAAAACCATGCCAATATCAAATAGAGTTCCCTTGTAATTTGTTGCACTTTTAAACAGTTAATCAGGTTTTAACTTCTTCACTGCTTAGATTTGACCAATATGTTTGAGTAGGAAAGAGTTAACTAAGCTGAACAGCTGTTAATGTATTTAACTACTCCTCTGTTTTAGGATTCTTAAAGTTTATTTATAATTTAAACAGCTGTGCATTTTGAAGGAAAATCTGTGAAAAAGCCGTCCAGACGCTTAGTTATACTGTCTTTACTATTCAGAAGCTTGAAAAGCTGTAACGTGCATGCGAGAAGCGTACCGTGACAAAGTTAATGAAAAACACAAAATGCGCACACGCGAAGAAAACAGTGTCTCTTATTAGTGTTCAGATTTAACATGAAAAAACAATGCGAGCCGCACACGCGCAAAGAAAGCAGTGTCTCTTGCTCGCGTTCCGAAAGGATTAGAGTATTTCTGCAAACTCGCGCAAGGTGATTAGTGATCCGCACTCTAAGCGTTAATACAGATTCTCTGCATTAGTTTGAAGGGAAGCGCGCCACCATAAGAGTTCCAATTTACACTGTCATTTGCGCGGGACAGTGCAAAATGTTCAGCTCGCCACGCCACACATGAGGACTAAATTAAGTTCTCATAATATTTATCTTTCGACACGGAACCCCCTGTAGTGTACGGATTAGATGACGTACATGGCTCTCCTTTGAAACAAGTTCACAGGTTGCTTAGCAACAGAGGGAATTCATTGAAGAAGAGCAGTTACTGAAGGAAAAACACGCTTTCCTGGCTCGCGCACGAAGCGTAATGAAACATTGGTATAACTAGCAGTTCAATTTGACAATCATAGTCTTCTAGACCAATTCAACCAATCAAACACTTTACTGGATAATCTTTGTTAGGGAGAATTGTCCTTCTAGGGTTAATTCCCCTCACCTAGTGAGCCCCCCAGCAGCTTTGCTGAATTTCTGGAGTTTATTTTTTCCACCTGGTAAGAGTGTGCATCCTTTTTCCACTCTTACATGTGTTTTGGCCTATGTGTTTTTACTCATTGTGTGATCTTGGGCACTGGAGCACACCACTCCAGGTGCCCCTCTTCTTGTATGGGTTACATAGCACCTTCATTGTAGTAACCCAGGGTTGTCTTTAAGACTTCCCTCTGACTCCATTTCGCTGGGGCTGACTACTGTCCCCCAGAGAAAGGTAAAGTTGCCATATACTTTACATAGTCACTTTTACCACAGACCCAGTACACCCCATTTTACATGGAGTACTGGAAAGAGCTAATCTGTACCCCCTTTTCTGTCTGTACCTCCCTGAGCAATGTTTTGCTCTTTTAACATTTAGACTTGGCTGTTTATTCCCCATTTCCTTTTGTTAAAGTCCTTCTTGTGTTTTACTTTGCGCTGCAAACTAGGTTTGCCTTCTTTGTTCACCGTCTTTTGGCGGGCTTCTGCAGAGAAGCCCTCCTCTTGACGCCTGGGTGTCTAGGTAGACTGTATGTGGGGGAAGGGGTGTAGTCACCACCTGCACAGGGTATCCTAGGAAACCCAAGTCGCACTTTGCCATGATTGGCTGAGGTGGTTGTCCCAGCTGGACAACCCCCCTGCTGCGTGATTGACAGCCAGGCTGTGTGAATGGGGGTTTTGCGCATAAAAGGCAGGTCTCTTGGGCTAGAAGTCAGAGTCGCCACTGGAACTACAAGGAACCAAAGAGAATCGGAGAGAACGACGGCTGCTGCAACTACCCCTTCCCGGTGAAGCCCTGCTGCAGTCCTGAGCTATCTACCCTTCAACGACTAAGAGAAGATCCAGTCCGGAGTCTTCTTCCCGTGAGCCTGGTGGGGATAACCAGCTCATCTTCTTCAACCAGAGGTCGTCTTCGTAGTCGAAATCGATGCACACTGCTGTAGTGGTCCGGGTATCCACCCGAAGAGCCTCTCCTGTTTTTAAGGAGCGCACCTTTTATTGGTTGTTGCTGCTGCCGGCTTCACCCCTGTGTGGTGCAGACCCCCTTCAGGCGTCCTCCTTCACAACAAAGCTCCAGGAATCGTGGGTCTGCGGGAAACCAACAGGAACAACTGCCAGGGCACCAGCTGCACCATTGAAATAAGGTACTGTGTTCTGCTTGAGGTAACTGGGTGAATCCCTTTTCTTCATCTTCAAGGTTTGCCCTCGTCTTCCCTCCTCCTTATAACTTTTGCTTCCAAACATTGACAGTATCAAAGTACTCTTGGCTAACGCTGAATCGTGAACTGTCTAACGGTGTGATCTTCGACAACAGGTGTCCAGTGTCACTTAAACCTGGCTCCAGCCCTTTGACTTTTGAACCCCTGTTTCTGAGTGTTTCTTGATTCTGTCTGCCTAGCCTAAATATTGTCTGTGATTTTTGCCTCCAACTCCCTCTGGGTATCTCAGGTGCTAAGTGTATTTTTGCCCCGGTAGCATTTCATGTCAAGGATACGCGTTTATTTAGTAGACCGAACTGTCAAAAAGTGATCGCAACCGTATCTGCAGTATCGTGTTTTGTTCATAACACCGGTTCCTTCAAACACAGGGTACTTATCTTGAGACATACTGTACAAAGTGAATTGGTTAACTGTAGTATATTTAATGTGTGGTTTTGTTTAAAGTTTAATAGAAGTGTTGTGTTTATAACTGATGGTTTAAAAATAAATGTACTTATATTTTTCTACCTGAAACCTTGAGTCAGTGTTTGCTTGAGTTACAGTAATTTTGGTCCCTTTGAGTAATCTCTGCTACTGCTCATATACTCTTGAGATAGGCCTGGTTGCTCCGCCACTGCTACCACTATGACATAGTATTACAGGCTTGTACCAAAGGTAAACTTGTATTGCCACCTGTGGTCTTAATTGTGTGTAGTGTTCCCTAAGGGCACTGCACAGGATTCTGCCTAACAATCTTCTTTTAAGAAGGAAATAAATAAACTGGGAATTAAACTAAACTAAGGTAATTAAATATTTTACAAATCACTTAGCTTGCTTCTTTCTTTGAATGGTGATTTCTGGAATGACTTCCTGGTTCTTCTAACTCTCTCCTGATCCAAATCTCCACTTACATAGACTAGAGGCCCAGCTAAAGTCATAAAGTTACCAAAGCCTCTTGCATAGCGGTTTGGAGTAAAGCGCTATATAAACATAATAAATACAATATAATACAATACAATACATAGGTCCTTCCTGCTGGGCTGCTGACAATGAAAGGCAGTTTAGAATGTTCAAACAATGCCTATCTTGAGCTCCAGGCCAATCAGAGAGCTTACTTGGAATCTTCATCTTGGCTTGGGAAGCTTTCCACACACTGTATTTAAAGGTTAAGGCCCAAACCAAAGACATTGGGGAAACAGTTCTCAGAGACACCAAACAACCTAACACCCGCTCCTCGAGCTGGAGATTTTAACCCTGCTATAGAAAGGTGCAATAGAACATGTACTTGAAGCGGAGAGGAACAAGGGTTGGCAATCCCCTCATTTTCTCATTCCAAAGAAGGACGGAGGATTGAGACCCATCTTGGACTTAAGAAACTTGAACAAGTTCCTCAGGAAGGACAAGTTCCAGATGGTAACCCTTTCTCAGATCCTTCAGGCTCTCCAACTCCAAGACTGGTTGCTATCATTGGACCTTCAGGATGCTTACTTTCATGTGCCAATCCATCTCAAGCACAGAAGTACCTGAGGTTTGCGATTGGCGGTTCTCACTAACAATTTCGAGTTCTGCTTTTCGGGCTGACCTCCGCCCAAGGGTTTTCACCAAGCTGATGTCTGTGGTGGCAGCGAGTCTCAGGAGAGGAGGGATTCACGTCTACCCCTACCTGGACGACTGGTTAATCAGGGTGAGTTCATCCAAACGAGCTCAGCAACATCTGACCATGACCTGCCACTTCTTACACACACTGGGCTTCTCCCTCAATTACAAGAAATCTCAAATGATACCACTCCAAAAGCTCCAATTCATCGGAGCAATACTGGATACGTCCTGTGGCAAAGCCTCGCCTCCCGAGGAGAAAGCTCACCACATCCTGCAATTGGTAATGAAGTTTCAGAATGCCCAGCATCTGCCGGCCTTCGATTTCCTCAGGTTGCTCAGCCTTTTGGCATCCTGCATTTTTCTGGTGCCAGAGGCCAGATTGAGAATGAGATCCCTTCAATGGGCCCTCAGAACTCAATGGTCCCAATTTTCGGATATATCCGATCTTTTGCGGGTTCTAACCAGAGTGGCTCAAGATCTGCTATGGTGGGCTTGCAGGGACAATATCCACAAGGGGGAACCTTTTTGGCAACCATGGCCGGAGATAACGGTAGTGATGGACGCTTCACTCACGGGGTGGGGAGCCCACACCAGCGATCTGTCAATCAGCGGTCGTTGGTCTCCATTGGAGTCTAAACTACACATGAACCTTTTGGAACTGAGGGCAATCAGATTAGCGCCGCAAGCCTTTCTGCCCTCTGTACTGGGAAAGAATGTCCTGATAATGATGGACAACACAGTGGCCATGTACTATCTCAACAAAAGAGGAGGTGTAGGGTCACTACCACTGTGCAGAGAGGCAATGCAGCTCTAGTTCTAGATAATACAGGAAAGAATCTCTCTATCAGCAATTCACCTAGCCGGAGAGAAGAACACAGCGGCGGACGCTATGAGCAGGCAGAGCTCAGTGTCTCATGAATGGGAACTAGCTCAGGAAGATCTTCACCCTTTGGGGAACCCCTCAAGTGGATCTGTTTGCAACCAGGGTCAACCGGAAATGCGATCAGTACTGCTCAAGGGAATTTCCACCAAAAGGAGCTCTAGGAGACGCGTTTGTGGTGGACTGGGAATTTCCTCTTCTGTATGCGTTTGCTCTAGTCCCCCTGATACCTCACGTAATCGGGAGGTTAAGAAAGTTCAGGAAAACCATGATCCTAATTGCCCCAGATTGGGCCAGGAGAATGTGGTACCCGGACCTTCTGGACATGTCCATCTCCCCTCCAATACGTCTTCCACAAAGAAAGGATGTCCTCTCGCAAGAGGAAGGTCGGGTTCTCCATCTAGAGGTCTAAACTCTCAGCCTTCATGCATCGCTTCTGAGAGGCTGAGATATAAGGATTGGGACCTACCGGATGACGTAGTGGATATTTTGCTTTCGGCAAGAAGACTACCAACAAAATCCTTGCACCGGTATCGTCAGAATAAGTTCAGTAACTGGATACATTCCAATGTAACACACCTATGGTTCTCTTTTCTTCTGCATTTGGCCAATTTGAGGCTCCAAGTTGGCATCATAAAAGGATACTTGGCAGCGCTATCTATTTTCAAGCGCTCATCTGAAGAGGTTTCTTATTTTAAAATGCCCTTGGTTATCCAAATTCTAAAGGGACTGACAAATGTGTACCCTCCAACTCCCTTCCAAGTACCTATTTGGGATTTAAATTTAGTTCTAAAAATTTTGCACAGATTTCCCCCTTTGAGCCTTTACATTATTGTCCGTTAATTCTCCTCACTTTGAAGACAATTTTGCTAGTGGCAATTACATCAGCCCACAGAGTGAGTGAGTTTCAGGCACTCTCTTGTAAGCCTCCTCACACAGTCTTCCATAGAGACAAAGTAACTCTTTGTATCAGACCCTCATTCTTACCGAAAATAGTCTCTGATTTCCACCTGTCACAGAAAATTACTTTACCTTCTTTCTATCCCACTCCGCATGCGAGTAAAGAGAAAGAAAGACTACACAGACTGGACCCAAAGAGGGCTCTCAGTTTCTACATTTCCAGATTAGCTAAAATTCAGATAAAGTGACCAACTGTTTGTCAGATATACTGGACACAGATTGGACTTCGGAGTATCAAAACAAACACTATCCAGATGGATAATTTTGGCAATTATGGAGTACTATAAATTGGCTTGTAAAGAGCCTCCGGATGGATTAAGAGCCCACTCAACCAGGGGTATGGCAACTTCAACGGCTCTTCAGAGGGGTGTTCCGGTGCAGGATACTTGTGCAGCGGGCACCTGGTCGTCATTGCACACATTTGTGAAACATTATTGCTTGGTGTCAACATCTTATCAAAGCGGCCTATTTGCAAAAGCTGTCCTTCACAAGATTCACAACTAATTTCTCTGGTACTCCCTCCTCCGAATTCTTACTGCTGTGGGAGAATAACTAAGATGAGAAATACGTGGGAGGACACAATCCATTCGAAGAACAAGTTACTTACCAACTGTAATGTGCTTTCGATTGGATGTTCCTCCCACGTATTCCTCATCAACCCTCCCAACCTACCCCGCCGTACAGGCCAGTTGCACTTCAAGTTCTTTACGAGCCAAAGGTCAATAAAGCCTGGTCAACTGATGCAGCTACTCATATTGTAAATACAGAACTGAGGCTAACGGGCTCGGCTCGAGCCCTTTATACTGCGGATGACATCGACGGCGGCCCTCGACGCACATCGACACCATGGCCTCGAGCGCAGTGCCCTCTGGTGAAAATGTATTTTCCGAAGCAGCAAGCCGGAAGATAAGAATATCTAAAATGAGGAATACGTGGGAGGAACATCCAATCGAAAGAACGTTACAGTTGGTAAGTAACTTTTCATCTAATGCGGAGAAGACCAGGGGAAGGCAGTCATCCCCCCTGGTTATAAGCAGTTGTGTCATAACTACCAGGAGAAGGGAGTCATTTGCCTGGTAAAGTGGACAGGGAGGAAGGTCCAAAAAACCTGGGGAAGGGAGTGATTCCCCCATGCTAATTTGGGACTGAGAATGCCTCCCAGGAGAAGGGAGGCATTCTCCTGGCCCAACAAGAGAACATTGTGTATTATTTTGAACTTTTGGACCTGGGGGGAAGGGAATCCTCACGCCAGGCCTGTTATTTGGAACTTTATTTTGGAACTTTTATACGTGGGTAAGGGAGTTACTTCCGCCAGGTTGCTTAAGACTAAACGTCAGGAGAAAGGAGTCATTCTCCTGATCCACCCAAGGAGACATTGGGCGGAACTTTGACTATAGCCCAGTAGAAGGGAGGCATTCTCTTGGGATCAGCATAGTGCTGCTTTATTTATTAGTTTATAGTGTGATGGCCAGAAGTAGGGTTTTCTTGAAGCACAGTACGGTAAACACTTTTTACTTTAACCCCTTAAGTGTTAAGGACAAGCTATCTCGTCCTTAGCATTACGTTTGTGTTACCAAGGACGAGATAGCTCGTCCTTTTTAGCACATCGGATCGCACAAAAGTGAAATCCAACCCCCGGCCTATGTGAGGAGGAAGTTCCTCATCACGACCCAGGGGTTGGATTTCCTTCAGTTTCACATCAGCACGTGTAATGCGCTGTGACGTGAAACTGAAAGTAAATTTCACTGCGGCAGCAATTTTTGGCTGCCCCAGTGAAATGAGAAGGTGAGTCTCCGCCTTTCTCTCCCTCGATCCCCTTTCCAACAACCTTTTTTGAAGGATTGTTGGGCGCGGGTCTGGCGCAGATCACTCGATCCGTGCCCAGCAATGCCACTAGACCACCAGGGATCTGTTTGTGAGGGGTAGAGGGGGCTGCTTACTATGTAAGTGGCTCTCTTCCCACCACCCCTGTTAGGGAGAATTCTCTTATAAGGCTAATTTCCCAAACCTAGTGAGTCCCCCAGCAGCTTTGCCGGATTTTTGGGGTTTGTTTTTTTCTCCTGCTAAGAGTGAGACTCTTTTACTCCCACTCTTAGACATGATTTGAGGTATGTCCTTGACTTGTTATGGGCTATGAGGTTTCTTTTTTACTCCATAGGGTATCATCTGTTTTTCTGTATGTGTGGTACACAGCACCCTCAGTGCAGTGCCACAGGGGTGTCACAGTGACCCCCAAACATAGACTCCATACGCTGGGACTGACTACTGTCTCCCAGGGCATGTAAAGTCACCATTGGCTTTACTAGTCCAAAATTGTGAACAGAACCAGTACAAACCATCATATTGTGGAAGTACTGGTAAGGGGTAATTCGATAGCCCCTGGGTCTGTTTTCGAGGGGGCACTGTCCCGTCCCCCCTCGTCGAGTTTCTGGCTGGTGGCAGTGGTTACCGCGTGAAATATTCCTCCGGAATATTCTCTATGTGATTTAACCATTGATTTTAAACTCACCACTTTTTGGTGCAATGTTAAAGATACCGACGGTTTATTTATTTAATATTAAAGCACCGGTTGGGTCTTTTTGCCAGAACTCGATTCTAAAATGGCGCTTGTGCCCGTCTCTGTAACTCTGACCAAGGTCGAGCTTTGTTCCACTATTTTGACGGGCTTCTCCCCAGAAGCCCTCCAAATGGTGCCACAGGAAGGGTGGAGGGGGGAATTGGCACCCTGGACTGCGTTGCCTTAGCAACCCAAGTCGCACGCTACTCTGATTAGCCCAGTGGTGAGCCGCCTGGCTCACCACTTGGCATGTGTGATTGACAGCTAGGCTGATGAATGGGGGTTTTTCTGCATAAAAGCAGGGCCTTTGGGACTGGAACTTCAGAAGTCGCCACAGGACCTAAGAATCCGAAGAGGGAAGAAGCTGAGCCACCTGCAACCGACGACACCACCGGTGAAGCCCTGCTGCAACGAACTCACCACTTTTCCAACGTCAAGAGAAGATCTTCTGCTGGAGAGTCTTCTCCCTTTGAACTGGTAGGACCAACCAGTTCGCCCTTTTTCGCTTCCAAAGATGTCACTTGGTCGAATTGCCTGTGCCAAGGACCCCGGCGGCTGGATAGCTAAGCTCACCACTTTTGACCGCAAATAAAAGGACCGCACCTTTTAATCGGGAACTCCGCGGCTGGTTTCATCCCTGTACAGTGCAACGACTCCACGTTTCCTCCTCGACGAGATCTTCTCTTCCCCTGGTTGGAACCATGAACCTCAACCACTCCCAGGAACAACGGCCCCCGCTGGAGCTTCCTTTCTCCTTAATGTACTGTGTCCTGCCTGACCTCCCTTTCTACAGATTGCTAAAGATGACCCTTAAATCCTTGGCTTCTAAACTGGGTTGGCTCCAGGCCTTCTAACTATATCTTTTGGTTCACACCAACCTCTTTTGAACACTCTGCAAAGACTTTCAGTGCACTTTAAACCGTGTGATCCTGGGCACATTTCGCTTGGCTCCATTTAAAGTAGGCCTGGCCTATGAACTTTGGCTCTACAGTATAACCTGCCTTTCTCCCCTTGCTCTGAACTCTTAAAAGTGTTGGGAACTGTTTTATTTTATGCTCTGCCTTTTCTCTCCCTTTTTAAACTAAACTATTGGAGTGCCATCTAGGTTAAGCGCTCACTTCTGTCTTAACAAATAGTTGTGCTTTAACCTTGACTTGTCTGATAGTTATCAAGGGAGGTGTGTATACTTACCTAACTGTGTTTTAGATAACTTTTCATTGAGAGTGCTAGTGTATTGCCTAAAGTGTGTTTTAAATAAATAATTATATACCTTTATACAAAGCTCTGGTCAGTGTTTGTTTGCTCTACTGTGTCTTGACCCTATTGTGTATACTCTGCATACTGCCCTACTCTTCTTGAGAGAAGTATGACTGCTCAGCCACAGCTACCAGGTAAATCTGGGTGGTGCAGACTGCTACCAATTGGGTTTACTGCTCCTCCTGTAGTCTTAATCTTTTTTCAGTGTTCCCCAAGGGAACTGCACAGGATTCTGCCTTACAACCACCAAACCCCCCACAGGGCCCCCAAAGCATGGGACAGCGCGTTTTGCCCCCCCTGGGGGCAGATGGGCACAGTAATGTGCCCATCTGCCCCTAGGCAATGGTCAACACATTTTCTTTTTAAATACATGAAATTCTGATTTGGGTGGAGGTGGGGGGGGGCCACTAGACCACCAGTCATTTTTGTATAATGAAAGGGTGGTGGCCCTCTTCCCCCCACAATAAGTGGATGGGGGCACCTCATGTAGACCTCATTGGGTGCAGATTTCTGCCCCTAGGAAGGGGTACATGAGATGCCCCCCATCCATTTGGGGTGGGAGGGAGAGGACCACCAGAAATCTTTGAACAGGCCCCCCAAGCTTGGGACACTGTTCCCCCCCCCCTGGGGGTGGATGAGCACAGTACTGTGCCCATCTGCCCCTAGGCAAGGGGCAAAAAAAGAAAGGTCATTTTGTTTTGGTTGGGGGGCCACTAGACCACTGGGCATTTATATAAAGAAAGGGAGTTGGCCACCCCCATCCTACGTGAATGGTGGGCACCTCATGTAGCCCTCCCTAGGGGCAGATTTCTGCAGCCCCCTAAGGCCAGGGACATTACCCCCGACTATCCTGGAGTTCTGGCTGGCCTGTGTTACAGCTATTCCCCACCAGGGAGTCCCGCAAGTGTGCCAATACCTCCCCGAAGGGAAAAGCTGTAACGCAGCCAAGCTAGAACTCCAGGACGGTTGGAGGTGATGTCCCTGGCCTTGGGCATCCGTTTACCATGTGGGTGTACCGTCCCCAAGCACAGCGGCAGCTCCAGGGAGCCCCGGCAGAGTCCCCTTCCCTCAAGGGAAATCCTGTAACACATACCAGCCAACGATCCAGGATGGTCAGGGGTAATGTCCCTGGCCTTGGGTGGCTGTCTCCCATGTGGGTTAACCATCCCCAAGCCCAGCAGTTGTTCCAGGGAGCCCTGGCAGGGTCCCTGACCTTTCCCGGAGGGAGAAACTGTAACGCAGGCAAGCCAAAGTTCCAGGAAAGTCAGGGGTAATGTCCCTGGCCTTGGGCGGCTGTCTCCCATGTGGGTTGACCATCCCCAAGTGCAACGGCAGTCCCAGGGAGCCCCGGCAGAGTCTGAGCCAGCGCTCCACGATGTTTGGGGGTGATGTTCCTGGCCTTGGGCGGCTGTCTCCCTTGTGGTTTGACCATCCCCAAGCCCAGCAGTGGTTCCAGGGAGCCCCGGCAGGGTCCCCGACCTTTCCCAGAGGGAGAAAATGTAACACAGCCCAGCCAGAGCTCCAGGCTGGGCTTGGGGATGGTCGACGGACATGGGTGACGGCTGCCCAAGGCCTGGGACATCACCCCTGTCCATCCTTGAGCTCTGGCTGGGTTGCGTTACACCTTCTCCCTCGGGGAACGGATGGGACCCTGCCAGGGCTCCCTGGGACTGCCGTTGGACTTGTGGACGGTCAACACTTTTTCTTTTCCACCCAGGTATGTGCACCCAGACATGTGAGGTACTATTTTGTTCTGGACACCTGTGGGAATGAGGGAAGATAGGACATGTGGTGTTGGCAGCGTGTTTCAGTAGTTTCCAGGTGGGAAATGTCTGAAAATTGAGGGTTTTTTTCCTAAATTTGGGACTTTGCCAGGGTTTGTGGGTAATAAATTCAGACCTCTGTGGTTTCCCATGGATCTTATTTTCGGAAATGCATAGGGTTCCCTGTTTTCCTTGGTGGCTGCGACACCCTAGGCCCAAATCTGTAGGTGTCCACAAGAGCAAAATCCCGCAAAATCTGCTCTGCCGAAAGACTTGGTATTACCTCTGGTTCAACTTTTCCCTTTATGCCCAGGTAGGCGCACCCACACATGTGAGGTTCCGCTTTCCTCGGGACACCTGTGGGAACGCGCAAAGGTAGGACGTGTGTTGTTGGTGGCATGTTTTGGTGGGTTGGCGGTGGGAAATGTCTGAAAATTGTGTTTTTCCCCCCAAATTTTCGACTTTGCCAGAGCTTGTGGGTAATAAATTCTGGGGCGATTCACGCAAGTCAGACCTCTATGGATTCCCACGGATGTCGTCTTTTTGGAAATGCATGGGGTTCCCTGTTTTCCTTGGTGGCTTCGACACCCTAGGCCCAAATCTGTAGGTTTTCCACAAGAACAATATCCTGCAAAATCTGATCTGTCGAAGGGCTTGGGGTTACGAGTGGTTTAGCCTTTTCCCTTTATGCCCAGGTAGACGCTTCTGCTTTTGTCGGGACACCTGTGGGAACGCGGGAAGGTAGGCCATGTGTTGTTGGCGGTGTGTTCCGGTGGGTTGGCAGGAGGAAATATCTGGAAATTGTGGGGGGGGTTTCGCCAAATCTCAGACTTTGCCTGGGATTGTGGGTAATAAATTCTGGGGCAATTCGCGCAAGTCAGACCTCTGTGGATACCCACGGATGTCGTCTTTTTGGAAATGCATGGGGTTCCCCATTTTTCTTTGGTGGCTGCGACACCCCAGGCCCAGATCTGTAGGTTGTCCACAAGAGCAAAATCTGCTCTGCCGAAAGACTTGGGGTTACCAGTGGTTTAGCCTTTTCCCTTTGCGCCCAGGTAGGTGCACCCACACATGTGAAGTACCGTTGTCGTCGGGCCCCTGTGGGAATGTTGGAAGGTAGGACATTTGTTGTGTTTGCTTGGTTTTTGTAAAGTTTTTATACATTTGCTGCTGCAAATGTACTTTGTCACACAACCCTTTCCTTTCCCAAATGTGCCTACATTTAGTCGCTGCTTTAGGCACTATATGCTTTTGTAGCCTGCACAAGTCACCATCCCTTCAAAAGGTCTGCCTGTACCCTTTCAAAAAATGTATGCGTGCCCTTCCGCACCACATTTGTTTTCCTTATTTACACATGAAAAGTATGTCTGTTAAGGCCGTAAGCATAATAATCCTGTGTACCATGGCTCCGTTTTTGGCTTGTGGTATTGCTTGTTTTGTGAAACATTACGAGAAATGTGTGATTTTCAAGCTGGAAGGGTCGGGGGAATGTAGTGGAGCATTGCTTTTCTCAAAATTCACAGAGGCCATTGCCTTAAGGCCAACCATGTCCACCACATACCTTGTTTTCTGTCATTTTTCCAATTTTTCCCCAAACTATGGAAATGCTCCCTACATAGTTGTTGCCTGACCTGCGCAAATCAACCCTTCCTAATCCCGGAATTTTGTCTACAGTTTAGAAATGTATGCCTTTCTGTCTTCCCATTCAGCTTTCCTACCCTCCTCTTCCAATCCGTCCACGCATGTCCTATTGGAAAAAAGGGCAACATTGCCTACCTCTCACAAAATGGATGGTAAACGTATAAAAATGTTTTTTTGGTTTCCACCCACTCAACCTGTTTTTGAAAGCCTGGAACATTTTTCAGCACAGCAAACCATTTGTTCCTAGCACTTAGAAGGAAAAAACCACATGCTTCTTTGTACATCACTTCATTGGCATTTTCTGAAAAAACCCAAAATGTTCTGCCTTTTTGGTTATTTTCTCTCACCCCCATACAGCAAACTAGGATTCCTTGGTGCCGTTATGACTGCCTACATGTGGGAAGAAAAGGGGCCGAATTTGGCAGAGATATCTCATGTAACAAAAAAGTTACAAGGGATTGAATGGCGACATACCGAAATCACTAAAAAAGGCATTGGCACTGGGGGGTGGGGAGCCTTGGCAGTTAAGGGGTTATCAGACATCCTTACATTCACCTTAGATCTTTAGTTGAGGCAGGGAATTTATTTTTACTAAAAAAAAGTCTTCTACACCCTTGCATCACTCAGAATCAAAGGAAACACGTTATACTTTGCATTTATTTTGCAATACGTAGTTAAAATGGCGAATAATCGCTACAAACTGCATAGGAATTTATGCTGACAAATAGATAATTGCACAAGTTACATGAACACAATCTTGTGTTCCTTCGCCTATTCGTTTTCACTAGGTACCCTCGTGAACACTGGACTGGTGGATCTCTCTCTTCCCACAACCCAGTAGCCAATGCAATGTAGCAGACAGTAACAGTCACTTGAGGCCTCAGTGTCCAGGACACCTTACATGCACGGTGCTAGATTGCTGGTGAATCCCTCCCGTATGTGCGATGCTTTTGTCAAGTGTGCCTGTCCATCAAACGTTACGTGCACTCTTCTGGAAGCTTCTGCTAACTTATTTTTGATGGAAATGTACTATCTGCACCATGGTTCCAACTTGATCTTCTCCCACCCCTCCGCCTCCCCCTCCCTCCTAAAGACTGGCCAGTCCTCTGGAAAAGGTTTCTGAAATGTGGTCTTATCACTAACCAAGATCAATCTTAACTTCAAGTGCAATCTCGTACGTAGAGCATTGCAGTGAAAGCAAAAGTTGAAGTCTGCAAGCATTTGGTACGTGCTTTGAAAATCTATTGCCCCTTGATAACCCAGGTTGGCCTCGAGCCTACAAGCTGTTCTGTCATTATACGACACTAGGACAGTGTCTAAGTCACCGTATAATTCTTTGCAAATGGCCAGACCATCTGGGGATGCTCCGAAGAGCGCATTTCAGTGAAACAGGACAAAATACAGCAGAGAAGAAGATAGTCCTGTTCCAGTGACTATAAGCATCACTCTTCTTCATCTTCCTCGAAGAAGAGTTGTCATATCTTCCACTCCAGGAATGAGGACTCTCCATGAGAAATATCACCTACTCTGGTTCCATTCCCCTTAGTTCTTCCACCTTGTGGGAAGGAATCCAGTACAAGATGCTTAACACCTTCACAAAGTCCCTGGCAGGTACGGCCTCTGTGCTGAATCAATGGCCCACCACACTTTTACGTCTGCAGAGGCAGCTTGTCATGGCTGCATGGCAGAGACTGGTTGTTCCTACAAACAAAAGGACACATTGGGTTAGACACCTCTCTAGCACCTGACCTTATGCAGGCTTATGGCAAACTTGATGCCTCTTTCCAGTGAACCATTAGCAAGGTTGTGGAGACTCTTGTGCTGTGTACAACCCTGAAGCCAGTGGCCGAATTTGATTGACATTCTGGCATAGGGTCCTCCGGAGGAGACCTTTCTCCCTTCAACCCCACTGTTGTTGCCTTTGTTATGGCTGTTTGGCAGAAGCCTGCCTTTGTTCTATCTGTGGACTGTAGAAACAACTTTGTCGGGCCTGCTCTTATCTACACTTTTTGTCCATCCACCCCACATCTGAGAGTATATTGTTGCAATCTTCTACTGTGGGGTCAAAGTCAGCTGCATTTCCTTCTTTGCCCTCCCAGACAGGAAGAGTCAAAAGTTGGATGCCATGGGCTGTGTATTCCACCTGCGTCCTGGGCGGGTATCTCCAAAGGGATAGAGAATTTTCGGACATAGGAGTTGGTGGAGAGTAGAAAGGAAGCTGTGCATCAAGCCTTCTATCTGGAAATTACAGACTGTGGCACATTCATTGGCCACGGATGACCATGCTAAGCTTCTGGGCATACCATTTGTTTGCAAAGTTTTTTGGGGAGTTAAAGCCGGTGAGTCCTTGAAGTTAAAGTCCCCAAAGAGCACATCTGAGCCCTTAATTTTATCTGTCCATCAGCCTGTTGATTCTGCTTTCAGAGGCTTTTCCTTTCTCCTTTCACCCTTTACCCTCTTTTGCCCATCATAGTAGTGGTCAAGCACCTTCTGACAAACAGGCCCAGCAGCGTTTCTACCTACGTCGCTAAGGGTCAGGGCAGACATGCCCAGAGAGGTGGGGTTTCTGCCTGCAGCATTGCTTCTGGTAACCCATGTCCAAAACCCTTTTTCCTTGTCACAATATAGGTTGGCCTTCTTTACATCTGTCCACAAGGCCAGAGTATAGAAAATCAGTCTTAACAAGCAGCTGGATAAACCAGCATTTAGTTTCACTTCTAGAGGGCGGGGTTACAGACATTACGTCCCTTCTCCCAGAAAGCACTGCTCCCTTAGCCCAAGCAAGGGCCAGAGGCGTTTCACATCCTTGGGATAGGGCCGGGGAGATTCTAAGGGCCAGCAGATAGCGGCATCAGCGGCTGGGGCGGCACTGCCTTCAAAGCCACTTTAAGTACTCCCCCCATATTTCAACGGTTAGAGGACGGATAGACGAGTACTGGCACCAATGGCAGGATATTACCACTGAGGCCTGGGCCCTTCAGCTTGTGTAATGGGGTTACTGTCTGCCTTTCCTAAGGAGGCCTCCGGACAGACCACCCCACCTCCTCAGCAACTGGAACAGGAGCTCCAGGAAGACCTGCGAGCCATGCTTGTGAAGGGTGCCGTGGAGGATGTAACTTCCAAACGGAGAGGATCGGGCTAGTATTCCCGGAATTTCCTGGTACCCAAGAAAGGGGGAGGACTTCTTCCCATCTTGCATGTATGGGCTTAGAAAAAGTTCCTGAGAAAAGACAAGTTCAAGATGGTGACGTTGAGAGAAATTCCCCACGCTCTCAGACTTCTGGATTGGTTGGTGTCGTTAGACCTCCAGGACACATATTCCACGTGCTGATCCACCAAAAGCACAGGAAATTCCTGACATTACTCATAGGGGACAGGCACTACCAGTTCAAGGTGCTCCCCTTCCGGTTGACCTCTGCTCCAAGGGCTTTCACCAAGCTAATGGCGGTAGTCGCAACCCCCCTCAGGAGATCCGGCGTCCATGTGTTCCTATACCTGGACGATTGGTTGATCCAAGGGAAGTCGGCGGAACAGGTTTCGTCCCATCTCGGGAGACTTGCTCACTACTCCACAAGCTGGGCGTCTCCCTGAACTTACAGAAGTCTCACATGACACTAACACAACGGCTCCAGTTCATTGGAGCAGTCCTGGACACTCTGGTGGGGAAGACCCCCCGAGGAGAGATGCCAGTGTCAGATGGTTCAACTGTTCCAGAGCCACACCACCTTGCTAGCGGTTTCCTTCCTCTGCCTCTTATGCCTCCTGCATGTTTTTAGGGCCAGGTCCCAGACTGCAAATGTGGTCTCTCCAGTGGCTGCTATGTAGTCAATGGTCCCAGTACCGCAGCACCTTAAAGGACATTCTAAAGGTGTCCATGTTGGTGGTTAACGATCTGTTGGTGGGCCTGCAGCGAGAACATGATGGCAGGGGAACCTTTCTTGCCTCTGTGGCCCCAGGTCAGGGTGGTCACGGATGTGTCTCTGAATGGTTGG
Source organism: Ambystoma mexicanum (assembly GCF_040938575.1). NCBI lineage: Eukaryota > Metazoa > Chordata > Amphibia > Caudata > Ambystomatidae > Ambystoma > Ambystoma mexicanum. Next base: position 388,964,905 of record NC_090922.1, read on the forward strand.
GACGCTCACCACAATGGAACCCCAGAGGCACATCAACAGGCTGGATCTGCGAGCTATCAGGTTGGCACTTTAAGCTTTCACACCCTCTCTCAAAGGGAACCACATCCTGATTATGAGGGGCAACATGGTGGCCATTGTGACGGGTCAGAAATGTGAGGCGGACAACTTTGTGAAGGTTTTTCAAAAGATGCAATTTTATTAACTCAATAGATTGTATAAACACCCCACTATCCCTGCTCTGACAAGGATTTCCTTGCATAAAATAAACTAAGGAAAACACTGTAACAAAAGTTTTCTGTCCCTCACACTTGTACAAACACTAACTCAACAATATATATGGCAGTTCAAAAACAACAAATATAACAGTTAAATTCACAGCATGATAACAGTCTTTCCTTACCATCTGGGTGAATTTCCCTTCCTCAGACTCAAGCAGGATTATGTTCAACAGTTCCAAAAGAATAAGGAAATCCTGTTATGTATCAAAGTTCCAATGCAGTTCTTTTGATTTCCACTTAGCAACAAAAAGTTCCAACACTTAGGATTTTTTGTTATAGGTTTCTTTCTCTTCCACCTTTAATATTAAGGAAAACAATCTTCTTCGCATAAACCCAGAAAAATTCCTGAATTCAGTAGAATGAACATAAATTGTCTTTGTCAGCAGTATTCATTAACCACATATTTGTTTACAAAAAATTATACACTTCTGCAGATGTTTATGCAAAGCTGTCTTCAGAAATGAAAGTTTGTCAAGATGATGTGTGAACACCACTTCATAGCACTTTATCAACTTCCACCTGGTCTACCTCAATGCCAGGCCTACTCCTTCAATTACACCTGGTTTACTCCCATGCCAGGCCTACTACTTCAAAGTTCTGTGTTCAAGGAAAACACAGGATAAAGTGTTACTACAAAGTCTGACCTGGTGTACTCCAGTGCCAGGCCTGGAAATTGTGAACAAGTGCTTCTGGGGTTAGGATCAGTTTACAATTTAGCAATCTCTCTTGCTTCACAACACCATGTTTAGAGAATTTCTTCAGGGAAGACAAGATTCACATTGGTACTGTGATTTATAAAATCTCTGAAAGTTATGCTCCACTCCTTCTGAATATCCTTTACCAGAAGGGCAGCCTTCTTGCTACTAGTTTCCCCTTGTATTAATTTACCAAATACTGACCGTAACATGGTCTCACTCTATCTCCTCTTTGGCTGTGTGGGCTTTCACCATCTTGTTTATGCACTTATTTAAACATGGGCAACAAGCCTTACAAACTTTGGATTCTTTTGTGCCCTTTGTTGACTTTGGCATGGTAGTTTAGTTTTGAATTGCCTTGTTTTAACTTTCTTTTGGCTTGGGCAATGATAGTTTGTATTGGGTTCTAGTATTATTGGGGAGGGGGAGGGGGGGTGATGGAGGGGGGGTGTGTGTGTGTATGTGTCCGTCCGTCCGTCCGTCCGTCCGTTCGTTCGTTCTCTGCCTCAGCAACTTCTCAAAGGCTCTCCTGTGCTTGCCTGTCACTGGAGACAGCCTTGTTGTGGGGGGAGCTCTTCAAACGTTCAATTCTTGTGCCCAGGGGGCAAGCTTCCCCCTGCGACGCTTCCTGCTGCGCAAACTCTGCAATTCAAGCTTCTGGCGGTGAAGACACTCCCAGGACCGGCTACTGCTTGACACTCAACAGTGGTTCCGGCGTCTTTTTTTCTCCTCCGGTCCCTGCTTTTGCTGCAACGTGGGGCTTTCACAACTCCTCCACCTCTGACTACTGCTCTGCTCCTTTTTACTAATGGCCTGCACCTGAGGGGGCCTTTTAAGCCTCTCAGTCTCCCTCAGGTGTGGGTCATTCCCATTAACAAGCTGCACTTTGCAGTTTTGTTCCTCTTTAGCCCTCTTTTTCATCCCAAGGGACATGAAGTCAATAATGTAAAAATCATTTTATCTAACTTCTAATCTAATAGGCCATGAGAAGTTTGGGGTCCCGGGGGAAGTTGAACAAGGGGGTTTACAAATTCTCCTGGCCACATGAGAAGGGTCCCAGGCCAGGTTTTCTGTGGACATCTTCTCTGATTCATCACACCATGCACTACCTTAACAAGCAGGGATGTGTGCATGCCCTCCCCTTTGCAAAGAGGCGATGCAGCTGCGGTTCTGACTTTTGGATTATCGGATCTCGGTCTCGGCAGTACATCTGATGGGGACGGAGAACGGATTAGCGGATGCTCTGCACTGTTTGGGGAATCTAGGGGCATCCTCACTTTTTTTCCCCCAAGATAACCTTCCCCAGGTGGCCAGGAAAAGAGTCTGACCCTGGAGGTGGATACGTGAGGAAGGATCATCTTGGGCTCTGGAGCCACACCACTCCATGAGCCCAACATTTTTGTGTGTGTTACACAGCACCTTCAGTGCAGTGACACAGGGTTGTCTCTAAGACTTCCCACTGACTTCATTTTTCTGGGGCTGACCACTGTCCCCCAGAAACAGGTAAAGTTGCCATTTACTTTATGTAGTAATTTAAACTGCAGACCCAGTACACCCCATCCTACGTGGAGTACTGGAAAGGGGTCATTTCTACTCCTTTCTGTTCTGCGCCTCTTGGAGCTTTGTTTCGCTCCCTTAACACTAAGACTTGGCTGGTGGCAGTGGTACCTACCTTATCTTTTCTACCGTGATTATATTATATAAACGTGGTACTGTTTTAGGCTATTGTATTAGCCTCCAACTTAAACCCGCTTGACCAAATACTTGGCTCCGGTCGGGTTTTATCGCCATTTCTTTTTGTTAAAATCCTTCTTGTGTTTTACAGGTTTGCCTTCTTTGTTCGCCGACCTTTGGCGGGCTTCTGTCCAGAAGCCCTCCTTTGGCGTCTGGGTGTCTAGGTGGGCTGAATGTGAGGGAGGGGTTTAGTCACCCCCTGCACAGGCTCTCCTTTGAGACCCAAGTCGCACTTTGTGTCGATTGGCTGAGGTGGTTGTCTGGGCCGGACAACCCCCCTGCTGAGTGATTGACAGCCAGGCCTTGTGAATGGGGGATTTTGGCATAAAAGGCAGGACTCTTGGGCTGGAAGTCAGAGTCGCCACTGGAACTGCAAAGAACCCGAAGAGAAGCGGAGAAGAAGACGGCTGCTGCAACTCCCGAGTCCCGGTGAAGCCCTGCTGCAGTCTTGAGCTATCTACCCTTCAACGACAAGAGAAGATCCAGTCCGGAGTCTTCTTCCCTTGAGCCTGGTGGGATCAACCAGCTCACCTTCTACAGCCAGAAGATCCTCTTCTTGGTCGAAATCGCTGCACACAGCTGTAGTGGTCCGGATAGCCATCCGAAGAGCCTCTCCTGTTTTAAAGGAGCACACCTTTTATTCACTGTTGCTTTGCTGCTGCAGGCCTCATCCCTGGGTAGTGCAGATCGCTCCAGACGTCCTCCTTCTTGTCCCCACGACTGAAGCTCCAGGATCCATGAGTCTGCAGGAACTACCAGGAACAACTGCCGTAGCACTAGCTTTTCTTCGAACGAATAAGGTACTGTGTCCGACTTCAAGGAACTAGGGTGAACCCCTTTTCTCCTCGCCAAAGGCTTGTCCTTATCTTCCTTCCATCTTATAACTTTTGCCTCCCTTTCGACAATATCTAAGTACTCTTGGCAATCTCAAATCGTGAACTGTTCCAACCTTGTGATTCTCGACAACAGGACCCCTGTCCCATTGACACTGGCACAGGTCTGTTGACTTTTATCTACGTTTTAGAAAGTATCCTCTGATTCTAACTGCCTTGACAAAAGTATTGCCTATGATTTTTATCCCCAATTTTCTTGTGTTAATTCATGTGCTAAGTGTGTTTGACCTCGGTAACATTTCTTCTCGCAGGTATGCCTTTCTTTAGTAAGACCGAACTGTCATTACTGTCAAAAAGTGATTGCGTATTAACCCACGGCAATGTCTTTGTTTCACAACACCGGTCCGTCAAATCCAGTGTAGTTACCTTAAATTGAACTGCACAAGGGGAATTGGTTGTGTGTAGTGTATTTGAAATGTCATTTTAATTTAATAGAAGTGAAGTGTTTTATGAACAGATGGTTTAAAAATAAATGTACTTATATTTTTTAACCAGAAACCTTGAGTCAGTGTTTGCTTGAGTCACAGTAATTGTAGTCCTTTGTGTAATCTCTACTACTGCTCATTTGCTCTTGAGATAAGTCTGGCTGCTCCGCTACTGCTACCACTCTAACTGTGTAGTACAGGCTTGTTCCAAAGGTGAAATTGTACTACCACCTGTAGTCTTAATCTTGTGTAGTGGTCCCTAAGGGCACTGCCCAGGATTCTACCTAACACCAGGTACCCACAGAAACGCTCCAAAGGGAACGGTCTCTGGATAACATTGTCCAGCTGATTTGCCTATGCTTTTCCCCGGATTCCCCCTCTCAACAAAATAGTGCACAAGATGCACTAGAAACAAGTCACAATGAAAGGGATCCCTCCAATGTGGGCCCGGCAGCCATGGTTTTCCCATCTCATGAGAATATCAGTCTCCCCGCCTAGGTAACTGCCATGCCCGTACAACATGCTGTCTGAAGACCAGGGGGAGACACTGCATCTGTGCCCCCAAACACATAATTTAGCAGCATGGCTCCTGAAGTCATAGAGTTTGAGCACCTCCAACTTCCTCAGAGATGTATGAACATATTTGGGAACCACGAAAACCCACCACCAGACATTGTTACTCAAACAAGTGTAAACGCTTATCTGGTGCAATGCTAAAAACGTGAGTCCCATTGACTGCTCCTCTAAATATATTCTCCTTCATCTAACACACCTATTAGACTCAGGACTTGTTTTCAATTTCCTAAAGATCCGCATGGCCGTTCTCTCGGCATATACCACATCCCAGAGCAAGGTTTAATTATTATTTATTTATTTTTTAAATACTTGGTTTAACTGTATTGTACCCATTTTTACAAGTTGAGTAACTCCTTGTATCATGATTATTTATTTTTTCTTTAATTCTAGTGAGGGCAGACCCGTTTAGATCATTTTTGGTGGTCGAGATCGAAACTCTCTACAAAGTTACTGACTGCTATGACTGGTTTACTATTAACTCCATTCATTTGGTAGGGCCACAAGTATTCCTCGTCCATACTACAGTAGTCTGGAAACAGGTGGCCAAAATAGGTCCTTCTTCTTGATGAGAGGCCCTTACATTTAAGGATCAGATGTCTCAGTGTTTCCGTTACTTTCGACTGCTTGCAGAATCTGCAACAATTTACCCTAGCTTTGCTCTGATGGCTAGGATTTCATTTGTTTTCAAGATGTTTAGCTTGGCTCTCATAAAAGTTGAACGTAACCTCTTATTCTGAAATTTGAACAGGTAACTTGCTGGTTTGTTTAGTTTTTGAACATTGACAGGGCGGTGACTTGCTGATTTGTATCTTGCAGCTGATTCCTATGTATGACACCAGTCTAGTTCTTTTAGTCTTTTCGCTGTTTTTATTGGGGTGTTAAACAATTCCTCTTTCTAGCTTCCAATTTCTTCCAGGCAAGTCAAGTTTTTAGAGGACCATTTAGCTAACATTTGGTTAGAACCCTTGGTCAGCTCTTCATGAATAATCCTGTAGTTTTTTTATTTTAATATAAGAATTTTCATAAAGAGCATTAGGCCGTTAAGATCCACTGTGGCTTCTAGGGATTTTAAGCCTAATTCTCTCCGAATTAGTACAACTGGTATGGAGGGCGGTAGACGTAGAATGGGCCTCCAAAAAGTGCCTTCTGGTTTTTTCCAGATGTCTGTTGGAATCGCTGGCATGGCCTCTGCTCTATAAACAATTGCAGGGACTACTTTGGCTTTATAGAAAGTCAGGGCAGCTTGAAGAGAAAAACGCCCACATTTCTTATCAAGCTTTTTCGTCTGACTAATCAAGCTTTTGGTTTTCATATGGAGAGTTTCTTGCATTGGTGTTTCAAGGTTGTTATTGCTGAAGTTAACACCCAGGTAACGGATGAATTGAACTTTTTCAAGAGGGGCACCTGTTAAATACCAAGACATTGAGTTCTTTTTTTTTTGCTGCTTTTTCCAGGATCATTGCTTTCGTTTTGTTTGTATTGATTTCAAGGTCGTTGGATTCTAAGTAGGTTTGAAGGTTGTCTAATTTTCTTTGTAGGCCCACCACCGTTTGGTCTATAAGGATGATATTGTCGGCATATAACAATCTACTATTTCTTCCTTACCAACTGTTGGCGGGAAGACTCTAATGGATTTTTCTGAGTATTGGATATCACCAGTATTTGCATTATAAAGCGCCGGGGCCAGCAGACAACCTTGTTTGACTCCTCTATATGTGAGGATGTTCTTAGAGAGAAGACCTGCTCCGCTAAGACGTACTCTCATCGAGGTGTCTATAAAGTTCTTTGATTGGCGCTAGGGTCGATCCCAGACAGTTCCAGTTGCTGAGCTTCGTCCACAATTTTTCTCTATTGACTCTATCTAAAGCTTGAGAGAGATCAATAAAAGCAAGCGATGAGTTTGGGTGAGCCTTCCATAACTTTGGCCTTAAGTATACTTAGAAGCATAATGTTAGCTGCCGTGCCTATATTTTTGGTAAAGCCAGTTTGGAAAGGATCGAAACCTACTGAGGACCCGACCCAGAGTTTGAATTTGTCCAGGAGGAAAGAGCCAAAAATGTTCCCGATGCTATCCAACAAAGCAATGGGTCGATAATCGCCAGGGGGCTCCCCTTTATCCCCTTTTTTGTAAATTGGAACAACATTAGCTGTCTTCCATGAGGGTGGTATTATGCTCGAGATAGAACAAGATTTAAACATTTCCGATTTCAGGTGAGCCCAGGCGTCGATGTTGGCCTTGAGATCCACATTAGAAAGGCCTTCTGGGCCAGGGTCTCGGGAGGATTTCAGCTTGCCAATTTTGTCTGCAATGATGGTTTTGTCTTGTTCGATGTCCCAACTAACGGTCGTAGGTTTCCCTCTCTTTGAGGTTGTCGATGCTTGGCCAAACAAGTTTGAAAAGTGCGATATCCAGGTTTTCTCAATCACACAACTAAGAAGAGAGTCTTGTGTTGCACGACCCCCTGTCAATGTTAACGACCAAAATGCTTTCGATTGCTTCCCACTAAGTGTTCTTGGTGTTCAGAGTCTTCTTGGTACAAATACATTTTGTAACCCTTTAGCCAGTTTTTGTATGTTTCTTAGCAACAGTTGCTTCTTCGAATTTAAACTTTGTGGGTGAGCTTTTGGCCTTACGGATGTACTTGCAAAGTTTTCTTCTTTTCTCTTTCAAAGTGTGATTGCATGCGTGGTGATGGTGTTTCTTCCTTTCAGCACCCCTCACTGAAAGATTGTATGGCACTAAAAGGGGGCAGTAGTCTATGTTGGCCGAGCCTGAGGGCTCAGTGATCCCTGCCTTTGCCTGCAGATAGAGAGCAAGGTTTAATGGTGGAACATTCCTGTCATTAAGGTTTTCATGGAAGGGGTGAAAAGGGGTGAAAATACTTCACCCCCCATTTCCAATCCAACTCCTGGATGGGACTTGAATGTTGTCCTTACAAGGTTAATGGGATCTCCTTTCGAGCCCATGCACAAGGCTAGCCTTAAGGCCCTCACCTATAAGACTGCCTTCCTAGTGGCTATCACCTCGATAAGGAGAGTTCGCGAACTGCAGGCCCTTTCAGTTCAGGTCCCATTTGTAATTATTTACACAAAGACAATGTGGTTTTTGAGTGCACACCCACGGTTTGCTTCTAAATTCATCTCGAAGTAACATGTGAATCAATCAATAGAACTTCCTACCTTCTTTCAAAACCCCACTAACTTGAACTCCATGAGAAGGGCAGGTATATACTACCTTGAAACAACTAAGCCACCGAGAAAGACGAACCAATTCTTTGTTTCTGTGGCAGCTGGTGGAGAAGGGTACCCTGTCTCTAAATCAGCTATTTCCAGATTGATTGTAAATTGTATCACACTGTGTTACTCTCTTGTCAAGAGAGATCTACCCTTTCTGCCTAGAGCTCACTCTACTCAGGGCATAGGGGCAACCATAGCATTCATTGAAAATGTTCCTATACATTTCATTTTCAATGTAGCAACCTGGAGTTCTGTTCATTCCTTCACCCAACACTTTTGCTTAGACGCGCACTCTAAGTCTGAATCTCAGGTGGGACAAGCAGTGCCAAGACATCTCTTTACTACTGTTCCTTCACACATCCCACCACCATCACCTGGTACTGCTTGCTCGTCTATGCACAGCATGTGATTCTAAGCAAATTCACAAGCATCAGAAGACATACATTACTCACCGTAATTGTATTTCTGATGATTGTATCTGCTAAGATTCACATGCACCCACCCTTCCTCCCATCTTGGAGTAGAAGGAACATAGACATCTTACACTTTCTCTCTTCTATACTCACTCATGCATTCTGCAAGGATCTCTCCCGGCAGAAGAAAAACAACCAGTGGGACCTCGGCGCATGCAGGATTTTGGGTACACTACATGTCACGTTAGGGATAGTGTTATTGTCATGCCCATGTCGACGTCCCTTTTCAATCTTCCAAAAGGAATGCATTACTCCATGATTACCACTAGATGTCGGACTATATGCAAAGCATGTGAATGTAAGCAGATACAGTCATCAGATATACGATTATGTTGAGCAATGTATGTCATACTCCTGCGCCTGCTCTACTACTTTACTAATATTCCTTGTAGCATTAAGAACGTGTTTTTTAAGATGCTGGATAAAAATGTGGGGGTATTGTTGTGGGATGCAGGGAGGGGGAGGGTTCTCGCTAGCTACCTTCAAACGTCAGCGTCTGAAGGGAGTCTCAATTTCAGATTACGAGCAATACTTTGACAGTGCAACTACAGGCAGTATTAGTGTGGGCGGACACAAGGGGAGAATTGTTGACCGGACTGTTGGGAACCCTGTCAGCTCATATGTAGGGAATAGATTTGCTGTGGGGCATGGTAGGAGGAAAAGGGGCTACTAATGTATTTAATGTGGTTTGTTTGTTTGTTTGTTTATTTATTTGTATGGCGCACCTTACCCAGGGGCAACAGGGCGCAGGCAAAAGATAATTCGAAGCTTACAATGTTGCAGAAATATACACTTTGAAGTAGTAATAAAAATAATCAGAATTACAGGAATAAAAAATATACAAATCTTCATACATACAAAGTCAATATCTATGCAGGGGTAAATATACAGATATGTACAGGGCTGTTAGAGGCGGGTAAACCTAAAAGAATATTCAGGATTACAGGAATAAGAGGTATACAAGTCTTCAAACATAAAAAGTCAATATCTATACAGGAGGTAAGTGTACAGAAGTGTGCAGGGCTGTTAGAGGCGAAGGCAGAAACACGAGCAAGAGTAGCACTATCTATACATAGGTGTAGAAAGTGCAGCTAAATACAAGTATTATTGGAGTTAAGGTCACTGATGAGGTGTCTTCTAAAGTGCAAGTATGGTTGGTCAGCTCTTAGGTTGTGAGGCAGAGAGTTCCAGAGCGTGGCAGCTTTCACCGGGAAACTGTTCCCACCAATGGTGGAGAGTTTGAATCTGGGAATTATCAGACGGTTGGAATTGATAGTTCTTGTTTGTCGGATGGAGGACTTTCTCTTTACCTTGTCCATCAGATAACTGGGGGCGGCATTGTTGAGGGCTTTATGGGTTAGGGAGGCCAACTTTAGTTTGATTTTGTTGTCTGTAGAGAGCCATTTCTGTTGGCGTCTAGTGGTTGAGATATGGTCTCTCTTATTAATGCCGAGGGCAGCTCTCAAGGCATTATTTTGTAAGATTTGGAGCCTGTGGATAATGGCTTTGTTGGCACCGCTATAGAGGGCATTACAATAATCAAGCCTAGATAGTATGAGTGCTCTTGCCAGGATCAGGCAGCTGTCATTGGATAGGAATGGTCTGCCTGCCCTTATTAATTTGCAAGTGTACGCAGTGGTAGATGCTAGTGAGTTAACCTGTTTAGTGAATGACATAGTGGCATCCAGATAAAAGCCAAGGGTTTTTACTTCCCTGGATACTCTGATGAGATTACCATCTATGTTGAATTTGGCATATTCAAGGCCTAGTTTGTTGATATTAGCAGGGGTACCTAAGATGATGAGCTCTGTCTTGTCATCATTCAGGCATAGACCATGAGATGCCATCCATGCCTGAATGATGAGATATACCCTATTCACCAACTCACTGTCCTTACTGTGATCCCCTGAAAGTGGGAGGAGAATCTGAGTGTCATCAGCATAATTAGTGTAGGTGACACCCAGGTGGTCCAGATCGTCGAACAGGGGTTTGGTGAAGATGTTATATAGTGTGGGGGAGACGCAAGAGCCTTGCGGGACTCCGCAAGTGATAGGAGAGGGGTCTGCTGCTGCTGAAGGGGAGAAGACTCTCATAGTTCTCTCACTCAGAAAGGATTCAATCCATTTGATAGCTTCTGGGGAGAAATGAGCAGCTGAGTCAAGGTGTCTGCAGAGGACCTTATGGTCGACGAGGTCGAAAGCCGCGGAGAGGTCGAGTAAGAGGAGGAGTGCTGTCTTGCCCTTGTCCCTTAGATCATCAATTTGGGTTTTCAGATCGGTGAGGGCTGTTTCCGTGCCGTGTAATGGGCGGAAACCTGATTGTCTGGCGCCTAGTTGCTTGTGTAGTTCTAGGTATTTTTGAATCTGGACATAGGCAACTTTGTCCAAGATTTTCAGTAGGAAGGGTACCGTTGTGATGGGTCGGTAGTTGGTGGGGATGAGGGGATCGAGCGTCTGTTTTTTGAGGAGGGGGAGCACCCAAGATTGTTTTAAGTTGGAAGGGATACTGCCTGAGGAGAAGGAGGCGTTTATAAGTTTAGAGATAAAGGGTGACAGGTCACCGGCTGCGTCCTTTATTATGTGTGCAGGGCAGATATCGCCTTTACAGTTTGATGGTTTAAGAGAGAGGATGATTTTCTCAACCTCAAGGGTGGTAGTTTTAGAGAAGGTGAATGAGTTAGTGTGTGTACTTGGTGAGGCTTTGGGCGGAGATGTGGGAGGGTTAGTGAGGTTTAGGGAATCTTTTTTTAGATGAATTTTATTTTGTAGGGTGTTTATTTTATTTGCTAGTGCTTGTTGGATGTCTGTGCACCAGGTCTGGTTCTTAGTGCAGGTGTCGGGTGTGGCAATGGGTGACTCAAGTTCCTTCAGTATGGAGAAGAGCTCCTTCATACTTGAGTTGGAGTTGGCAATGCGGATGTTATAGGAATTCCGTTTAGCTAAGCAGATTTCAGCTTTGTAATGACGAGAAATCGTGTCCAGGATGGCTTTCTTTTCACTGGAGGGGCATAATTTCCAATCAGCTTCACATTTCCGCTTTTTTAGGCGGAGGACTTTGAGTTCGGGTGTGTACCATTTATTTAAATGGGTTTTAGGCTTACTGGTGCGAAGTTTGAGTGGGGCAATTTTGTCCATGGTAGTTAACATGATTTTATTATATTCGTGAACTAGTGTGTTGGGATCTAGATTGTCTGGCAATGCGTTTAGGGTTGGAAGGATAGCTGGGATGATTTTTTCTATTGAGATATTTTTCTTGTTTCTTGTGAGGCAGGGTGGTGCCAGTGACACAGTTGTGGTAGGTGATCTAGAGGTCAATAGGTTAAATGAGACCTGCGAATGGTCGGTCCAAGGTAGTGGTGTGGTGGCGGAGATGACCGCTGAGCAATTAGCATCAGCAACCCAGTCTAGGGTTCTACCCTTCAGGTGGGTGGGTAGGTTGACTTTTTGTGAGAGTCCGAGTGATGAGATCGTATTGGCTATGGTAGAGGCATGTATGTCTGCTGGGTCGTTGAACCCTAAGTTAAGGTCCCCTAGTAGCAGTAGTTGTGAAGTGGTTTTCGCATTGTTAGAAATTAGGTTGTGTAGATCTTCCTCGAAGGTTCCAAGTGGACCTGGTGGTCTGTAGATCAGGTGGATAGTGAGGGATTGGGTATTGTTTATGGGGAGTTTGGCGGTAAGGGATTCACACGATTGCAGGGTTTGGGTCGGGGCTAGTCTGAGAGCTAAACTTGCTTTCGATATGATGGCGATGCCACCGCCCCGGTTACCTACCCGGTCCTGCCTAGATATAGTGTAGCCGTCTGGGATGGCTAGCATTAGAGATGGGCCTGCTGCATTGTGGAGCCACGTTTCAGTTAGAGCAATAAAGTCTAATTTGTCTTTGATAATTAGGTCTGCAATATCAAGGGCATGTGCGACCAATGATCTGGTATTGAGGAGAGCTCCTTTGTAGGAATGTACATCCGTTTTTGCCGAGATGTTTGTATGAATGATAGGTTTGGACTTGGTTGTGGGGATAGTGGTGCCTTTGGTAGAACTTTTGGCTTCGCATTTGGAATCGGACAGGAATCTTCGGGGCGGCTCATGAAGTTTAGAGAGTCTAGCGCGAAGTTTGTTGTTTCTTTCGGTGGTAGTGCAAGGGTGGGAGGCAAAAGTAGTAGGACCTGACTTGCACTGATATCTTGGGTAGGAAGGGTCAGGATAGTACCTAGTTGTGTAGGTGAGACTAGTGCCTGGCTGGGGAGGGGGGGCTCCTGAGTCAGTATCCTGGATGGGAATGTCTGGGGATGCAGGCGTGGCCATTGCACAGAAGATGAGTATTATAGTTAGCATTTTCTGCAGTACTGCGCTGGCGTTGTGTGAGCAGAGTGGGAGTAGCAATGTGGGTGTTATCTGAAAAAGGTGGCTTTGTAAACAGAATATGCGCAGGAATAGTGGTAGGCAGCAAATATGCGGTGGGGTAGCACCTAGATTCAAGATAGCACAATTAGGCAAAAGTGCAGTGAGGTAACACCTTACTTTAAATAGCACGATTTGGCAAAAATGCAAAGGGGTAACACCTAGCTTCAAATAGCACAATTTGGCAAAAATGCAGTGGGGTAACACCTATCTTCAAATAGCACAATTTGGCAAAATGCAATGGGGTAACACCTAGCTTCAAATAGCACAGTTTGGCAGAAATGCAGTGGGGTAACACCTAACTTCAAATAGCACAATTTGGCAAAAATGCAATGGGGTAACACCTAACTTCAAATAGCGCAATTTGGCAAAAATGCAGTGGGGTAACACCTAACTTCAAATAGCGAAATTTGGCAAAAATGCAGTGGGGTAACACCTAGCTTCAAATAGCACAATTTGGCAAGATGCAAAGGGGTAACACCTAACAGTCCTGTGGTGCACATGGGTTATGCACTTTGGTTACTATTTCCTGGGGTGTCACAGACACACATAGTGCTGGAGACAATGGGTAGCTGGGAGTAGTGCAGTAGTGTTGGCCAAAAGTTACCTGGAATAAGATGGGCATAGGGTATGGCAGAGGGCAGAGTCGGGCATAAACAGGCACAGAAACAGGTGGCAGGTGGCAGCGTTGGCTTACCTGGAGCGGCGAGGGCAGAGTTCCTGGCCCCTGGCTCCTATGGCTCCGAACAGGCTCTCAACAGGCCTTTGTATGGCCTTCGTAGGAGCCGCCGGCACATCCGCCTGCCGGCGGATGTAAGGAGCTGGATATGCGAGGCTTAGCCTCGTTGTGGCGCCGCGATGCGCCCGGCATGCGGGGGACAGGCAGGAAGTGGGACAAGGCCAGGCAGGCCTTCGTTGCAGCTTACAAGCTGTTTCGGGTTCCAGCGATGGGGAAGGGCTCCTGCCCTCTTCCCTTGGATGGGACGACGAAGTGGGGGCCAGACAGGCTCTCAACAGGCCTTTGTATGGCCTTCGTAGGAGCCGCCGGCACATCCGCCTGCCGGCGGATGTAAGGAGCTGGATATGCGAGGCTTAGCCTCGTTGTGGCGCCGCGATGCGCCCGGCATGCGGGGGACAGGCAGGAAGTGGGACAAGGCCAGGCAGGCCTTCGTTGCAGCTTACCAGCTGTTTCGGGTTCCATCGATGGGGAAGGGCTCCTGCTCTCTTCCCTTGGATGGGACGACGAAGTGGGGGCCAGACAGGCTCTCAACAGGCCTTTGTATGGCCTTCGTAGGAGCCGCCGGCACATCCGCCTGCCGGCGGATGTAAGGAGCTGGATATGCGAGGCTTAGCCTCGTTGTGGCGCCGCGATGCGCCCGGCATGCGGGGGACAGGCAGGAAGTGGGACAAGGCCAGGCAGGCCTTCGTTGCAGCTTACCAGCTGTTTCGGGTTCCAGCGATGGGGAAGGGCTCCTGCCCTCTTCCCTTGGATGGGACGACGAAGTGGGGGCCAGACAGGCTCTCAACAGGCCTTTGTATGGCCTTCGTAGGAGCCGCCGGCACATACGCCTGCCGGCGGATGTAAGGAGCTGGATATGCGAGGCTTAGCCTCGTTGTGGCGCCGCGATGCGCCCGGCATGCGGGGGACAGGCAGGAAGTGGGACAATGCCAGGCAGGCCTTCGTTGCAGCTTACCAGCTGTTTCGGGTTCCAGCGATGGGGAAGGGCTCCTGCCCTCTTCCCTTGGATGGGACGACGAAGTGGGGGCCAGACAGGCTCTCAACAGGCCTTTGTATGGCCTTCGTAGGAGCCGCCGGCACATCCGCCTGCCAGCGGATGTAAGGAGCTGGATATGCGAGGCTTAGCCTCGTTGTGGCGCCGCGATGCGCCCGGCATGCGGGGGACAGGCAGGAAGTGGGACAAGGCCAGCTTACCAGCTGTTTCAGGTTCCAGCGATGGGGAAGGGCTCCTGCCCTCTTCCCTTGAATGGGACGACGAAGTGGGGATAGGGCGGTCTGGCGGAAGCTTCTAGGGAGACTACATGTAGCAGGATCATACAGATCTGACCTTCCGTGGAGTGTGGATACGAGGCTTCGATTGGCGCTGATGAGAGTGGGGCTCTCAGACCTAGGGGGTGGGGGACAGTCAGACAGTGGGCGATTTGTTTGAAGATTTCCTAACATATGGGACAGTAACCACACCACTATCCGCCATGTGGAAGGAAATCCCAGAGTCTGCTAATGCAGGTGCTGCTCACAAAAGATGGTGGGGGTTGGGGGGCAAGAGCCCTAGAATCAGTCAGGCAATGCAGAGCGAATTCCCCTTGAGGGTGTTGGTGGTCAAGAGTCAGGACTGCCCCTGGTGTGGGACTGGGCTGGCAAGGATTTGGCATATGCTGGGGGATGCTCAGTTGTGGCATGCTATTGCAAGCAGTGATCTCGAAGATTGATTGCTCGACTTCAGTTTTGACTGTAACCGGGGGCGGAGCATTGTAAGACCAGAAATCGCAAGGCACAGTTCATGCTGATATTAGCGAAGAGGCGGGTAGCCAATGCTTAGAAGAAGCTCCAGAGTCCATCTGTGTTTCACTTGTTGGAGGACATCGGTAGGTGGGGGATGGCAGAGTTGGCTATTTGAACCACCCCCCCAAAACAAATTGATGTGCATTTTCATAATTATGTAGCGGTTGAAATTGCAGGCGTTTACAGAGCGGAGTGAGGCGAGAGTGTTTTGCGTGTTGGAAACACTCCAACTTTGTATCTGCAGAGTCTTTCTACTGTGGCTTCTTTGGCAAGGAGAGGAGCGCCTTCAAGTACTCAGCTCCATTCAAGCGGAGCGAGAGCGAAGCCAGAGCAGAGTGAGGCAAGAGTGTTTTGCGTGTTCAGCTGGGCCGCGGGGGCAAGCGTTCCCGGAAGAAAAACTCGGAAGAAGGAAGTGCAAGTCGGATTCCGGAGCCCAGTTTGCTGCAGCCGAACGCGGAAGTCGAACAAGGTAAGCCTGCAGACGAGCGGCTTGTCACTGTTCTGTTATTCCTTCACTGACTGTGCAACAACAGAGTTTAGGAAGGAGGGGCGCAACAAGGACGCGCCGGACAGAAAACGAAAGTAAATGGGGAAAACAACAAAAAACAAGTAATGTGTCAACCGTAACTCATTAAGACACGCCATATCATGGGTGTCCGCGAATAGCACACGCTAGTGTACGCTAGCCTTAACCGATGCGCTGAGGTTTTAGAAAAGTGAGCGGCAACCTTGACACCATCGCCAGGGAAACCCCCCTGGGCAAGACTTGGCTGTGAACGGAGAAGGGGGAAGACTCCCAAACCCCAGTATATTCCACTGTGATCTGCAGGCAGGCAAAGTAAAGCAAGGATCTATCGGGAGTCGTTATATGAATATAGAGCTCCATATTTAGAATTCTCAAAAGACAGGAAAAAAGAGGGGCATTGTCCACATGGACATAAAGGAAATAAGCTGTCCCGTATGCAAAACAGGAGAAAAGCTCCAGAACAGAAGTAGCACTGGTAGTAAACCACAGGAAAAGACGGTTGGAACTACTCTGATTCTACAATCAGTGATAAACATCCTGTACTCCTGGGTAAACAGAGAAACGATTTAAGAAAGAACATTGCATTGGAACTAAAAATTAAATTAAGGAGCACAGCTCACCTCGACCTTGTTAGGGAGAATTCTCTTAGAAGGCTAATTTCCCAAACCTAGTGAGTCCCCCAGCAGCTTTGCTGGATTTTTGGGGTTTTCTTTTTTCTCCTGCTAAGAGTGAGACTCTTTTTCTCCCACTCATAGGCATGATTTGAGGTATGTCTTTGACTTAGTATGTGCTTATGGGCTATGGGGTCTCATCTGTATCATCTGTTTTGATAGATGTGTTACACAGCACCCTCAGTGCAGTAACACAGGGGTGTCATAGTGACCCCCAAACATAGACTCCATACCCTGGGATTGACTACTGTCTCCCAGGGCATGTAAAGTCACCATTGGCTTTATTAGTCCAAAATTGTGAACAGAACCAGTACAAACCATCATATTGTGGAAGTACTGGAAGGGGTTAATTTGATTACCCCTGGGTCTGTTTCCAAGGGGGCACTGTCCAGTTCCCCCTTGTCGAGTTTCTGGCTGGTAGCAGTGGTTACCATGCAAAATATTCCACCGGAATATTTCCTATGGGATTTTCCCATTCATTTTAAACGCACCACTTTTTTGGTGCATTGTAAAGATACCGCCGGTTTATTTAATTAATATAAAATCACTGGTTGGGTCTTTTTGCCATAACTGTCTCAAAATGGCGTACGTGTCTGTCTCTGTAACTCCAACCAAGGTCGGGCTCTTTGTTCCACTTTTTGGCGGGCTTCTCCACAGAAGCCCTCCAACTTGTGCCACTCTGTCTGGGATTCACAGGATGTGTGGGTGGGGGAATTGGCATCCTGGACTGCGTTGCCTTAGCAACCCAAGTCGCACTCTGTCTTGATTGGCCCAGTGGTGAGCAGGCCCGCTCACCACTTAGCATGTATGAGTGACAGCTAGGCTGTTGAATGGGGGTTTTTCTGCATAAAAGCAGGGCGTTTGGGACTGGAACTTCAGAAGTCACCACAGGACCTAAGAAATCCGAAGAGGGGAGAAGCTGAGCCATCTGCAACGACGACAACACCGATGGAGCCCTGCTGCAATGAGCTCACCACTTCCCCGACGACAAGAGAAGATCTTCTGCTGCAAGACTCTTCTCCCTCTGAGCTGGTGGGGACAACCAGTTCGACATTCGCCTTCCAGGACGTCCCTTGGTCGAATCACCAGTGCCAAGGACCCCGGCAGCCGGATAGCCAAGCTTCAGTCCACTGGGACCGCAAATAAAAGGAGCGCACGTTTTAACCGAGCGAACTCCGCGGCTGGTTTCATCCCTGGGTCGAAACCACGAACTGCACCCGCTGCCAGGAACAACTGCCACCGCTGGAGCTTCCTCACTTTTAAAGGTACTGTGTTCCGCCTGGCCTCCTTTCTTCGGATCGCTAAAGGTGACTCTTAAATCCTTGGCTTTCCAACTGGGTTGGCCCCAGACCTTCTAACGTTATCTTTCGCATCAAACAAACCTCTTTTGAACATTTTTGCAAAGACTTGAGTGCATTTTTAAACTGTGTGATCTTGGGCACATTTTGCCTTGTTCCATTTAAAGTGGCCCTGGCCTATGAACTTTGGCTCTACAGTAGACTCTGCCTTCACTAACTTGCTGTGGTCTTAGAAAAGTGTTGGGAACTGTTTGTTTTCATGACCTGTCTTTTTCTCTCCCTCTATCTTAATTATTGGAGTGCCATCTAAGTTAAGCGCTCGCATCGGTTTTTACAACTAGTGGTGTTTTAACCTAGACTTGTCTAATCATTATTAAGGGAGGTGTGTATACTTTATCTGACTGTGTTTCAACTTGCTTTTATTTAGAGTGCTTAGTGCATTTCCTAAAGTGTGTTTTAAATAAATAATTATATACTTTTGATACCAAGCTCTGGTCAGTGTTTGTTTGCTCCACTGTGTTTTTGGCCCTATTGTGTATCCTCTGTATACTGCCCTACTCATTTTGAGAGAAGTCTGACTGCTCAGCCACAGTTACCAGGTAAATCTGGGTGGTACAGACTGCTACCAATTGGGTTTACTGCTTACTCCTGTAGTCTTAATATTTTTGCAGTGTTCCCCAAGGGAACTGCACCGGATTCTGCCTAACACTTGTGGCAGCGGTGGGATTAGTATTGAGTATACATTGTAGAGTGCTTCTGATACTTTGGTGCAACTAACCACAAAGCTTAGCACTAAAAAGTTAATTTTCTAACAAGTCAACTATGGAAAGTTACAGCCAGGAGTCCCTTTCTGCAAATACAGCTGATTGTTTAAGAGCTCTTTGTAGACATAAGAGTTTTTCTGTAAAAGGCAAGAAAATAGAATTGATTGAAAGATTGTTAGAAAACCAAAGTCTGGGTAGTGGTTCACAGGAGCCTATCTCCCTAGCAAATGTAGACAACAGCAATGAGGTTAATATGAAGCAAAGTGTTGATAGTATTGTAGATTTAGAAGAGGAAGGTGAGACTAACGTAACTGTCCCCACTGGCCCTCCTCCTGTTCTACCACCTCAAGCTTTGCCTCCTGGACCCTTATCAGGTCCCACACTAAGTCCTGAATTCATAGAACTAGAGAAAATGAGGCTTGAATTAGAGTTCAAAAGAATTAGTTGTTACACTCACCTGGTTCCCACAGGGGTGTCGGGCGGAACTGGACAGCAACGGTTTCCACCAACGTGATGCGTAGTGCAGAGATGACTGACTGGACTGGCCCACCTAGCTTCGTCTGCTTGACCCGTAGAAGTAGTCTCCTAAAGGCGGAGAAAGGGAATTAGCCACCCGTGGAGTTGAGTAATAGCCCCTCACTGCGTCCCCATTTATCACCTCTGATATTCCCGTTCACAAAGCTCACCTTATAGTTTTGAATGATGAGCTCTCCATCCTGCGAGGAATGCAGGGGCGCGTTGATGGCCAGTTACTTCACTGGCTTGAGGATATTGGAAGAGTTCTAGACAAATCTTGGCTCCAAAACTCGCTGCTGTCTCTTTTCTTACAGGTGCGGCGTAAGAAGATTTGGCGTGCTGGTGAATAATACCTCCGGCGGTAAAATCAGGTAAGAATATGGTGGCAAGAGATTGTCCTTATTTGTTTCACTTCGGCTCACCTTGTTGTTTTCTTGTCTCCCTTAGGTGCTGGAATGCGGCAACTTAATGATGGAGACAGCGCTGGATCGTAGAGATGCTGCGAGGAACGATGAGTATGGCGCGTCGCTGCTGGTGGCGATGCACCATGTTTAAAATAAAGTCTTTTTCTCGTTCAAAGGTGCGATGAATCCAGAATCAGGTAAGAAACCCAATAATGGTCTTTTTCTAACCTTTCTTCTTCTTTCCCTTCTTTCTAGGCGCTCTGGTCTCGAGGCGGGCGTGGCACGAGGCTGAATGCTGACTGCAGGCACAGTGAGCGTTACGCTGCAGGATGCAGAATAACGCAAAGCGTGTGCTTTTCCGGGCATGGTTTAAATAGCCTCCAAAGTAGTTCCAGGTAAGTATTCCTCCACAACCACACCCGAGTAACAAAATAGACCCCAGGTAAAGTAGTCCCTTCCAAGCCTGTACCCATATAGCCCCTAATAAGGGTTGCTGGGCTTTCCCTGGGTAACATGATGCCTGCTTCCGGGGTTGCTGGACTTGGTCTGGATGCTCGGGGGTAGGCATCATGACATTAGTGCCCAATCTGAACGAAAGCACCAAGAACTAAGGCTCAGAGAAATGGAGCTCAAGCATGAGCTAGAGATGAAGAAATTGTCTGTGGAAAATGCTTCTCTCCCCGGATCCTCTAGGAGTTCCAGTCCCAAAAGACCCCGGATGCCTAAAGAGATTGTGGGTATGTATGAACCTAAGTTGGATGTGTTGGATTGGTTGGCTATGTTTGAGTATAATCATGGGCTCCAGGACATCACGGGGAATCAGTTGCTTCCTTGGTTGTTCTCTAGGCTATCCCCTGTTGCATCTGATGTGGTAATGGAGTTGGGGGAGGTGGATACGATGGATTATGAATGTGTGAAGCTAGCTTTAATAGCTAGATTTGGGAAGACCCCTTCCCAGTACCTTAAGAGGTTTAGGACCCTCAAAAAGCATGTTGGTACCCCTTGGGCTACCTGGGTGAGTGAAAGTTTGAAGAGCTTGGAGGGATCGATTAAGGGTTACAGAGTGAACACTTATGAGGGAATGAGAAATCTTGTTATGTTGGAGTCAATTTAGGATGCCTGCTCTCCTGAGCTCAGACAGCACTTGGCTGATTCAAAGGAAATAGATCCCAAGAAGCTAGCTAAGGCTGCTGACTTGTGGTTTGCCAACAGGGCTACTCACAAGGATTCTGGGGCAACTCAGAAAACGTATGAGGGTAAACAGCCTAAAAAGGACTCCAAAGAGAATTCCAATAATTCCAATTCCAAAGAGGTCCCCAAACAGAACCATAAGGGTAAGCCACCAGGGAAACCGAATCAGGCTAGTGTACCTTCTCGTCCCAAACCAGAAGGAGGCCAGAACAAGCCACCATTGATAAGGCATTTGGGAAATGCTATGTTTGTGGCTCTACTGACCATGAGAAAGGGGATCCCAGATGTAAGGGTAAACCTTCAGGGGTCCACACTGTCTCCTTAGCCTTCGCTCCAAAGGAAGAAGTACCAATGACAAGTGGAAACTTTCACCTAATGGCTGGATACCGCATGAGAGTCTCAGCTAGTGTTTCTTTAGTGTCCCTGAGGTTGTGGGAACAACAGAATTCAGATGTCTATAATTCTATCCCAGATAATACTAAAGAGTATTATAAGGGCAGTGTCCAAGTGAATGGTCAGGAGACTGCTGCCATTAGGGACACTGGGGCCAGTATAACTGTGGTGGACAAATCTTTTTCAAGGCAGAGGATGTTGCTAAGGCACCCAAATGCCTCACCAAGTTAACTAGAGGGCCTGTGCAGATGCTTCCCTAGTTACCAGTTCTCATCCAGTGCCATGATATGACTGTGAAGATACCTGTCAGTGTACAATGTGACTCCACTACAACAGGATCACCTTTAACTGGTGGCACATCAGAGAGCACACCCAATAATCTGTTATCAGCTAAGGCTTATGTACATGGAGCAAGACAGCTGCCAGAAGAAGAGCCCAATGGAAAAGGGAGCCAAGTTGAGCAGATGAATCATTGGAAAAGAGGTTTAGAATATACGGTTACCATCAAAAACATCAAAAACAAATCAAGGAATACTTCGAGAGGACAAGAAGTAGAAGTCTGGATGAGTTGGTGGAACAACCAGACCTAAACTGGATTCGCCCTGAAGCAAGTAGTGGACGGAGTGAGAATACCCTAGAAGAACAACAGCGGATACAGGAAACACTAGAGGATGGACCTGAGGAACAGCGGAATAACAAAAATGGAAATGAAGAAGAAAAAGTAGAACAAGTGTGGTAAAAATCATCCAAAACAAAGACTCTATCGATAGAAGAGAGGGTGAAATAGAGGAAACCTCAATCCCAAATGGTGCAACACTGAGCGCTTTAAACTACGTCTTAAACTCTTTGGTTTCGGTCTATGAATTGCTATGGGGGGAGGTTCAATCCCAAGCAGGGATATTGTTAGAACTAACAAATGAAATGGCGAAATGTGACGCCTCTATGGTTGGCCTCAGTCTTGTGATCAAAACCACAATAGTTCCATCGATAATAGAAGTAAAAAAAGAAGCCATAAAACACAGCAAAGAGGCAGTCCTCCTTCGGGCACTATTGATTGACAATGGAAAAGCTGAAGAGAGTGGGAGAAACCAGCTTCTGGAGGCACTGGGACATTGGAGGGTTAACCCAACAATGGGGGAAGTAGAGAATCAAGCCGGCGAGCCCAATCCTGCAATGCTCGAAGATGCACCCCTGTCAGAATCGACAATAGAAGAACTTCTGAGACCAGCCCAACTAATAGAAGACCAAGATGAAATTGCAAAAGAGGACCAAAAAACAACGGGGGGAAAAGGTGGGGGAAACCCCAAATGACTCGGCCTCAAATTGGATCGAAGCAAGCGATCAAAATTATAGGAGGAGAAGAAAGACAAAGAAAAGATGGAAGGGAAAAAACACAGACTTAGAGGCCGATCCTCACTTGACAAAAAAACAAGAAAAAAAAATCAAAAAAACAAAAAAATCAGAAGAATCAAAGCGCAAATGGATAAAACAAGCAAGGGACTACGGAAAAAGGAAAAAAACTAAAAATAAACAAAAAAGTCCAAGGAAAGGAGCCGGAGGACTGTTCAGATATAGAAGCGAGTAGCCCAGAAAGCCCCGCTCAAAAACAGATAGGGGTGAAAAGTGTAGAACAACAGAATTCAAACAGTCAACCCGAAGTGGTGAGTGGGAGCATCGGCCTACAAACTGAGGCATTAATAAAAATGAACAACATCTTTAAGGTCCAAGGACCTCTCTTAACATTTGAAACTTGCCCCAATATTCATCCAGAAGAGTCGACATTCGTTGGGAGCGGCTGTCCCAAACGTAAAAATGGCCCCAATATTTACGAGGGCGAAGAAAGATTAACTGAAACTGCAAATGAGGGACCAGAGGGAGTGCTCACCAATACAGTGATCATGAGTTCGGGAAATGGAAAGTCTCAAACCATTCCAGAAGTTGGAATGGTGGAGGAGAAACCAAAGAACCTGGGACACGCGGAAATAAGAAATGGAGAGAAGCTGGGGGGCCAAAGTAATGAACTAGACAACCCAGGTGAGACCTCTACTGGCTTTGAAATTCCAAAATTATGGTTGAAGATAACAGCAAAACTAACAAAACCTAAATCCCTAAGTAGATCTGTGATTTTGTCCATATTCAAAAAAATCGAATGCCTCTATTTGTTTTCTACGGACGATATAGAATATGTTAAATTCCCAGACTGGAACAATTCTTTCTTGGTGGAGATGGGACTGAGTTCAAAGAAAGCGCAATCTGCGATCCTAAATGCTACCAGAGACCTTGAACATGAAGGATTAACAGTGTACAGTAACTTGCCTAATTCCCCCTCTCTCCCCCACCCCTCGTGTCGTCAAATCATTCAAAGGAAAGACCAGGGGAGCTGTTGCTACGAGACGGAATCACTGCCTGATATCCTGGCAGAAGTTCTGAGAAGCATGGGCTTTGGGACTCAGAGCCTTTAGTCAAAATGGATTTCATATAGTGAGCTGGAATACAAGAGGCTCCAGCACATTTAGGGCGAAGGACACAAGAGACTACCTTTTTGGGAAGATGGACATACTGGTATTTCAAGAAACGTGGCTGGTGAACCCAATAGAGATCGAAGTGTTCATAACATACTGATTGCCAGCCAGCCCGAAGGCAAAGGGTCGCCCTGCGGGAGGCTTGATTATCTCTCTTAAAAGTAGTTCCATCTAACATGCCACTCTAGTTTGGAAGGTGTTAGGCAGAAACATGTGCAGTTCTATTAGGGACCACTGCAAAAGATTTAGGACTACAGGTGGTTGGCAGTAAACCCAATTGATAGCAGTCTGTACCACCCAGATTTACCTGGTAGCTTTGGCTGAGCAGTCAGACTTCTCTCAAGATGAGTTAGGCAGTATATAGAGTATACACAATAGGTACAGAGATACAGTAGCACAAGCAAACACTGACCAGAGCTTTGGTGTAAAAGTATATAATTATTTATTTAAAGACACTTGTAAATTACACTAGCACAAAAAGAGGTAGGTAAATTCAACCTACAGTCACTATTATATATATATACAACCCTAATTACTTATTAGACAAGTCTTAATGAGAAACACCACTTATTTTCAGACAGAGGTGAGCCCTTAACATAAGATGGCACTCTAATAAGTTATAGAAAAAGAGAGGGAAAAGGCAGAGTTATGAAAGCACACAAATTCAATACTTTTCAAAGAACCACAGTGAGGCAGGTTAGGCAAAGTCTACTGGAGAGCAAGGAAGTTCAAATACCAGGCCCACTCTTAGAGAGAGCAAGCGAAATGTGTCCAGGATCACACAGTGGGGTTATGCCCAAAGAGTCTTTGTAGATAGTTCACAAAAGATTGAGATCAAGTCAGGAAAAGTTAGTTAACAGGCCCCGATTTACTGTCACCCCGAATGATCTGTCGCAAGGGAAGCCAGGTGGGACACAGTACCTGAAATGGGAAGAACGCTCCAGCGGGGGCAGTTGTTCCTGGCAGCGGGTGCAAATCGAGGTTTCGTCCAGAGGAAGAGGGGGCCTCGATGTGGAGGAAAGATGAAGGTCGTTGCACTGCCAGGGAAGAAACCAGCCGCTGAGTTTTCCGGTTACAGGGTACTACCCTTTTCTTCGCGGTAGTGGTAAACCGTGGTATTACAGTTGCCGGGGTGCTTGGCACAGGCAAGGCGGCCACGAGATGGTCCAGGAAGGCGAAAAGACGGGCAAACTGAAACTGGTTATCCCCACCAGTCAAAGGAAGAAGACTCTCCGGACTGGAGATCTCCTCTGTCGTCCGGAAAAGTGGTGAGACGGTTCAGCAGGGCTCCACCGGTGGTGTCGTCGTTGCAGGTCGGCTCGGCTTCTCCCTCCTCGGATCCTTTAGGTCCTGTGGCGACTTCTGAAGTTCCAGTCCCCAAAGCCCTGTTTTTATGCAGAAAACCCCCATTCATTCCGCCTAGCTGTCACTCAAACATGCTAAGTGGTGAGCCGTGCGGCTCACCACTTGGGCCAATCACACAAGAGTGCGACTTGAGTTGCCGAGGCAACTCAGTCCAGGGTGCCTAAACCCCCTCCCACACCCCCTGTGGTACCCAGACAGATTGGCACCACTTTGGAGGCTTCTGTGGAGAAGCCCGCCAAAAAGTGGAACAAAGGGCTCGACTTGGGTTGGAGTCACAGAAGCGAACACAAACGCCATTTTGGGACCGAGTTTCGGCAAAAATTACCAACCGGTGAATTTATATTAATTAAATAAACCGGCGGTGGTAGCCTGGAATAATGGGAAAATCCCATAGGAATATAATTTGCGGTCGAATATAAAAAGTAGTATCCACTGTCACCAGCCAAAACTCGGTCGGGGGGACTGGACAGTGCCCCCTCGAACAACAGACCCCGGGGCAATCCAATTGCCCCGACCAGTACGTCCACAATATGATGGTTTTTACTGGTTCTGTTCACAATTTAAGACTAGTAAAGCCAATGGTGACTTTACATGCCCTGGGAGACAGTAGTCAGTCCCAGGGTATGGAGTCTATGTTTGGGGGTCGCTACGGCACCCCTGGGTTACTGCACAGAGGGTGCTGTGTAACCACATATCAAAAACACATGAAGCTCTATGGGGTAAAGGACCCCATAGCCCATGGAACACATACAAAGTCAAAGGAACACCTCAAATCATGTCTAAGAGTGGGAGAAAAAGAGTCTCACTCTTAGCAGGAGAAAACATAAACCCCAAAAATCCAGCAAAGCTGCTGGGGGACTCACTAGGTTTGGGAAATTAGCCTTTACAGAGAATTCTCCCTAATGGAAGGACGAAATAGGAATATTGGCATGTAAAGTACATCCAATCGCCAGCCCGAGCCACTCTGCCTTAATCGTGATAAATGTATATTGGAACGCTGCAAACTCCAAAATCCAGGTTTTCCTGGGGAAGTTAGCAGAACTGTTGGGGAAAGTGAAGGCAGAATGATAAGGAGCAAATCTACTGCTGGCGGGGGACCTCAATGCAGAGTGTGTATATCAAGAAAAGGGGATTGGGGGAGGAGGGAAGCAGAAGCTCTCCAGTAAAGGGAAGGCCTGGCTTGAGTTCACAAATACATGGCATTTGAAAATGGTAAATGATGCCTCACATGGAGACAGGGATCTGTGTATGACATGGCATAGAGAAAACTCTGCCTCAAGGTTAGACTATATCTTTGTCAGTGAGGGATTATTTTCCTGCAACTCCGTGTTAAGAGTGAAACAAGAAGGGGGGAGTGACCATTCAAGATTGGAGCTTTCATTCACAGACGGACCTGTGTTCACCAAGCTAATTCATAATCAAGAAATAAGGGGGAAAGAAGGGAAATTAAGATTGGCGAAATATGGTCAAGGTGGGAGGGAACTAAACAAAAAACTATAAAATATCCCAGAACAAATGGCTCAAGAGCTTTGTCAACCAGAGAAGTTTGTGAATATTATTTGGTCACTAGTCCCTCCGTAACCCTCCCTAAATAAGGTAAACCATAAACACATTCATAGCTTTGATGAAGAAACCTGGGAAAGAAAGAGAAGCCTGAGGAAAAGCATCCGGGGGCTCAAGGCCTTACAAATGGACCAAAGGTCATACAATCTGGAAATAAAAATAATCATGAGAAATTATAAAACTTGGGGAAAAAATCAAAAAATTCTCTGCCATCAAAGAGAGGGGGAGCAAATGTTGAAACTAGTCTTGGATTCAAGCTCAAGAAGCTTCTGGTCGGTAATAAGAGAACTAGACTCCCAGTCCAACAGTTCGCTATGCAATCTGGTTCCCGAAAAGGAGTGGATAGAACATCTCACAAACATATTTATAAAACCGCAAAAAGAGCCAGAGTGTATGGCGCTGGATAAGGGGTGGGTGTGCGACTAGAGGAGAAAAAGATTATGGAGATAATAAACAAGACCTCAACATCAAGAGCAGCAGGACCTAATGGCCTCACATACCAGGTGCTCATAAAAGATCCAGCACTCTGGGCAAAATTACTAAAACAACTTTTCAATTAGATCTTACGGAAAAGGTGTATTCCCCCGTCCTGGAAGACAGCATTGGTAATACCATTCTTCAAGGAGGGCGATAGGTCGAATCCCTCAAATTACCGTCCTATCGCCCTCCTGGATTCGGAAAACAAAATATTCATGAGGCTGTTGTTAAACAAGCTTTCGGTCTGGGTGGAACGTGGGAAGGTTCTGTCCTACTGTCAGGCGGGGTTTAGAAAGGGGCTATCGATGGCATTGAACAGGATTATGTTAAACTTGCTCAGTGAAACAACTATGGCTAAAGGAGGCACACCATTATATGGGGCCTGGATTGATCTTTCTAATGCCTTCGATCAAATTGATAGAACCAAGCTATGGCACACACTCAGGAGAAAGGGAATCCCGGAATCACTCCTGTCAATGGTAATGGAACTCCATAGGGGGACGTCAGTAAGGGTGTGCCTTGATAATAAGGCCCACCTGTCAGAGTCTGTGCCAGTAGAAAGAGGGACAAGGCAGGGATGCCTGGGAGCACCCACTTCAACCTTTTCTTAGCAGACGCAGGCAAACATCTGATCTCGTCGGCCTTGGCCAGCCCAGAAATAAATGGGAGAAATATCTTCTGGCTGGCCTAATCCGACGACATCGTTCTGCTAGATAGAACTGCTGTAGGCGTACAGCGACTGTTGAATGGGTTGAGTGAGTATGCTGCAAAAAATGGACTAACAATAAACCCGAACAAATCTAAGATCTTAGTATTTAAGCACCCCTAGAAGATCAACTTCAAACAGTGTGTATTAGAAGGACAGACAATTCCACAAGTTGAAGATCTGGTATACTTGGGGTTTAGGATCTATGCAAGCCCAGCAGTGTATAAATCAGAACAAGATATTTTCACCAAATTGCTTTCAAATAATGAGCCAGGTATTGTACATTTTCCATCTTTCCGATGGTAAAGTATTACTGGGTCAAAATAGTCCCAAAACTATTGTACCGGCTAGAAGCCAAGCCACAACTGTGGGACCTAAACTGGTCCAAGTTGGACGGTAGAATTTGGAATGGGGCTCTAAACTTACCTTGGAGCATACCAGGATGGCAGCTGCGCTACGAACTGGGACTAAAATCCCTGGACTGCTTGGTAGAATGGAAATTGTTGTCCCTATATAGAGAGATTATAAAACCCAAAACTGGCTGTCTGTATGAGGACATCAAGGAACATCATGGTCATCTAAAATCCAGCAGCCTACGGGGACTAGAACTGAAAGTAGAAACTGCGCTAGCCAAAATAGATTTAGGCCTTGAAACACTGGTAGACAACCCCCTGAAGATAACACGGGAGTTAGAACTAATGGACTGGGTTGAAACTACTGGAAAAGTAAGATCATCACTCACCCAGAATTCATTTTTGGTTATCGATAAAAAAAAAATTGGATCCCTCCTACGATATCTAGAGAAATTCCCTGATAAGATCAGGAAGAATTTTTTCAGGCCTAGCCTTAGCATCCTACCTACTGGGGAAATACTAGAAATCCGACACAGACAGACAAGGCTGTGAGGGGTGTGTGGCTCCAACAAATCAATCCCTAAGACACTTACTAATGGAGTGTGGAGGAATATGGGATCTAAGGGTGAAAAAGATGGGAAGATTTGGAGAAAGGATCAATCGATTAACCTCAGAGAATATGTGCCATAGAATGATATTGAGTCATGAAATTCAATTTACAGCAGCGGTAGTGGGCTTATTGCAGTCCTTACATCTTGTAGAATAAGGTAATCCACTATTAAGGTAGGGGAGAGTAGGAAGACACAGGTCAGCAACCATAGATGTTGCTTCAGCTTCGGAAAAAGAAATCCTCGGGGAAAGAGCGGAACCTTTTAAAGTGCCAGAGAATAAGAAGGGGGTGGAGGGAGAACTTCAAGCATGGGTAGATTATCTGGCGTTTATACTGAAACATGAAATGTGTTGCTAGAAAACTATGTACCAAATTGTAAAGGTTTGTTTCTATTGTCAGTAGATTGCAAACCAAATGCAATAAAAAAAAATATTAAATTAAATTACAGACTCAGGCAGGCCAAGCCCTGCTGCCAGGTTCCACTCCGTCCTCCTCGGTCCCACAGCCCACGCCAGTGCAGGTAGTGCTCTCGGGGGCAGTACTCCTGGCCCCGCCTGTGCGCTTTTCGCGTGACCCCAACATATACGCGGTCTTCATGAACCAGTGCCGTCTGCACTTTTTATGCAGACCAGTCAAGGGTCACTTTCGTGCTCTCATATCTGGGAGGCAGCACGGCTGATTGGTCTATTCCTTTTGTTAACAGAGATGGCCCATTGCTCTGCTATTTCGCAGGGTTCCAACGCGAACTGGAGAAGCTGTTTGCCTGCCATACTAGAGACCAGGCTTCGGACAATGAGCTACTGTCCCTTCGACAGGGCATCCAGGGTCTGTTGTTGTATATTGCCACCTTTATCAGGCTTGTAGCGGAAACCAATTGGCCTGAAGGGAAAAGGACGACACTCTTCTGCCAAGGCTTACGGGAAGAATTGAAAGACGTGCTGGCCCAGGTAGTGAACCTCCCGAGGCTTGTGCTGAGTACATCGACCTGGCGGTACAATTCGATCACAGGCTGCAGGACCGAAAGACCGACCAGGCCCGGTCAGAAGGATGAACGGTTTACGTGCGACCCAAAGAAAGCCAAGTTCGACAGGCTGAGACTCACCCCGAGCCTATGCAGATCAGAGGGTTGCGGAGCCCTCTTACCAAGGCAGAGAGGGAGAATAGAAGACAACAGCTATGCCTATACTGTGGCAAACCAGGACATTTCCTTCGCTAGTGCCCAGTTAAACCACCCAGGATGACAGTGGGAGCCACAGATAAAGAGGACCTGAACCCAATGCGGGAAACTCCAACACCCAACAAGCGTAGGGGTCCACATGTCGAGCAGAGAGAGGGAACCTTCACAGACCTCACACCTAGCCGTAGCAGTCATTTTGATTAGCCATGATCGACCGTCCAGAATGCACGCCTTGGAGGCGTACGTGGACAGTGGCGCAGTTGGCAATTACATGGACCAGGACTTAGCCGAGAAGATCGGTCTACCCCTCCGTCAGAAGCTGGCAACAGAAAACGTCACAGCGGTGGATGGCACCCAACTATCCTCGGGTCCCGTCACGCTTTATACCGAAGAAGTGACCCTTCTTTGTCAGGATGGACATCGGGAGAACATCTTCTTTGACCTCATCAGTTCTCCTCAGTTCCAGGTGATCTTGGGGACACCCTGGTTAGAGGCCCACAATCCTCACATTGACTGGCGTGCAAGAGTATTAACCTTTTCCAGTGACTGCGCAGGTACTTGCTATGGAGCTGGCGCCCTCTTGGAAGAAAAAAAGTGAAGACCACGTCAGCAGAAGGGACTACGTTGGGTCTAATAGGGACATTGCCATCAGAATATATGGACTACCAAGATGTGTTTCAGAAAGAACAGGCAAACACGCTTCCACCACACCGGTCTAACGATTGCCAAATCAACCTGATACCAGGGCCCAGATTCAGTGTAGTAGAATCTACGCTCTTACGGAGCAGGAAAACATCCACCTGAAAGCCTATCTGGACCTCACAAATGGATTCATCCGCCCATCCAGTCGTCCGTAGCCTCGCCCCTTTTCTTTGTGCCTAAAAAGGAAGGGGATTTGAGGACTTGCATAGATTACAGCTCGCTGAACCAAATCACGGTGAAGAACCAATATCAATTGCCGCTTATCCCAGAACTCTTGGACCAGGTCAAATACGCCCAGATTTACACCAAACTCAACCATAGAGGGGCCTATCACCTGGTACGGGTTAAACAGGGCGACAAATGGAAGACAACTTTCCGTACAAATTATGGCCTGTACAAGTACCAAGTTGTTAGGCAGAATCCTGTGCAGTGCCCTTAGGGACCACTACACAAAATTAAGACTACAGGTGGCAATACAAGTTTTACCTTTGGTACAAGCCTGTACTACTATGTTAAAGTGGTAGAAGTAGCGGAGCAGCCAAGCTTATCTCAAGAGTATATGAGCAGTAGAAGAGATTACACAAAGGGACCACAATTACTGTGACTCAAGCAAACACTGACTCAAGGTTTCAGGTAGAAAAATATAAATACATTTATTGTAAAACCATTCATTATCAACACAACACTTCTATTAAATTTAAAACCACACGTTAAATACACTACAACTGACCAATTCACTTTGTACGGTAGGAATCAAGGTAAGTACCCTGTGTTTTAGAGAACCGGTATTAAGGAACAATACACGTTACCGTGAATACGATTGCGATCACTTTTTGACAGTTCGGTCTACTAAATAAACGCGTATCTGCGGCAAGAAATGCTACCGGGGTAAAAAAAACACTTAGCACCTGAGATACCCAGAGAGAGTGGGGGGCAAAAATCATAGGCAATATGTTAGTTAGGCAAACAGAATAGAAGAACACTCATGGACAGAAATGCAAGAGTCAAGAGGCCGGAGCCAGTGTCAAGTGGAACCGGGTTCCTTTGTCGAGGATCACACGTCGGATAGTTTGCGATTCAAAGTTGCCAAGAGTACTTTAGATATTGTCAAATGTTCGGAAGCAAAAGTTATAAGAAGGAGGTAAAAATAAGGGCAAGCCTTATAAGCGAGGAATAGGGATTTCACCCAAGATTCCTCAAGCAGGACACAGTACCTTTTCAAAGAAGATGCTGGTGCCACGGCAGTTGTTCCTGGTAGTTTCCTGTAGACCCACGATTCCTGGCTTCGGCACAAAGGACGATGAAGGGGGTCTACACCACATAGGGATGAGGCCGGCAGCAGCGACGATGAATAAAAGGTGCGCTCCTTAAAAACAGGAGAGGCTCTTCAGGTGGCTATCCGGACCACTACAACAGTATGCAGCGATTTCGACCACGAAGGGGACCTCTGGCTGAAGATGATGAGCTGGTTATCCCCACCAGGCTCAAGGGAAGAAGACTCCGGACTGGATCTTCTCTTAATCATTGAAGGGTAGATAGCTCAGGACTGCAGCAGGGCTTCACCGGGATGGGATAGTTGCAGCAGTCGACCTTTCCTCTGCTTATCCTCGGTTCCTTGTAGTTCCAGTGGCGACTCTTTGATTTCCAGCCCAAGAGACCTGCCTTTTATGCGAAAATCCCCCATTCACACAGCCTGGCTGTCAATCTCCCAGCAGAGCGGTTGTCCAGCCCAGACAACAACCTCAGCCAATCATGGCAAAGTGCGACATGGGTGGGTTTTCTAGGATACCCTGTGCAGGGGGTGACTACGCCCCTCCCTCACATTCAGCCCACCTAGACACCCAGGCGCCTAGAGGAGGGCTTCTTGGCAGAAGCCCGCCAAAAGACACTGAACAAACAAGGCAAACCTGGTTTGCCGCGCAAAGTAAAACACAAGAAGGAGTTTAACACAAAGAAATGGCGAATAAACCACACCAGAGCCAAAAGAAAAAGCATTTGGTCAAGCGGGTTTAAGTTCGAGGCTAACACAATAGCCTACAATATTACCATGGTTATATAAGATAACCGCGGTAGAAAATTAGGGTAGATACCACTGCCACCAGCCATGTCTAAATGTTAAGAGTGAAACAATGCTCTAGGAGGTAAGGATTAAAAAGGGCTAAGGAGTAAGTTAATGGAGTAAGGAGTAAGTTAATGGTAACTTTACCCTTTTCTTGGGGACAGTAGTCAGCCTCAGAAATGGAGTCGGTGGGAAGTCCGAACGACCTCCCTGTGTCACTGCACGGAAGGTGCTGTGTGACACACAAAAGAAGGGGGCTACTGAAGTGGTGTACTCCAGAGTCCACAATCGCCAAAAACAGGTACAAACACATAGCAAAACACAAGTAAGAGTGGGGGAAAATCTCACACTCTTACCAAGTGGAAAGAAATAACTCCAGAGATCCAGCAAAGCTGCTGAGAGACTCACTAGGTAAGGGAAATTAGCCATGAAATGAGAATTCTCCCTAACACAGGTCATGCCATTTTAGCTCTGCAACGCCCCAGCTGCGTTCCAATACTTGATATGATATGGCATTTATAACGTGCCTATACACAAGTGTTTCATGAATGATGTGCTCCGGGAGCTGCTTCACATTTGTCCATTGTTCTACATTGATGACATCTCGATTTTCTCCACCTCGAAGAAAGACCACGTCAGCCATGTACGAGCCATCCTCCAAAGACTCGGCAGCACCATTTGTACACCAAGCTAAAGAAATGTGCGTTCCACGTCACAGAAGTAGAGTTCCTAGGCTTCATCCTCCCCCCGTGTGGCATTCGGATGGATACACGCATGGTGGATGCCATTCTCAACTGGCCATCACCCTCATCAGTGAAAGGAGTGCAGAGCGTTCTCGGTTTTGCAAACTTTTACCGCCGATTCATACCATGATTTTCTCAGGTTGTCCACCCAATTACCTTTCTGCTCTGATAAAACAAACAATTCAGCTGGTCTGCAGATGCTGAGGAAGCCTTCCAGGAGCTAAAGCAAAGATTCACCTCGGCCCCTGTCTTGCAACACCCTCGACCCAACCTCCCATGTGTGGTGGAAACCGACGCCTTCAGTGTCGCTATGGGATATGCTCCCATAGCGAGCAATTCTCTCTCACAGGAATCCAGGGACGGGTCAACTGCATCACGTGGCATTTTGGTCACGCAAGTTATCAGCACCGGAAATGAACTATGCCATCACGATAAAGAACTCCTAGCCATCAAGACAGCGTTCAAGGCTTGGAGGCATTACCTTCTGGGAGCCAGGCATAAGGTCAAAATAATCACTGACCATCGCAAGCTGCAATACCTGAGGAATATGATTACGTGATCACGTATCGACCAGGAACGCGTAAAGCAAGGCAGACGCTCTGTCTCGCATGGGCAAGGGAGAAAGCGCGTACGCTCTACCAGATCCCATCACTATCATCCCGGAAGAAAGAATCCTTGGTACACTAAATGCAGTTTCACCCCTAGAGGAACTACAAGCTAAAGTTCACCATTTCATGGGTAAAGAAGACCTGCTGTCTTGGACAGCAAAAGGACATCAAAACACTATCACAGAAGGACTGCCCTATTACCATGGTACCTCTATCTTCCTAGTAAAGAACTGCAGGACCAAGTGATCACCAGTTATCAAGACTCGCTCATTGAAGGACATCCGGGAATCGCCAAAGCACTGTCCAAAATCAGGAGACACTTCTGGTGGCTGACCTGGTGAGAGGACGTGGCTCAGTATGTGTTGAGCTGTGGGGTCTGCGCACAGAACAAGTCCCAGAAACAAAAACCTGTGGGTCTGCTCCACCCTTTGGCAATTCCTTCCGTACCCTGGCACACGTTGTCGCTCGACTTCATCACGGACCTACCACCCCACAGTGGCTACAATACCATCTTGGTGGTAGTGGACCTATTTTCCAAGATGGCCCACTTGTTCCTCTAAAAGGCCTCCCAACTGCTTTCACCCTAGCAAAAATGTTTCTAGAACAAGTTATCCGCCTACACGGATTCCCAACCGTTCTAATATCTGACCAAGGGAGCCAATTTGTATCTAAATTTTGGCAAAAGAGTTGTGAACTCGCAAAGATCTACGTCCGTCTATCTACCAGCCATCATCCTCAGACCGATGGCCAAACCGAACGAACAAATCTGACTGGAGCAATACCTGAGGTGTTTGTTGCACCAAACAGAAGACACCTGTGTAGATGTGTAGTGGTAGCGGAGTACGCTTACAACAATTCGATTCATACCAGCACTGGACAGACCCCTTTCTACACCATGTACGGACAACACCCATGAACATCTCTATTTGACCCTCCCAACACATTGGAGATGCCGGCAGTGACTACCTTGCACTCCACGATCACTCAAGTTCTCAAAAGAGCAACAGAACATCTCACCAAGGCCAAGGAAGGACAAAAAAGGTTTGCGGATCAATATCGGAAGGAAGCTTCAGCCTATCCGGTTGGGTACGCCGTGTGGTTAGCTTCAAAGCACATTCCCCTGAAGGGGCCTAAGACATTTCGTCCCAGATATCTAGGCCTGTATACCATCAAAGCGATCATTAATCCGGTTGCTATGAAGCTAGCTCTGCCTGCAATCATGCACATCCATCCGGTGTTCCACGTTTCTCTCCTGAAACCGGTGTCGCCAGGGACAAGGATCACAGCAGCACCGGCTCCAGTAGTCGTGCATGATGAACCTGAATTCGAGGTTAAAGACGTTTTGGATTCCAAGGTGACGAGGTCTAAACTATATTATCTCGTAGACTGGAAGGGATACGGACCTCAAGACAGGACGTGGGAACCTAGTTAGTTGCTGTCAGAATGGGTGTAGCAGGCAGAACGTGCTGCAAGACTATGGGCGTGGCAGGGCCTGGCTGGCTATATAAGCCTCGCCCATGCTTTAGGATGCGCTTCGCGTTAACCTGCTTTTAGCAGCAGCAGCATTATGCTCTCCGCTGAACACGTGCCCATGGAAAAGGAATCCAGCAATCTGCTCGCTCCTGGATGCGACCGTCTTATGGAATACTTACCCTGTGATCCTCGGCGCGTGCAGTGAACATGAAGTACTCAACTGGTAACTCTCGTCGTGTGAACAGCTGCTCCTGAGCTCCGGTGTCATCTGCAGCATCCCGTGTCTTCGGCTCACTGTTTAGCAGTGCCCGCGCCTAGGAAGGAAAAGAAAACAAAGGTTAGTCAAGAAATAGCAATAGAAATCGGGGCTGAACGTCGCGGGCAGCATTCCTCGCTCGTGACTTCGCTGCACGTCTCTCCCGACGTGGACACCAAAAGGGGCTCGTAGGGAACGAACTTTACCCATGCAAGAACACGGAAGGAGCTAACAAGTCAACCGATTACGGATAGAAGGGAAAGGAATAGAATGAACTAGCAATCACGCATTAAAGCAAAGGAACAAGCATGGGATCAAGAAAAAGGACATTAAACAAAAGGAGGCAGGAAGGACAACAGAAACACTGCCCAAAATACCAGTTGTACACACACAACACGGAACGCTGCCACACCTGGACTGGACAGCTGCTAAATTACTGGATCAAGTGAAGTAACTCGATCCAGAAGAAGATTGCGCCCCTGCTAAGGCTTGTAGGAAGGAGAACACACCATTAAAAAACCTAAGGTGAGCATTCCGCTCTATGGGGTGACTAGAGATTCACACCTGGGGGCGCAGGGCAAGGACCACAGGTGAAGGGTGCCATTTTACTCAACATCATCCTATTCACTAGATAGGAGCTGATTCCAGGCAAGTCCCAGAGGCAACCCCGCGCAGTATCAGGCCAGCTGACTACGCCCAACACTCGACGCCCCAGCTGAGACAAGGTGAGCGTAACAATAATGTAGCTGTAGACCGTATCCATTAAAAGGCATGAAGATTAAAAAGGATTGGGGACAGAGCTGAGCCTTTTGGTACACCGCAGCATAACCTATGTTTGTGAAGAGAAAGTGCGAAGATGTGCTTGTTGCATTTGATCTTTTAGAAATTACTGTAGCCACTTGATTACCTTGCCTTGGAAGCCATAGTCTTCCAATCTTGACAGTAGAATGTGATGGTCAAAAATTGCTGTAGTTATAATTTCCATGCTAAGGAATGATCGAAAGCCATGTTGGACTGGGTGTAGCAATATATATTATCTGCATACTCTTGTATCTGTTATTTCTTTCTGGGACCCGTGATTCTGGTCAGGCTTCTGAGTGCTCAGGTGCTTGCTGCAGTTAATGTGCTCTGAAACTGAAGAAAATGTGTTGGCCAGGACAGAGGCGGATGGCTGTAGGGACCGGGGACAGTGTACCAATTGCCCGACATATATTCAGACATGCTGTGGTGCTGGGGACAGGGGTATGATATGATATGGCATTTGTAACGCGCCTATACACAAGTGTTTCAAGGCGCGAAACACCCCCCTCACCATGCCTGGGCTAGAACCGGCTCTACCTGTACCGTGTTAGTCTGCCTACCCCAGGATGAGAGGGGTCCCTGTGGGCCCCTGACAGGGTCATATCCATGAAATCAAACTCCCCAAGACCATTCATAAGTGTCTGGTGTGTGTGTCCACTTTCTCCAATAAAAGTTTGAAAATGGGTAACATAATTAACAAGCACTGGAAAGTGTTTGAATGAGCTGACGAGCAAGTGGCGCAACTCCAGACCAATATCAAGAGCACACCTACCACCATATAAACTTGGACTCTGAACCCAGTCGTGGGACACCACCCATGTGGGAACTGTGGTGTCTGCAAACTTAGTAAAAAATGCAACAGCGTGGATATTGGCATTGCTAGACCTTGGAAACAAAACTGCTTCTCCAATTGCAATACAGATAATGTAATTTACCTCATAACGTGCCCGTGTGGCCTCAAGTGCATAGGTAATACTAATCGTAAAATCAAAACGAGTATCATTGAGCATAGGAGCTGCTTGAAAAACAACATTGAACAAGTACCCATGGTGAAGCATTTTTTGGCCAAAAACTTGGTTCAGAATAGTTCCAGTGGACTGTGCCTCAGATCATTAAGTGTCAAAACCAACAAACTAGAGAGGATAAACTCTTTAGATGAGAACATTAAGAGCTAATTTATTTCTCTAAAAGTGACACAGCAGACCTCAACAAGGCCATAGAGTGGCATAAGATTAAATAATTGGGTTAGAGATCTTGGCAGTGCAGCCTTACATGCCCCTCCAATTTGTCATCAGACATTAGCCTAAGGAAGGTATACTGATCAGCGGCAGGTGGTTTATGGGACATCTAACTCTACTATGTATCGCACCTTACTTTGATGTTAAGAACGTAGGTTGCTTCATAGGCCACGTTCTATGACACCGTAATAGTCCTCATAGTTTTCTAAGGCTGCGAGGAAGCTTTTTGCCTCTTTTTAGGAATTATGAAATATGGCCACCGCTCAATGTGAAATTTCATGTCCAATTTATGGGACCAAGCTGGTATTATTTCTTAGTCCTAGTGAGCTTGAATTTTTTTTCCACAGTTGATTATACATTTAACGTCATGGGGTACGGCTGAGTTTGGCCGTCCCACTTACCAGGAGTTAGTTCCCAATCTTTGGAGTTTTTCTCCTACCTGTCGACTGTACTCTAAAATGGCTACCGGCTAGTGGCATACCTTACTAAAACTGATAAAGGACTACATTAACATAGCTACAGGAGACACTCCTGATACGGACAGCGGTAGTGCATTTCCTGACGCCCCATTTTTTAGTGAATGTTAAGCATAACTTTCGACTGAGACACTCTGCCAACTAGAAACGTACGCGGAAATGTATTTCTCTCCCTCTCTGCTGGTGTACTGAGAATGCTACTGTGCGTGCTACCAGGGTTGCTTAGCAACTGCTCTGGAGCTGCATTACTGAAGCCCATTACAAAAGGGAATAGGTAAGCTTTTGCTTTTCTAGCATAACACTATGGTGACATACATTCCATTTTTGCGTGATTTTATCCAGTTTAAGATTGGGCAAGTTTTGACTGCTGCTTACGCTTATCTACTTATTACAGTTAAAGACCCGCGTTTTGCTATACTTTAAGCAGGTGTCAAAGGTCATTGTTTTCTGCAACAAACTACCAGTTAACTTGTACATGAGGTAAGCCCAGACAAGATGTTGTGTTTTTGAGTAGCACTTTCGCTCCTTTGAGGCGCTTGTTTCTAGTAAATCATTTCCCCCTGTATTTTCTTTTCTGGAGCACTCATCTCAGTGGGCGTCCTAATACATTGGAGCATCTTGTGGCCAGACCTGATAATGCTTCCTGGTGAGTATCTTTTCCTGGGAACACGTACTTTTATTTAATTTTTCAACTGATAAAGCTGTCTGAAGTTGCACTACTAGGTTAGAAGTTCTAAAACACAATTGTGTGTTTTTCACAGATAATCACTGATTGTGAGAATTGTTCGGATGGTATTTCCTGTGATCTACTTATGAAAACGACACCACTGTCCACCCGAGGTAATTGGTTTGATTTATATCAACCTCTGGGACGGACTAGGGCAAAATATTGATAATTGTACCACTACATCATAGACCTATATCACTAATAGCTATGTATTTGTCTTTTATGCTATTCTACAGTGTGGAACACTTTGTGTTTGCGCAAGACAGTAGCTCTTAGTTGTCCAGAGCGCACAAAGGGTATCTTATTACAGATCCCTAGAACAAAAAGTGACTGAACTAGATAGCTACTGAGGAATGTTCATTAGTTGTGGCATCAAGAACAGAAACATGTCGACAAACGGCATTTGCTATTTGCAAAGGCACATGTAATATTTACTAGCATTACATGGAGTCATAATAACTGAACGAGATCTGACATTAAATTATAGACTGTGTCAAGTTATCCAGGTTTTGCATATAACAGCATGCTCCTACCTCGTTAGAACACAAGTCACTTTTTGCACATATTTATTGCCTACACTTTATTTGTCCCTTTTTATATATTACTGAGTTTGTAAGTCTCTGTATTTTTTAATTCATATGTTGTATGTATTACCGTCAACTATGTTTTTTTTAATATTTATTGAATAAAGCATTTTTGTATTTCTTCACCAGATTGTACCTAGCTATGTTTATGGTTTTCTGTACACATTCACACTTGAAGTTTCATTCATACTATAGATGCCCTAACCTTTCCTAACCCCAGTGCTTATGTTTGATGACAAAACCAACACCAGGGTAGAGTGAGAAAAGCCAGAACCCAATGCAGGTTGCACAAAATCCTACCCCAGTGCAGGGTGTCTGAAAACATAACCCCGGGCAGGTGAGAACAACCATAGTCCTAGAGGTGACTGGAGAAGCCAGAGCCCAACGCAGGCCTCTAGAGTCCATACCCCATGGTGGGGTTTCTGAAACCATACCCCATGGTGGAGGGGGGGGGCAATCATAGACCCAGAGGGGTGATAGAAGCTAAAGTCCAACACAGGCTGCAAGAAACCAAACAGTTAGGTGGGGTGCTTGGAACTGTACCCAATGGTGGGGTGAGAATCACAGTATCCAAAGAAGGACAAGAGGAACACTCAACCACACGACGGGGCATGAGTAACCAAATCCCTAAGCGGGGTGATCCAAACCAGTCCCCTGAGTCGGGTGAGGGACACAATACCCCAAGAAGGGTGCCAGATCTATACCTGAAAACTGTGTGAGAAGAGCCAAAGCCCAAGGCCACCTCAATTCCGAGGACCTCCTGCTGAGCCAAAAAACCTGGGACTCACTGATAAAGGATACCAGGGATACCCTCCTTGCTGAAGGGGCAGAGAAAAGGACACATATCAAATGCTCCCCAGACTGGACAAGGCTAAAGAGAGACACTACCACGTACTGCTTGGAATTCCGTAAAAATAAAGACTGACTCGAACAGACACCCGCATTAGGCACAACATTTCCTCTGGTTTGCTCTCTGGTCAACGTCTTTGTCCTCTTTAGACCATTTCAGTAAGCCTATTTTCTACAGGGAGGATGCTTCTTCCTCGGACTTCTCTTCCTGCTGTAGCGAAAAAGGTTTGATTTCCACCTCCGGATTCCCCCTGGAGTGTTCTTTCTTAGTATGTAGGAGTACCTACTTGATCTCATGTAGATATTCTGGTGACAGACTCTAAACCTCTTGTCTCAACCTCTTGTTGGGTCGTTCCCCTACCTTGTCCTTGAGATTGGTCTTCCTGCCATATCTCGCACCCATCAAGTTGATCATCTGCCCCTTTTCGTCAGAGTTTGGCAGGCACAGCCCCTGGTCTTCAATCTCTTCTTAAACCTGGTCTGGGCTTTCCCTTTGTTGGGGATGTAAGGTTAGATGCTGCAATTCGGGCTCTACGGATGAATGATTGTTGGGGAGTGGGGGGCTCTGGATGGGTGCTCTCCTTTTCTCCACTCTCTGGCTCCTTTTCAGGGTCTCTCTGTGGAGGAGCTCAGGCTGATTTTTGTGTTCAGGCTCCTTCTTTCTACTGCAGCCGTCCTGGATAGTTGCTGCGTCCTTGCCTTTCCTTGATGGTAGTCACTGTACCAAATTTAGAGGAGGTTGTGCTTGCCAAGATGATGTTGGGTCATCATTGACCAGACCGGATTCCCAAAGTGGGCACCAACCTTCTTCGTAGAGCTTTCCACTCTCGGGTCCTCTCGGTTTCCCATATGGCATCACACCAAAACCCAGCTGACTATCTCCTCCCTCTTTAGCTGGTTAGGGGTTGAGATGTTGATCAGCATGGGCATACCCGATCGGTCAGTGCATGGAAGACGTGAACCAAAACCATGCTGTTCTCCTTTGTTCTGCTCTGCTGGTTTTAGCATCTAGGGCTGGCTTCTTCTCATGTCCCCATCTTCTCAATCTGTTTTTTTCTGTACGTGGGTGGCCACTGTATGGAACCCTAAATTAGCCCACGATTACAGAACTTGTGATGGGGTGCTCAATTACCTCATTTTCAACTTTGTATTCGAAAAAATATATTTTGACAAGGTAATTGGGGATCTCCCTCCAGGGGCGTTCCCTGCACCTTTCCTCAACCTTTTAGTGAGATCCCCCCTCCCTAGCCCAGGCTCCCTCTTCTGCCCCAACCTTACTGTAGGATGCTCTGAATATTGCTAGGGTAATCCTACTATCTGGTTCTAGCCTTCAAACTTGGGAAGGCTGTACTAGTCTCTAACTTCCCCAGGGACTTTCTTGGGACCTAACTGAATAGCCTAGTTGGTATGTCACTCCCCTCCCGATGGCCAACTCCTCAGCTTCTCCCCATCACCACTCGCCTGCCTACTCTCTTCTCTCTCACCCTCTTCCTCCTGATCTCTATCACTCTCTTCCTCTGTCTCCCCACACTCCGTCCCAGGGTGTTAACACTCTCCTCTTTCTCCTATCTCCACCCTCAATCTGATCTCTCCCTATCTATCTATATCTTTCCACATGCTGTTCACAGGTCTTACAGCATTTTCTCTCTCTCTCTCCAGGCTCCTGCCTCTGCCCACCTTTCTGGTCATCCCGCTTTACAAACGCCTTGTTCCTACCACTATACCTGTCACTATTCGCCTACCTCTCACTTCTCCCTCTCCCTTACACATTCACACTCAAAAACATCCCCACTTTCTCTACTTTTCCCTCCCCCTTT
Organism: Ambystoma mexicanum; assembly: GCF_040938575.1. Lineage (NCBI taxonomy): Eukaryota > Metazoa > Chordata > Amphibia > Caudata > Ambystomatidae > Ambystoma > Ambystoma mexicanum. The sequence goes on from NC_090922.1 coordinate 389,007,003, forward strand.
CTACTCCCTACTTACAATTCTCTCTCACACACACACACACCCACACCCACCCACACCCCCTCATTTGATAACACCCTCTCACAACTTTTTACCTGCACTCACTCACAGCCTTCCAGCAGTCTCTTCAACTCCTTTTCCACCTACCACTCCCACCTCGGTGGTCTCTTGGTCCATCTCCTCTGCCCCGACCTCATCCAAACACCTTTCATCCTCTACTTAAAAGGATGGTTTCTTATTGCCCAGCCCGTCTTACTCAGGAGTTTCCTGTGGTGCCCATTGATTCCCTTGAGTAAGCTGGCCCCTTGCCGAATCTCTACCTGAGCTACTCCACTGGGCCCCGGGACTCATTCTGGAAGTCTTTAAGAAGCCTTCTAGCCATACCCCTTTTTCAGGCTCCTTGTGCTCAAAAAGGTAGTTTGTTACTGTGTTTTATTATCTCTCCTGAGTGAGTCTCTCTGTAAATGGGTGTCCCTCTCAACTCCCTGACACCCACTGCGGTAGGGCCGACTCTGGCTGTACCGTGATTGGCAACCTACTCTAGGATATGGGCCTGTGACCGGGTCATATCCGTGATCCTGTCACATCAAATATAATATCTCTTTATTATCAAAGAAGCAACAAACCTGTACAAATCTGGTGTAATACATCAACCCCTCTAATAAAAAGTTCATTAAAGCACCAACTGAAACTGAGTGAGACCACTGTTTAGCAAATGCATGTCTCTCAATGTTTCTATCTCTGTTCGAGAGGAATGATTCTGTTTATATATTTCTGTTTACTAGTCCTTCTATTCTAAATATAGCGCCAAACTCAGGTTATTCAGAGTTCAAATGGGCTCACTTAGTTTCTCCAGCATTGGATCTTTCATGGATTCACATGCTTAGAATATTCCCCGTCGTCAGACTGGGACCCCTCGGTACACATATATAGCCTTTTCCAAAGGAAAACTTTCGACGCTTTTGTGTCCTATCTACGTCCTTCTAGGACCCGCCTACACATGCTCCGCAGGCCATGCTAGTATAAGAGGCCCGCCCCCGCGGCTCCCCTTCAGATTTCAACCGTCTCCAAAGTAGTGGGATCTCCTCGTATTGTCCTACTGTTTTGTACTAGGTTGCGTTATTGTATTTCGAGTAGTATAATGTCCTCTGTGTCAGGAAAAGCGCTGTTCCGTCCATGCGCGACGTGCGGCTTAAAAAAGGTTTACGAGGGGGACGGACATATGGACTGCATATATTGCCTCCACCCTCACTATTCGGCGGATACCTGCGACATATGCAAGGGGTTTTCTCAAAAAACCCTCAAAGACCGGAACCGACGCCTGGTGGCATGGCTGAATGATGGAGCGGGGGCATACCCCCCCTCGGAGGTGGGCTCCACACAGTCGGCGAAAACATCACGCCGCGCGGCCTCGTCGGAACCACCGGCGAAGAAATCTAAACCGTCGGAAAAACAGTCGTCTGGAAGTCACTCCACTAGAGACTCCTCGGCAAAGAAATCATCCTCATCAAAAAAGCATGAGAAGGAAAGGAAATCCTCCTCTGGCGATCATCACAGATCGACCACGAGTCGAGAGTCGAGTAGAAGCGGGCACAGTGTGGAGAAGGGACCGCCAAAACCACCTGCGAAGTCTACGTCGTTGACGGCGGTCCAGTCATCGGCCGCCTCCCTGCCACTTGCACAGGGGGCATCCATCGTCCCGTCGACAATAGCGTCAACGAAGGCCTCGTCGACGGGGGTCCTACAGGAGGCCTGGAGGCCTGAAGTCTTTGACCCGACCCCCCCCCCCGGAGGCTTTGGTACAAGAACAAGCTATGTTGCTGTCCTCGGAGGACGAGAACGAGAGAGTTGTTGGCCCAACAGACCTAGGGCTACGAGCGGCTGACAAGTCGTCGACGAGGGCATCCGTTACACCGGTTTCTGCCCCTCTCCTCAATCCTCAATCGGTTTTGTCGTTGGATATTCTGTCCACGCTTCAGCCCTTGTTGCGGTCGTTGGACCAGCGACTACCCCAGGCAAGCCTGCCACAGTCACCCGTCGACGAGCCGGGCCCGTCCCGTCAACCGACGCACCCACGCACGCCAATCTCAACACTGGCACAGGAGGAAGGTGAACTGCCAGATTCGGAGTCTGACAGGGGAGCCATGTCGGATATCTCATTATCCCCCTCCAGGGATCCTACCTGGGAGTCAGAGGTGGAGTTGGAAAACCCCAGAAGCCCAGCTCACCCGTCCCCTCCGGACGACATTGCGTCATTCCATTCTATGATGGAGAAGGCATGCAAAGAATTTGGTCTGTCCCAGGAAGAACAAAAAAAGGACTGTTTTTTGTTCGACCACATGGGCAAGAGAAGGAGGTCGATGTTCTTGATACCAATACTAGACCATGTATGGAAAGAGGGGTTGCAAACAATGAGACACCCATTCTCAGAACCAGCAGTGAAAGGACGCCTAGAAAAAAAGTTTAAGGCTCCAGAGTCTACCCCCAAGTGTTTATCCTCCCAACCAACACCGGACTCGGTGGTGTCGGCGGCAGCAGTGAGGAAGGCAAAGGCACAGCACAAGTGCACGACTCCTCCCGAGAACAAAGCGAGACGCCAAGATGCCTTTGGCAAGAAAGTGCTCTCTGTGGGAGCGACCACAGTAAAGGCCGCAAACTCTCTGGCAATTGTGGCCAGATACGATAGGGAGATGTGGCACAGACTAGCTCCGCTACTTGATCATCTTCCAGAAGAACAGAGGAAAGTGGCGATGCTACTGGTCCGAGAGGGTGAGGAAGCCTCAAATCACGCAATAAGCATTGCGGTGGATCTCGCTGAGTCAGGCTTCAAGCAAGTCAACAATGGGGTGGTATTGCGTCGTCAGTCATGGCTTAAGTGTACCTACTTCAGGCCAGAAGTGCAATACAAGGTCTTAGATGTGCCCTTTGAGGGAGACCTTCTTTTTGGTGAGAAGGTGGACGAGGCCCTAAAAGGAATGAAAGAAGATTCGGACACGGCACGTTCATTGGGTGCCCTCCAGAGTGGCAGAAGTTACAAGTCTTTTCGTCCCTTTAGAGGGGCTTCAGGTAATTCAAGATTCTCTTCTGGAGACAGATCCTTTGCCAGATCGGCTTACCCCTCCCAGGGATACCGACGTGCCTCAAAATCGGCTAACCGTCGACGAAACTTCCAGTCTTCCAGAAAACGACCATCATACCCATTGTCGTCGAGAGACAAGCAAAATAAAGATCAGCAGTGACATACCACGAACCGTTCTGGGGGGAAGAGTTTCAGCATATGTCGACGAATGGGAAAGGATAACGACGGACCAATGGGTGTTAGACACTATAAGAAACGGACACTCTCTGCAATTCAAACACAACCCTCCGCAAATCCCACCTGCGTTCACCGCTCAGTCCCATATGAAGGTGCTGCAACAAGAGGTTACACTCATGTTAGCGAAGGGCGTGATAGAATTAGTTCCAACATCACAGAGAGGTCAACGAGTCTACTCAGGATACTTTGTCGTAAAAAAGCCGAACGGCAAATGGCGTCCCATTCTAGACTTACGCGATCTCAACAAGTCCTTAAAGAGCCTGAAATTCAAGATGCTCACTCTGCAGGAAGTGATCCGCGCAGTTCAAATGGGAGATTTCCTGGCGTCCCTGGATTTACAGGACGCGTATTTCCATATTCCAATGTGTCGGAAACACAGGAAATTCCTACGTTTTGTAATAGGGCGAACTCACTACCAATTCACGGTTCTTCCTTTCGGGCTCAAGACCTCCCCCAGAACGTTCACAAAATGCCTGGCTCCAGTGGCTGCCTGGCTAAGGAAGCAAAGCCACCATGTATACCCATACCTCGACGACTGGCTGGTAAGGGGATCCTCCCCAGCGTCGACCAACACAAGTCTGCAAGCCACCATGCAGCTTCTACAACGGCTAGGATTCGTCATAAACTTCGAGAAATCCTCTCTGCGGCCATCGAGAACGCTGGTATTCTTGGGGGCACAGTTCGAGACTCAGTTAGGGCTGGTGAAACCTTCTCTCGACAGGACCTCAAGACTCATTCAACAAGCGGCCCGGCTACGGCGAAACACCAGGATCTCAGTGAGAAAGTATGTTTCGGTCCTAGGGGCCATGGCATCCTGCATCCATCTGGTGAGAAACTGTCGACTATTCATGAGGCCAGTCCAAGAATTCCTCGCGGACCGATGGACACAGGCTCAGGGATCGTGGTCGGACAGGAAATCCATCGACGACGACAAGACTTCAGTGGTGGCAGAGTTCCCACAATCTGAACAACGGTGTGCCCCTACAGGAGCCGGAGTTTCAGAGCACCATAGTTACGGATGCGTCCCTAACCGGATGGGGAGCGCACATGGGTGCTCTCCAAACGCAAGGTCGCTGGTCTCCAACGGAGTCACTCCTACACATAAACGTACTGGAACTCAGAGCGGTACGATGGGCTTTGAAGGCGTTCCTACCACACATCAAGAGTTCGCGAGTGCGAATACTGACCGACAATACAACAGCCATGTTTTATCTGAGGAAACAAGGAGGGACACGATCAAGGAGTCTTTCCATAGAAGCCCAGAAAACATGGCATTGGGCATCGAAGCACGAAATTTCCCTCGTGGCTCATCACCTTCCAGGAGTGAGGAACGGCCAAGCCGACTCTCTCAGCAGAAGCATGGCCCAGATACACGAGTGGGAAATGGACACGGGTCACTTGAGGAAAGTGTTCGAGAAATGAGGTCACCCCCCTCTGGACGTCTTCGCGACCAAAGACAAGAAATGCGAGCAATTTGCAAGCAGATGGCCCCAAGAGGGTTTGGTGGGGGAGGCGTTCTCCTTCCCATGGACGGACATGTTCCTCTATGCTTTTCCCCCGTTTCCCCTCATACAGAAAACAATACAGTGGATACGCAGATACAATTGCCGGGTGATTCTAGTGACACCATACTGGCCGAGGCAACCGTGGTTCTCAGACCTCCTCCACCTATTGCTGGAACATCCCATAGCGTTTCCGAAGGTCCCGTACCTTCTATCCCGGGACAGAGGCAGGGTGTGGCATCACGACCCGGACAGTCTCAACCTTACGTCCGCTTTAGACATTTCATAGGATTGCCAAAAAATTCTACAGGCGGCTAGAGCCCCTTCTACTAACAAATCTTACTCCTATAAATGGCGGAGATTCTGTGAATGGTGTAGAGGACAACAGGGCCTACAACCATTGTTGGTGACGCCGGAACAAGTTCTACCTTACCTGCTCCTCTTGGCAGAAAAGGGATTGTCCCCCTCATCGATAAAGGTACACCTGGCAGCCATCTCGAGGTTCACAAGGAAGAGGCAGTCGTCCCCTCTATTCAGTGACAGACTGGTAAAACACTTCATGCGGGGTTTATTTCGAGCTTTTCCCCCGGTGAAACGTTTTCCCCCGACGTGGAGCCTCAACACAGTGTTGGCAGGCTTGATGAAACCGCCTTTCGAGCCTATGGCCACGTCCGACATAAAATTAATTTCGAGGAAGTTGGCATTCCTGATAGCTATCACATCAGCCAGACGTATCTCGGAACTACAAGCGCTGGTCGTGGACCCGCCCTACCTAAGATTCTTTAAGGACAAGGTAGTCCTGGCAACTAACCCTATGGTCGTCCCGAAGGTTCCGACGGTATATCACAAACACTCATCCGTGGCTCTGCCTACTTTCTTCGCCACTCCATCATTGGCAGCAGAAAAAACTCTTCATACCCTGGACGTTAAGAGGGCTCTGAAATTCTACCTACATCGTACACAAGACATCAGGGCTACTCGGCAACTGTTCGTCGCATATGGTCCGTCGACGAGAGGAAAAGCAATCTCTAAACAGGGATTGGCTAGATGGGTCTCGTCGACGATTGCTTTTTGTCACTCGAAGGCCAGAAGGCCACTGCAAGGACATCCTAGAGCTCATTCTACAAGGTCGATGTCCTCCTCAACAGCGTTATGGGCGGGAATTCCGCTGACGGACATATGCCAAGCTGCGGCATGGTCAGTGCCCCACACGTTTACCCGCCACTACTGCCTTGCCAGGCAGCATGCAGACGAGGTGCAGATGGGAAGAGCTGTCCTGCGCCATCTGTTTCAGTAAGGTAAGCTCCTCCATGTGGAGATTCGGATGTCTACCCTCTTAAGGGCGATATACTTTATGTGGGCAACGTAATATGACTTAACTTATCCCATTGCGTAGTAGGGTGAGGATATATATATATATATATATATATTGTTAAATTACATTCTCACCGCCGTCTCAAGTGTTGCTGCTATACAATCTATTCTAACCATGTGAATCCATGAAAGATCCAATGCTGGAGAAGGGAGTAGTTTCTTACCTGTAACTCCATTTCTCCAGCATTGGTATCTTTCATGGATTCACATGCGCCCGCCAACCTCCCCGTATGTAATGTATGTGATAAATGTAACCCTTCCTACTTTGGAGGGGCCGAAATCTGAAGGAGAGCCGCGTGGGCGGGTCTCTTATACTAGCATGGCCTGCGGAGCATGCGTAGGCGGGTCCTAGAAGGACGTAGATGGGACACAAAAGCGTCGAAAGTTTTCCTTTGGAAAAGGCTATATATGTGTACCGAGGGGTCCCAGTCTGACGACGGGGAATATTCTAAGCATGTGAATCCATGAAAGATACCAATGCTGGAGAAATGGAGTTACAGGTAAGAAACTATTCCCTTATTTTGTATTCATTCTTCATCAATCAGAATGAGTCACTGACTAGAAGGAGCATTGTGAGTAGCATGTGCATGTCATACATGGATCCTATTACTGAGCTGCCCCTACCGACGCCTTAGTAAAAGATGTAATGAACAAAGGGTAATAATCTAGGCCAAGTACTAGATGGCAGATAATGCAAAGCATGTGACCATAAACGTCTACAAGTTGCAAATGTATAAAGGTAAGTAATGTTTCCCATTTATACTATATAAAGCAAATCATTAAACCAGGTTATTGTACATGCTTCACTAAACAATGTTTGACTTAAGACCGGGTGAAGAGTATCCATGTTATAACTATTTTGCAACTTAAAAGGCAAAATGAGTTGCCACATTTTGCCATGTGTTCTTGCCATGTGTTCTTACCCGAGCAATGTGGTGTTTAAAGAGTATCTAAATCCTTATGTGAAAAGTAAATTGGGCCGATGGCTAGAACCCTGATCTTATAGAAAAATTAACATACTAAACTTAAATAAAAGCACGTCCTAATTAAAATACATCCTGAAGTGTACCTACTTAACATGCCCATCTGATCCCTTTTATAATTTCACTGAGGGAATACATTCATTACCAGCCCTTACAATATTCTTGAATGCAACCGGTTGTTTCAGAGGCTCATTTTGTAATGTTTATCAATAAATTGTATACAAATGTCTGACATATTTTTCAAACCATGCAGAACAGCCTGGTTATTGACACACCAAGAGTTAGAAAGCAAACTCGTCCCTTCAGTGCCACAAAGGATGAACTGGCAGAGTTATCTGAAGCAGAGAGTGAAGGGGAAGATAAGCCAAAACTCCGCAGACCATATGATCGATCAAGTGGCTATGGAAGGACAGAATGTTTCAGAGTGGAGAAAAATCTGCTTGTTTATGGGTAAATGTTTTGATTTGTTGTACTGCTAATTAAAAGAAGTGTATTCTTATCAAGCTTTCTGTGCATCACTGTTTGTTGTATTATTCTAAAGTATGCACTATTAAAATACCTCTGAATGCAGATCAATGTGTTAATTGACACAAATATTTAGTATTGCTATCAGCAAGTGATCTTACATTTACTATAATTTAATTGGTCTCCTTTCATGCATTAAACACACTTCTGTCACGTACATAGCTGATCTTGGTTATTTCCGGAATAACTTTAAGCTTATTTGTGTATTCTTCCTAGCCATATGTCTGTAGGGAAAACCTTTAGAATGTACTAGATTTTGCATGTTGTGCAACTAGTTCTCGGTTGTCTGCCACAGGTAGCTAGCTGAAAGTGGGAAGCAAAGGAGGCTAAAACAAGGAAGTAGTTTTGAAGTAAGTAAAGTTTATGTACAGAACTAGTGAAAGACTGATTCTTCAAAAATAATTGTAGCAAAGAAAATCTCTCCTACAGTTTTGTTAGATTGGACTTGTCCTGACTCCATTCCAAAGTCCACTGGAATACCCACCACTTTGTGGGTTGCAGGTTCTTAGACCCCCTTCAGAGAGTCTGTAGTTAAGAGCCCTCCAGGGACAATACATCACAGGATTAACACATTTGTAGATTCTCCTACAGAAGCCAGAGACATAGGTGGATCCTCCCCGGCACTGCCCCCCCCCCCACCCCATAGGGTTTTTGGGACTGGCTTGCAGAGCTTTGTCAACTGAACTCCTGTCTTCTCTAGGGTCTGGTGCCTGCTGGTCCTACTACCACTGACATAACCTTCCTGTTTCTTGGTGGGGTTGCACCATTTCATACCTTTGGAGCCTGCAATGCACTGACAGAACCTCCCTGCTTTTGCTGGTTAGTAGTGGTGTCACTTACTCCCTCAACTGTCACTTCCCAATAGCCCTCTTGCTCACCAACCTCCTCTAAACACCTTCCTCCAGTTTTTTCTCACACTCTGACTGAACAAGTTGGCTTTTATGGTTTGGTCTTTGCTCTCGTTGGGTGGTGCTTCGGGACATGGATTGCACAGTATTAGTGTAGGCTGGGTTTGTCTGTTATTGTGCCCTGTTCCTTTGTCATGGGCGGAAAAGAAGATTTGTTGGGGTTTATATCAAGGCTTACTTCCATCCTGGATTCTAAAACTGGCATGGACATGTGTTGGAACTCCTTCCCCTGCCCTTTTGATTCCTGTTGATATTACCTGTTTTGTATACGGTCCTTTGGTCTCCCCAGTGTTTATATCCCAAGTCCTGAAATCCTCTCATAATAAGCATGGGAAGCTGTTTGGTCTTAAATGCTTTTCAGTGCTGCAATGGTAATTTCGTAATCTCTGTGAGGCTTGGTGGATTTTTATGTTAGTTTGTGTTCTACCTTGTGTGGGTAACACGAGTACGTTTCATTTTATTCACTTTCTTAAGTACAACTTTGTATGTTCAGGACTTCTATAGGTTACACTAGTCTGACTCATTTTCCCAATTAGTTCCTACTGCACATGTGCTACGAAAATTAATATTTAAACACACACTGGTATGTTTAGAATGTTGCAGCACAATCTTCATAAATGCAACAGCATTGATTCCTTCACCGAGTGTTTGGTCCGGCTAGGCGGTTGGAATAACTTTCTACGTAAAACAGTACTATGACCACAGGTACCCTCAGTGGGTTTGTACCCGTAACTCTTAACATGGTTGTCATTGGGTTTGTAATTGTGTAAGATTCTCTGACTGCACCCTACTGTACTGTGAGGACCCAGTAAGGCGGTCTCGGTATCCCACATATACCTCGTCCGGGTCCAGCCTCCACCAGTTTGGGGCAGACCCAGCCCCTTTGACCACCCCAGTGTCGTCCCCAAGGCTAGGCAGGGGACTTTGTCACAAGTCATATATGTTAGGGAGAATTCTCTGTTAAGGCTAATTTCCCAAACCTAGTGAGTCCCCCAGCAGCTTTGCTGGATTTTTGGGGTTTATTTTTTTCTCTCCTGCTAAGAGTGAAACTCTTTTACTCCCACTCTTAGACATGATTTGAGGTGTTCCTTTGACTTTGAATGTGTTTTATGGGCTATGTGGTCCTTTACCCCATAGGGCTTCATGTGTTTTTGGTATGTGGGTTACACAGCACTCTCAGTGCAGTAACCCAGGGGTGTCATAGTGACCCCCAAACATAGACTCTATACCCTGGGACTGACTACTGTCTCGCAGGGCATGTAAAGTCACCATTGGCTTTACTAGTCCCAAATTATGAACAGAAACCAGTACAAACCATCATATTGTGGACGTACTGGTCGGGGCAATTGTTCGAGGGGGCACGTCTCTGTCCCCCCTGATCGAGTTTTGGCTGGTGGCAGTGTATACTACTTTTTATATTCGACCGCAAATATTTTCCTATGGGATTTTCCCATTGTTCGAGGCTACCACTTTTTAATATAGCCTTGAACATACCGCCGGTTTATTAAATTAATATAAAATCACCGGTTGGTATTTTTGCCGAAACTCGGTTCCAAAATGGCGTTTGTGTTCGCTTCTGTGACTCCAACCCAAATCGGGCCCTTTGTTCCACTTTTTGGCGGGCTTCTCCACAGAAGCCTCCAAAAGTGGTGTCACTCTGTCTGGGTACCACAGGGGGTGTGGGAGGGGGTTTAGGCACCCTGGACTGAGTTGCCTTGGCAACTTAAGTCGCACTCTTGTGTGATTGGCCCAATTGCGGCTCACCACTTGGCATGTTTGATTGACAACTAGGCTGAATGAATGGGGGTTTGCTGCATAAAAGCAGGGCTTTGGGGACTGGAACTTCAGAAGTCGCCACAGGACCTAAAGAATCCGAAGAGGGAGAAGCTGAGCTGACCTGCAACGACGACACCACCGGTGGTGCCCTGCTGAACCGTCTCACCACTTTTCCCGACGACGGAGGGGATCTGCAGCCCGGAGAGTTTTCTTCCTTTGACTGGTGGGGATAACCAGTTTGCCCGTCTTTTCACCTTCTCGGATCATCTCGTGGCCTCCTTGCCTGTGCCAAGCACCCCGGCAACCGGGATACCACGGTTTTTCCACTACCGCGAATAAAAGGGTCATACCTTTTAACCGGAGAACTCCGCGGCTGGTTTCTTCCCTGGCAGTGCAACGACCTTCAGCTTTCCTCCAGGTTGAGACCATCTCTTCGTCTGGACAACGCCGTGACTTGCACTTGCTGCCAGGAACAACTGCCTCCGTTGGAGGATCCTCTCCACTTTGAAGGTACTGTGTCCGCCTGGCCTCCCTCGCAACGGTCTGTGTGGGGTGACTCTTAAAGCCTCCACTTACCACTTGGGCTGGCCCTAGGCTGGCTAACTGAACTTTTCTGAGCTGACTTAATTCTTTTCTGAACTCCCTGCAAGACTTTTCAAGACTTTTCAGCTGTGTGATCTTGGGCGCATTGGTACTCTGTTCTCTCTAAGAGGGACCCTGGCCTCTGAACTTTTTGCTCACAAGTAGACTTGACTTTCCTGCCTTGCTGGGTGCTTCTAAAGTATTGTGTTGTGTGTTTTTCCTAATTTCTGCATTTTTTCCCCTCCCTTTTTCTTAACTTATTGGAGTGCCATCTTGAGTTAAGCGCTCACCTCTGTCTGGAAATAAGTGGTGTTAACTAAGACTTGTCTAATAAGGAATAAGGGATGTACATCTCGTAATAGTGACTGTGTGTTGAATTTACTTACCTCTTTTTGTGCTAGTGTAAATTACAAGTGTGTCTTTAAATAAATAATTATATACTTATACACCAAAGCTCTGGTCAGTGTTTGCTTGTACTACTGTGTCTCTGTACCTATTGTGTATACTCTGCATACTGCCTAACCCATCTTAAGAGAAGTCTGACTGCTCAGCCACAGCTATCAGGTAAATCTGGGTGGTACAGACTGCTACCAATTGGGTTTACTGCCAACCACCTGTAGTCCTAAATCTTTTGCAGTGGTCCCTAAGGGAACTGCACAGGTTTCTGCCTAACAATATAACACTTAGATTTCTAGTTCTTTAAAACTTGTATCTCCCATCATAAATGATTTTGTGCACCAGTTTTTGTTCCCACTTTCTGACAATTGTTAGCTTTTCACTATGATTAGTTCCTTAATGTGAAAAGTAGATAAACGGAAGAAAGTATTTGGAAGCATTGAAAACCTGAATACATAATTGCATTACCGTAGGACATTCAAGAAACACGTGACTAGAGCTCCCAACCTCTCTCACTACTGTATATTTACAGCAATGCTCGCCATCCAGAAAATATTTTGCTATTTTAGAACACATCTATTGTTGTGTCAGCTGTAGACTAAGCATGGGTTTTATAGTCTGTATGGTAGATAATGCTTTATTCCTCACGTTTGTATTAATGGGTATATCTAATAAATTTTCTGGCTCTGATTGCTTTTTTCAAGAATATGTGTCTGAAGTTGTGAACAGCAGGCACGTTCAAATGTATGAGGACTTCAGTCTTTTAGGATGGCAATCTAAAATGTACTACATAAAAAATCATGATCAGTAAGACTGAGATTCTCCTTATCAGCACACCCGCTCCCTCCTTTCCTGACGCTCTTGGCCCCCCTCCTGCTCCTACCTGCGAGGCTAAAAACCTCAGGGTCATCTTCGACTCCACACTCTCCTCACATCTCAGACGCCTCTAAGAAGTTGCACTACCAGCTGCACCTCCTCATAGATATTCTACCTTTCCTTTCCTTCCCCCAGAAGCTCACTGTATCCAGAGCTCTGATTCTTTCTAGGCTGGCCTACTGCAACAGCCACTTTCTAAATCTGCCTGCATCTACTCTCCGCCCACTGCAACTCATCCAGAACAGGACTGCGAGACTTGTCCTTGGCCTCAAGCCCAGGGATCGTGTCTCTCCAGGACTGAAATCTCTGCACTGGCTCCCAGTGTCTGCGAGGATCAAGTTCAAAACCCTCTGCATTGTCCACAAGGCCTTCTGGGGCCTGGGGCCTCAATACCTTCAACTCTCTTCCTAACTATCTTCCCTCTCGAGCTCTTCACACATCCGCCTCCAACTCCCTTAGGGTCAGTCACTTCTCCAAGCAACAAGTGGGTGGTAGATCTCTTTCTGCGGCTGGAGCCTCCCTCTGGAACAGCTTCCCTGCCTCCCTGAAACTTGAGGAAAACCATCACTGGTTCCAGAAGCACCTCAAAACCTTTCTCTTTGCTTCTGCCTTTTCTCCTCCTCTCCCCTGCTGACCTCCTGGCTGAAACTGAATCTGCACTGGTTACCTGGCCACCCTCTGTTCTCGGGCCCAGGTCCTTCCCCCGCCAGTTCATGCACACCAGCACTGCCTGCCTGGCAACCCCTGCACTTGGGGACTGTTTCTGTATCCCTACAGTCCCACTACCAGCTCTTGACACCTGATGTCTGCACTTACCTTTGCACTTGCCACCTGTTGGTCGTTACTTTAACTTATTGTCATTATTTTGTGCCCATGTACTGCACTGTCCCTTCCACCCGCACTTCCCCCTTGCCCCATCCCATGCAATTGCGCGATCTGAATGACACCTGGCCTAGTAGGATCGCTGTCTGTCCTTCCTTTGTTCCCCTTCCGTTACCTCCTTGTGCCTTGAAACATTTGTGCATAGGCGCGTTCTAAATGGCATATCATATCATATGATATCTACAATGAGATGTTAAGATATTACTGAGACCGAAACAGTTTTTTAAGGTCAAGTAATTACGGACAACCTCTTGTGGCAGCCTCTGCAGGGCTTTTAATGGTTTGACGTTAGTGGATGGCCAAACTTCCCCAACTTGATACATTTCATATTTGTTCCATCTTTCAAAGAATTTGTGACACTTCAGTTAAAAGACTTCCATAAAGTGGCCAATATATGATGACTTGTTTTCATTGTTTTTCTTGTTTGTCTGAAAGTCCTAATACTAGTGACTGTTCTGGTTGTGGTTGATGCAGTATGAATGGGCTTTAAAGACAAAGCACAGTAACATTAAGCATTTGGTATCACTAATTTGAACTTCGCTTATTTCTTTCAACCAGTTGTTGGTCTATGTAATGGGTTCAATGGAAACATAAGTGCAGTAAATCATTTTTGTCACCTTTTGATTATCCCGATGGAGGTATTCTCATTGAAATAATGTGTTTTGCTGACTTGCTGAGCCTAGCATGAAGCTAAAGGCAGAGATCTCAGTTCCTCTTAATGGTTGCCTGCTGATTTACCTATCTGACTCTGATATAGGTGGGGCCGATGGAGAGAGATTCTGATCCATGGCCGTTTCAAGAGGCAACTTAATGAACAAGACGTGGAAATCATTTGTCGGGCACTGTTGGCATATTGCCTTGTCCACTACAGAGGGGATGAGAAGATCAAAAGCTTCATCTGGGATCTTATCACGCCAACAGAGGATGGCCAAACTCGAGAGCTACAAAACCACCTTGGTAAGTCAAACACTGATGGACTGATATATGAATGCATCAGTATGGTGTTGTATACTAGAATCTCGTAAACTGAAAAGCTTAAGTAATGAATATTGATTATTCCATCGATTTCAGAGAAACATAGATTGCTGATTTTGGAGTTGCTTTGAGAGGAAGCCTTCAAGGAATTGAGGAACTGTGCAGTCTTTTACAGAGTCTGTGGAGAAGTCTGGAAGTTGCCATATCATTTTAGGGTGACTTTTCAGAGTGATGTATAAGTCTGTAATCTAAGTTTCCAGGACCCACAATGCAACAGGAATCAAATACCATACTCGTATGTCCCGTCCACTATCCTACATCCTTGTCACTATCCTACATCCTTGTGGGAGTCCTCCAACATGGGGACGGTACTGGAACCTTTGGCAGCAAAAAATTGAACTTCCCCTTTGAATTTAGTATAGCACGCGGGCACGGCCTCGGGCGTGGGAAGGCCCCGCCCTCCGGCGCCTCACCTCCAGTATTTTTTTCCACACAGCGGTGTGGGACCTGGCAGCCAGCGCAGAGACTATTTTTTTTAGCTCTCCTCTTACTCCCCTTCTATTTTTAAATTCATATTTCACTTCCCTTCGGCGCCTAGCCTCCCCCAGCGCATGTTGACTGCATGAGGTTTCACAAGGTGTGCCTCATGCAACCCTTTGTTCCCAGCCTCAGACCCCCACGCACTCTGTCTTGAGTGTCTGGTGCCCGACCCCCCAGGGACTCATGTTCGGTCTGCAGCGCTCTGTCATAGGACATTGAAGAATCATTTGTCGCGGTGAAGGGAGATCTTCCACACTTCTCTGCCCCACCTTAAGGATTTTGTCTCCAGGAACTCTAGTCAAGACAAGGTAGGCCCTCTGTTCAATATGGCTCCACAGCATTGCAACTCCTTCCACGCGGTTCCCCCGGATTGGGGTTCCTCGGATTCAAGTTCTGACAGGCCTCTAAGGCATGCCGAAGGGCACAGGGGTTCTTCCGCGTAGTCCGCGGACAGACCTGAGGCCTTCCAGGCTACTGTTCCCAAACCAAGGGGCTCAGGGGCCCTACCAGGCTCGTCCTCTTCTTCTACCCCAGGGGGTAAGGAATCGTCAAGTGCCACCTCTAAGAGTCTGTCCTCGGCTACATCCAGCACGGCTACTGGCACAGGTGCCGAGTGCTCCCAGCCTACTGGAGCTCGCTCCAAGGTCGTGAATCGGGGCTTTCGACTACCAGCCGGCCGGCTGAGGGCTCAGCGCCTACCAAAGGGATCTCTGAGGTCGACGCTTCTGCTTTGAGTACAAGACCCAAGCTGTATCCTTCCATGTCTGAGGCCTCTTTTTGCTCAGGCCCTTCACGCCCTCCCACCCAGGCCGTGGCACACGGCTTCAAAATGGCAGAGCGGCACCTGCCAGTCAGGGTGCCATCTTGAATCCGCCTGAATGCCCGCCAATGCTTTCGCTCATCAAATGGGCTTTGCAGAATGATCCCAACCCCTTCCCTCTGGAAGCAGCAGCGGATCCTACAGTGCTGGTTTTGGGTGGTCTCAGGGCTACATCTACCCATCACATATGGCTACACGCACCATGCATTTGTATTTGTATTTGTGTTTGTTTATTTATAACGCGCAGACCATCAGGCCCGGGGACATCAGGGAGCAATTTGTACAGGGTTGCAAGAAAAGAACATACAGGCAGATAGATTACAATAAAAGTATACCAATACAACATAATAACAATCTTACTAATTACATATATTACAGATGGTACAGTGTCCCTAGGCTCCGCAGAGGAAGTGTCCCTGAGGTAGTTGGGAAGGTAGCAGACCGGAAATCGTGCTGGGGAACAGGCGGGCTGAGTAAGTGGGAGAGATGTCTAACACAACTATTGCTGGTCAAAGAGCCAAGATTTGGTTTTATTCTTGAAGGTGTTGAAGGAGTCTTCAGCTCTGATGGCGGCGGGGAGGGTGTTCCACAGTTTGGAGGCTAGGACAGGGAAGCTAGTGCCTCCCGCTTTTTGGAGCTTAAACCTAGGGATAGTAAGGCAGTGAGTCTGAGCAGTTCTTAGTGGACGGGCAGTGGAGTGGCGCGAAAGCCGACTGCAGAGATAGATCGGAGCCTTGTTGGCTAGGCATTTGTGCGTGAGGGCAAGCGTTTTTAGGGAAATTCTCTGCTTCACGGGTAACCACTTTAGGCTAGTTCTGGCTTCTGAGATGTGGTGGTTACGAGGGATGTTCAGGGCCGCTCGAATTGCATTGTTCTGGGTGGTTTGGAGTTTGGATAGGTTTTCTTGGCTGGTGCCTAAGTATAGAGCACTGCAGTAATCTATTGTTGCCATGATAAGTGTTCTCGCTAGTGTGACGCTATTGTGGGTGGTGAGGAATGGTCTGCAGGCTGAAATGAGTTTGCACGTGTAGGCAGAGGTGGACCTGACTGTATTAGTTTGTCTTGACAAGGATAAGGTGGAATCCAGGTAAAAGCCTAGTGTTTTAGTGTCTTTCGAGACTTGTATGTAGTTGCCGTCTATGATGAATGACTGATAGGAAGGCTCAAGTTTGCTCAGGCGTTGTGATGTACCCAGGATAAGTAGCTCCGTCTTATCGTTGTTCAGACATAGCTGGTGCTGGGCCATCCAGGCTTGGATGACCAGGTAGGCGCCTTGGTGCTTTGACCAGGAGCGTAGGCACAGTGCCTCGGAGGGCCAGGCCCTTAGGGATCAGACGGCTTGTGAGGACCACTTCAAGCGGTTCCTCCTCTTCATGCGTTCCCCTCAGATGAAGGGGCTCCTGAAGGACATTGTGAAGGAGGTCATCCCAAAGGTGGCGCCGCCTCGGCCCCCTCCTCTGGGTACTCCTCCGGTTCCTCCTGCGGTCCCAGTGCTGGCCCCTCCTCTGGTTCCAGCCCCACCGGTTGTTCTGACCCCCCACCTCCTGCTGTACTACCAGCACCTTCCCCTCAACAGCTTTTGGACCTGTCTGCATTTCCAGACCTGGGGTGGTACTCCACCAGGAACCTGTGTCCCAGGGCCTGGATTCCCCACAGTCGGTAAAAAAAGTCAGGACAATTAACCCTCGGCTTCCATCAAGGCCTTTCCTGACCACCTTCTGGGCCTGGCGGAGTTCTTGGGGGTCCTTCTTCCAGAGGAAGACCCCCATAAGTCGTTAGTGCTGGCAGAGGTCTTTGGCACACCACAATCCGGTCTGGCATTGCCCTACAGAAGGATGTCCTGCAGGTGGGGCGGAAGGTCTGGGAGAAGCCATGGGCCAACATCCAGATGAACAAGATGTTGGACAGCAGGTTTAGGTTGATGGACGGGGAGGCAATCCTCCTGGTTTCCCACCCGGAACCCGATTCCTCTGTGGTGGAGCAGCGGCTTCATATGCTGAACCACCGTCTTCGTCATCTTCCTCCATGGGAGCCGCCTCCAGTTGCTTCTCCAAGGAGGACAAGGTCCTTGGTAAAGCGCGATTACTCCATCTCAGGACTGCATCGGCGGCAGGCCAACGCGGATGCCCTCTTGGCCGCAGCTAACCAGAAGCTGTGGTGGGAGCTCTGGGAATTTCTGCCTGACCTTCCTTCAGATAAGCAAACCTCCTTCAAGGCCGGCCTGCCGGATTCCCGGGCCATTGCGCAGGACCTCATGGAATCTTCGGTCGCCCACATCGATACAGCCAGCAGATGGCTGTGCCTTTGGCTCAAGATGATAAGGACGGCGTGGATGCATGCCACAAAGTTCATCTGATGTGGGGGGCTGTTTGTGTTTGTTCCAGGACACCTGGAAGCGTCTTTTCTCCAGCATGGGGTCTGGCATGGATTCACATGCTCATGAATATTCCCCGTCGTCAGGCTGGGAATCCTCGGTAAAGAAAAATCAGTATCAGTTTCGTTTCTGATCTGTCTTTCATAGTAGTAACCAATCACTGATCTCTGCGTCATACTGACCACAGCCAATGACTACCATCTCCCTAAGCCCCGCCTCTGGCAGCCATCTTCAGATTTTTACCGCACGTTCAAGTGTTGGGATCCTCGTGCTATTGCTCTCGAGCGTTAGTGCTTTTTTCGCGCTTTTTGTTAGGAAAATGTTCTCTTTTTCGGTCAAAAGAGCCTCAAGCTCCACCGTTTCTTTATCCGATCAACGGGGACCCGTGTCGGATTCTTCTACGCCCCTCAAGGGTGAAGATTTCGTCGAGCCACGCTTTTGGAGGACTCCAGAAGTTTCTCAGGCCCTTCTCGAGCATGGCCCAGGAGAAGAGAAGCTCGACGCCCAGAAAGCTGTTCAGGGTCTTCCCTGGATGCCAGCTTCAGAATGTCTTTAAGGAGGACGAACACTCCCTTTGCCTTTACTGCCTGCATGAAGACAAGACACACGTGGAGAAGGACTGTGCGTTTTGCGGCAATATGTCGGAGCGGACCATGAAGGACCGCCATCAGCGTCTCGCCAACTGGCTGGAAGGAAAGAGCCCGTCAGGCGAGAAGAAGAAGTCCGAGCGGTCTTCTAAGTCCTTTGAGGGTGCCCCGGCGATGGGGGGTCCAACAGAAGGCCAAGCACCGCAAGTCCGCTGGCACCGGGAGCGCCGAACGGTAGGGCTCTACGGGCGCCAGGCAGGGCGCATCCTCCCCAGCGCCATCAACCACGAGCCAACGCTCTGGCTCGGGTAAGAGGAAGGCCGAGCACCCGGCGAAGCTCCTGGAGAGACCCCGGTCGTGCTCGAAGGCCCCATCGGAGGGGGAGCGAGGTGGTGACCCTCCCCGCAAGGAGAAGGCGGTGAGCGCACCTAAGGTGGTGAAAGCCTTGATTCATCCGGCCAAGGCCTCTATCGAGACAGTTGCGGCGGCCCTGGCTCAGCCTGTGGCGGCTACACCAGTGGTGGCGACCTCGGGGCCCAGAATCTCCCTGCCACCGCGGAGGGAGTCCTCTTTCATGCCCATCGACAGGACCCCCGTGAAACCTCCGACGGAGAAGAAAAAGGGGGGGCAGGAGGTCGTCGTGGATTCGGCCTCAACCTCTGAGGAGGAGCTGATCGAAGTCTTAGGCCACGGCGCTGGCGTGGAAGAAGACCATCCTGTCGGGAGGGACCCCGACGTGGGAGACGACGAGAACGTCGAGGGTGCCGACGGGGCTCCTGATCGCCCGTCGGAACCCCCTCAACCAATGCAAGACAACTCGGCGGCCATTTTGTTGGCTATACAGTCCTTATGCTCGGGGATAAGGACGAGACTGCCGTGACCACCAACGGAGGAACCTCTCCCCACGGGGGACCCGGAGCCAGGCCCTTCTGGGAGCCCTCCTCTTAAGAGAAGAAGGATTCATCCTCCACCTCCTTTTCAACCATCGCGCCCTGCTCAGCCCTCCTCCCCGTCCACGGCACGTGGGGATGATACGGGGACTGACACGGCCGTGACGGGTACAGACGAGGTTTACAACGAGGATCTCCCGTCCTCACCTCCCACCCGGGCTTCCCCGCCCGACGAGATTTGATCGTTTCACGCCATGATCGCCAGGGCATCCAAGCTTTTCCAGCTCTGCCCGGAAGAGAAGAAGGAATGTTTCCTTTATCAATGGCGCGAGACCAAGAGGAAGACGGTCCTCGCTGCACCTGTACTGGACGATATCTGGGATGAGGGGCTCTCCCTCCTCAAGAACCCATCCACAACGCCGGCTAGAAGGGATCGGTACGAGAAGAAGTACCGGGTCCCGGACGCAGCCCCCTTGTGCCTTCGGGCACAGCCGACCCCGGACTCGGTCGTCTCCGCGGCGGCCAGGAAGAAAGCGGGGGGGGGGGGGCGCGGCCTCTATGTCAACCTCCCCGCCGGAAGGCGAGGGAAAGAAATTGGACACGATGGGACGCAGAGTCATCTCATCGGCAGCGACGACGATTAAGGCTGCCAACGCCTTGGCTATCGTAGCCCGCTACGACAGGGAGTTGTGGTACAAACTCGCCCCCCTGCTGGACTTCCTACCAGACGACAAGAGGGCAGAGGCCCTAGAGATCTTGCAGGAAGGAGAAGTGGCGTCGGACCACGCCATTACGATAGCGACGGACATCGCTGACACTGGATTTCGCCAGCTGGGCAACAGCGTGTGCCTTAGGCGGCGTGGATGGCTCAAGGCTACTGACTTCCGTCAGGACGTGCAGACCAGAGTCTTGGACATGCCGTTCGACGGGAGCAACCTGTTTGTGAAAACAGTGGACGATTCTCTACAAGCCATCAAGGCGGACACAGAGATGGCCCGGGCTCTTGGTGTTCTCCAGCAACGACGGCCGCCCTTTCGGAGCGGCGGAGGCAAACAGGGTGCCTCCAAAGGTTCCAGCGGCGGATTTTCCACCTATTGTCAAGCGGCCCGTTCGTCGTCACAGGAAGCCTACAGGGGACGAGGCAAGTCGGGCGGACCCCGCCGTCGTCGCCAAGGAGGACAAGGCGGCAAAGCCTCGTCGAAGCAGGACTGAACCGGCCGTGGGGTCGGGCCCCCACCGAAGCACCCCGGTGGGAGGCCGGCTGGCGAGCTTCTTCAGCGTGTGGGAGTCCATCTCCACCGACCGTTGGGTGCTGGACGCCCTGGCTCAGGGTCACGCGCTCGAGTTTCTAAAGAGGTGCCCGCGCGTCCCCCCTGTGGCCAGGAAGGAACATCACGTCCCTCAACTTCTCCTGGAGGTAAGGGCGATGCTCAGGAAGGGCGCCATCGAGCTCGTCCCAAAGAGGCTTTAGGGCTCCGGAGTTTACTCAAGATACTTCCTCGTGAAGAAGAAGACGGGAGGATGGCGTCCCATCCTGGACCTACGACGACTGAACAAATTCATCAAGGCACAGAAGTTCCGGATGGTCACCCTCCAACACATCCTGGGTCAACTGGAGGAGGGCGATTTCCTATTGTCGTTGGATTTGGAGGATGCCTACTTCCATATCCCCATCCTAAAGGCACAAAAAGGTTTCTCAGATTCGTGGTCCAAGGGCGTCACTACCAGTGCCTCGCACCGGTGGCAGCGCGGCTGCGCCTAGAGGGGATCCACGTCTACCCCTACCTGGACGACTGGCTCATCCGAGCAAAGACGAAGGAGCTCGCCGTAGAGCACACGGCAAGGACCGTCCAACTACTCACGGACCTGGGATTCTCCATAAACTACGCCAAGTCCCACCTGGTGCCCGCGCAAGACGCACTGTTTCTGGGAGCGAAGCTCGACACAGTGTCGCTTCTGGCCTCTCCATCGGAGGAAAGGACGAGGGCCATCTTGGGCAAGGTGCAGCGTATGCTGGTTGCGGACGCGGCCAGGGTGAGGTTCATCAAGTCCCTCCTCGGAATGATGTCTTCTTGCATTTATCTCATCCGCCTGTGCAGGCTCCGGATGCGCCCGTTGCAGGAGTTCCTGGACGCGCGCTGGATCCAGATGACGGGCAGCTTCAAGGAGAGGATCACACTCGACGAGAGTTTCCGACGAGCGGTCCGGTGGTGGGGCACCCGCGCGCATCTGACGGCGGGTATGGACTTCCAGACCCCGGGCCACCAGAAGACAGTGACCACGGATGCCTCCCCGGAGGGGTGGGGAGCGCACACCGAAAACCTGCACGCGAGGGGTCTTTGGCTGCCGGCGGAGAGGTCCCTCCATATCAACGTCCTGGAACTCCGTGCAGTGTTTTGGGCCCTCGGGTCCTTTCTTCCGTCCCTCAAGGGCAAGGTGGTGAGGATCTTCACCGACAACACCACCACCATGTTTTACATCAGGAAGCAGGGCGGTACCAGATCCCCAGCCCTGTCCAAGGAGGCACAGGATCTGTGGCATTGGGCCGTCGCCCAAGGGATGTTTCTGGTGCCGTTTCATCTGGCAGGAATAAAAAAAACCATCGCCGACTCGCTCAGCAGAGAGCTGCGCTCGTGCCACGAGTGGGAACTACGACAGGATCTAGTGGACCGCCTCTTCCGACGGTGGGGCACACCCCAGATCGACCTGTTCGCGATGGCGACGAACTCCAAGTGCCGGAGGTTCGCCAGCAGGTTTCCCCAGCCGAGGAGCATGGGCGATGCTTTCTCGTTCCCCTGGGAGGGCCTGTTCCTATATGCGTTCCCTCCATTGCCGGCTCATCAACCAGCTCAAGAGGTCACGGTGCAGGATGATCCTCGTCGCACCTGCGTGGCCGAGGCAGATATGGTTCCCAGACCTTCTGGACTTGTCAGCGTCCCCGTCAATCAAACTGCCAGTGGACGCGGATCTTCTCTCCAGGGAAGGAGGCGCCATCCTCCATCACGACCCGAAGTCGCTAAACTTGCAGGCCTGGCTCCTGCAGCACTAGAGTTTGGAGGTTACGACATACCGGCCGACTGCAGAGAGGTTCTTGCAAAGGCCAGGGCGTCCTCAACTCTTAAATGCTACGGACACAAATGGAATAGGTTCTCTGTCTGGTGCCACGCACAGAAGATTAACCCTCTACGGATTACGGCTCCCCAAGTACTGCCGTACCTGCTGACGCTGGCCAAGGCTGGACTGGCGCACACTTCCATCAAGATTCATCTTGCTGCGATCACCCGATACACCAGAACCACGGGACGGTCGTCTTTGTGGTCTCATCGTCTGGTGAAAGAATTCATGAAGGGACTGTTCAGATCGTTCCCGCTGGTGAAGGCCCCGGCCCCGGCGTGGGAGCTCAACGTGGTGCTGACCAAGCTCATGGGACCTCCGTTCGAGCCTCTGCACTCGGCTCCGTTGAAGTTCTTGTCGTGGAAAACAGCGTTTCTTGTGGCCATCACCTCCGCACGACGGGTGGGAGAGATCCAGGCCCTTTCCTGCAAGCCCCCGTACTTGACTTTTCACGACACAAGGGTAGTGCTCAGGACACACCCCTCCTTCATGCCCAAGGTGCCGTCGGACTTCTACCTCAACGAACCCTTGGTGTTGCCTGTTTTCTTCCCGTCGCCTTTGTCGCCGGCTGAAAGGACTTTGCACTCGCTGGATGTGGCTAGAGGGCTGAAGTTGTACGTGGACCGCACAGTGTTTTCGGAAGACGTCACAACTTTTTGTGAACTTTGGACCTGTCAATCAGGGGAAGGCTCTCTCGAAGGCTTCCATTTCCAGATGGCTCTCCGGCTGTATCATGTACTGCCATCGGTTGGCAAACCGACCGCTGCCTGGCCGTCCGAGAGCCCATTCCACCAGAGCGATCGCAGCTACCACGGCGTTCCTATCTGGTGTGCCCTTGCTGGACATCTGCAGGGGTGCTACGTGGAGGTCGACGCACACCTTCACGAAATTTACTGCGTCGATCGGGATTCCAGGGAGGAGTCCAGGGTCGGCCAAGCAGTGCTGCGCAACCTGTTCGCCTAAGGTGAGCCTGGTGAGGAGGTAAGAATTGCTTAATGTTGAGTTTTGATGTAATGCTTAATGTTGAGCCTTTGACACCTCCCGTGGTTGTGCATGTGTGTACTGCTATGTATTCTTTTATTCATGAGCATGTGAATCTATGCCAGACCCTATGCTGGAGAAGGAACAAGTTACTTACCTGTAACTGTTGTTCTCCAGCATGGGTCTGGCATGGATTCACATGCGAACCCTCCCGCCTACCCCTCTGTGGCTCTTCACTTCGTCATACTGCCTCTTCACGTGCTACCAAATCTGAAGATGGCTGCCAGAGGCGGGGCTTAGGGAGATGGCAGTCATTGGCTGTGATCAGTATGACGCAGAGATCAGTGATTGGTTACTACTACGAAAGACAGATCAGAAACGAAACTGATACTGATTTTTCTTTAGCGAGGATTCCCAGCCTGACGACGGGGAATATTCATGAGCATGTGAATCCATGCCAGACCCATGCTGGAGAACTACAGTTACAGGTAAGTAACTTGTTCCTTCAGCAACCTGTGGACTCTATCCGTAGTCTCCAAAGGCTTCAGTCTTCCTTTTCCTCTGCCTCTCCATCCTCTTCTCTTGGTCAGATCGGGTGCCCCGCTCTTTTTACGGTAGGTCCTTTTTCGCTCTCGGAGATGCAGGTGATGGAACCGGATCCTCTTGTAGACAGGGGCTTTGGTTACTATTCCAGGATTTTTGCGCTACCCAAGAATCGCAAGGCTGGTCGGAGGGTAGTCCTAGACCTGTCATTTCTTTTTTGTTTTTGTTTTGTTAAGTAATTGAAGGAAATAGCTAGGTTGACTATGCCATGCGCGTGAGTGTGTGCGCTGAGACAATCGTATTCCAGGGTGCGCAATAACGTGATCATCTATTACCTTAATTTAGACGGTTGTATACGTTTTGGCCGTGGCACAATTGTTTGCGGCCGAATTTACTGTGGTCAATGCAGCCACAATGCCAATTTTGATGTGTCCAAAACCACCCTTATTAAAAAAAAAAAAAACACCCCGTACTTACCTTTTCAACATTCGGGCACGTTGTGACCCTGCTGCGTCAGATCTGTCCCTCCTACGCGGGTCGGATCTGATGCCGCAGGGTCCGATTCTTTTTTTTGTCTTTTTTTTTGTCCCCCGCCTCTGGAAACTGGGCCACTCATGCTGAATTCGGTCAGTTGTACCATTTGGTCATTTAGAAAAAAACAATTTGGGTACATTTAGACGGCTGACTGGGTTCGCCGCATTGGGAGACCATAAGAGGTCAGAAGCTGCGTTGCGGTTGGCAGAGGGAGTTGGAGGTGAGGAATCCAGGCAGTATCAGTAGCATTCAGTTATTGGTGCTCGGTGAGCGCAGAGCCATGGAGGTGGCAGTGAACTATGTTGACAGGATTTGTTTTCCCTCTGTCATTTATAAATCTGTCTTTACCACTGGAGCATTTTAAGATAATTACTCCTGCACACATAGTCTCTGTGTGCAGGGGACTGGATGTGTTCCCTGGACCTAAAGGACGCACACCTGCATGTACCCATGTATCAACCGCATCAAAAGTTTCTGCTGTTCAGAGTTATGTCATACCGCTACAAGTACAAGGTGCTGCCCTTGAGCCTGAACTCGGCCCCTATGTCTACACAAATTTGTTGAATGTAGTGGCGGACCATTATCTATACCCTTTCCTGGATGACTGGCTGGTGAGGGCAGGGCCACCCTAAGGGGTGGTGCACTCCTGCCAGACACCCTTGTTCAGCTGGGGTTTTCCCCTCAACCGGAGGAAGTCGCAGTTATGCCTGTCTCAGGAACTAGTCTTCCTAGGGGCACGCTCGAACACTACCGTTCAGCGGGTGTTCCCCACGCCTGAGATGCTAATGTCTCTCCGCAAGACAGTGGGGCACTTTCTGGCCACCTCGGTATGGTGGTTCCAGCCCATGCTGGGCTTGATGGCCTCCTGTGTGCTGACTTTGCAACACGCCCATCTCAAGATGAGGCGCCTCCAGCTCCACCTGGTGACCAACTGGGATCAGGAGACTGGGTATCGGACAGGATCCCAATACCACCGCTCCTTTTGCCCGATCTTTGCTGATGGATGGCAATGTTTCAGTGGAAGCCCCCTTTACCTGACCGGAGCCTACCCTGTGGTAATAATGGACTCCTCTCTTTGGGGTTGGAGGGCTACTCTGGAGGGGTATGCGATTCATGGAGCATGGTCCAGGACGAAAGCCTTGTTGCATATCGATCTGCTCGAGCTCAGGGCTGTGGGTCAAGGCGTTTTTGCCCCTAATCAGGGACAAGTCGGTTCTGGTCAGAACGGACAATTATACTATAGTGTTTTACCTGAAGAAGCAGGGTGCACCAGTTTCACCATCAACCTACATCCCCACCCCTCTGCATTGAGACATTTTGGTTCGATCTGGGAATGGGCCTTTACAGAGAGGTTTTGGATTTCTGCTCTCCACCTGCCGGGGGACAGCAGTGCAGAGATGGAGTCGCTTAGGGGTCAACACCTATGAGTGGGAGTTGCACAACGACTCCTTGTTGTCCTTGTTCCAGCGTTGGGGGTTGTTAAGATGGATTTCTGAGCTCTGTCCTGGAGGGGCAGAGGTTCAGAAGGCCAACCTAGTTTCTTGGAACAGGGTAACCTCTGGACAAGCCAGACCCATCAGGGTAGCTATGGCAGGCGGTCAAGACTAAGTCTCAGGAGGGGTGAGGGTGACTGAAGGACCTCAATGAGCACACAGAACAAGGACGGTGTCCAGTCAACTCGTCGAAAAAAAACTGGTCGACTGCAATTTGGTCGACGCAATTTGGTCGAAAACGATTTCGTCGAAATTTTTTTTTTATTTATAAATTTATTTTTTGGGTTTTCGTTTTGTTAAAAAATGGGTTTTTAGAGAAAAAAAGGGGGTTGGGGGGGGGGGACCCCCCCCAAAAAAAAAAAAAAAAAAGGGTTAAAATAGAAAAAAAAAAAATTCGACGAAATGGTTTTCGACCAATTTGATTCGACCATTTGTCTGGTCGACCAATTTTTTTCGACGAATTCACTGGCAACCAACAAGGACACTTACAAATTACTCCAGACAGGGGTTATATCAAAAATATAGTCACATTTATTACAAGGTGTTTGTAACATAGACCATACCGAAAGAATCACAGTAACACTAAGTAAACCAACACAACACTATCAATACAATGTATATACAAGATCATTGGGGTCTAAAGTGTAAAATGCACAAAATATGTCAACAACCTAGATGGGAAGGAAACAGGCAGTGCAGATAGTCTTTAGGCCCAGTTTCACATCGACAATTCACCTAACTAAAAGGCAGTCCAAGCCCTAAGAAGAGAGGAGCCTTGTGCTCAATAGTACATGCAATGCAAACACGCGGTTGTTCCATTGGGCAGAACAGGCTCTCTTAAGGGGTCTCTAGCAGCTCGGGAAGGTGGATGAGGCAATGCAGACCAAGTTCCCACTATTCAAGAAGGACCTCCACTTGAAGGCAGAGGCAGTTTGAGAGTTTGGGATGGAGTCCCTATTTTGCAATAGCAGTGGAAAGGAGAGGGACTCTCAGGGGCCACTTGTGTGTTAAAATGGGCCCTTGTGCCAGGGGCCTCCGGTTGGGGTATTGAGTACTCACCGTTTCCTGATGCAAGCGGACCCAAACTTCGACAGGTCAGTCTACTTCACTTGCAGGTTCGAATGCGGCAAAAAGGACGTCTCGGCACCTTTTCGTTCCTGAGATACAGCAATGATTCCCAAACAGGACAGTGGTGATTTCTCTGCTCCGGGTGGATGAATCGACCCAGTTTCACTGCAGCAGGCTTCAGGGACAAGAGAAGTGCAGCGTCCTTGCAAAGGTTGTTGCCGTGGCAGGGCAACACGGTAACTACGTTTACTCCGGTCCTGCCGCACTCGTCTCGCTTCAGACCTGGGAACACCAAGTGTACGAAATTCGGTGTGAGGGTTCCCATGGACACAGAGCTAGCAGTAAACCAAGTTTCGAGGGCCTCCTCGAAACAACAGTGGTGACAGAGCAAAGCAACTATGTAAGCTGGTCAGTCCACTGGTTGGCCCAAGCACACTTCCGAGAAAGCTTACTTGCAGGGTTTGATGAAGGTGGCGAGCATAGTTGGTCCCACTATTCCAATGGGTCGCAGTGGGCTCAGGGTGCCAAACCTTCCAGCGGGTCACCAGCGGTTCTTCGACTCAGCTTCGCAGGATACTTGGATCCTATCCTTTGTTCAGTGAGAACTCGGAGATTGACATGGTAGTGGTGTTTTCAACCTCCTCTTACCCAAAGTTCCCTTCGCGCCAAAATGGAGAGGACGCAATGGGAGATTTGCTTACAAACACACACTCCATACGTGGACTAATCACAGACCACGGTGGTCCCAGTCATTCAGGGCACTCCAGACTCTGGCACCCAGGATGTGTATTGGAACCAGATGTTCCAGCCCACATCCCAGAGGCACACACACAAGGCATGCAGAAGCCAGCGAAAGCGTTGGGATTCACAGGAAAGTGCATGACCAAATAAGGACTGACCCGGGTCGACTCCACCTGGGGAAGGTGAAGGGGTAAGATGGCCAAAGAACCTCGTGGCATGGCCATTTTGGAGCCAGGCCACCTATTTGTGCCAAATACGGTTAACATGGCAGGAAAGGGTTAAAAATAATGCGAAAAAATAGCTGCCACCAGTCCTGTCCATGATACATCTGCACAGTTCATAAAAAGTCCAGCGAGAGTATCTAGGGCCTTTGGAAATGACTATAGATCAAGGGTGCCGTATGGTAAGATACATTGCACACTTGTTACATGTTGCACACAAGCTGCAATTTGAGGAAAGGACTAAGGGAAACAAAGTCTCCCAGTACTGACTGTCTTATGGGCATGTCGGTTTCCCCATAAAAAGTGAGCGAAAGCCCAGAGGAGTGCAGCTGAAGGCTGTGCTTCTCTGGCAAAGTCAGTCAATGGCGTCTAAACAGCAGCAAAATGTTTGGGCGTTGACACATGGAGGGAAAATTACATACAATTATGAAATCTTTCCTAACAGGGGTTCACAAACCTGGACTTGTTCGCATGTCCCCTGAATGCCATTTGCCCCCAGTTTGCCTCATGGGTAGGTCGGGGGTCACTGGGAGACGCGTACCAGATCTGCTGGCACGGCCACAGGTGTTAGGCGTTCCCTCCCACTCCTCTGCTCCAGCGGACCCTCCACAAGTTCCGGGCTTCCGTGGGCTTCTGCCTCATCCTGGTTGCCCCCCACTGGCCTTTGAGACCCTGGTTTTCAGATCTGCTGCAGTTGTGCTCCAAGGGTCCCGACTGTCTTCCGATCCCCAGCAGGGGCTCCCTGACTGGGCAGTGGAACATCCAGACCACTGCAAACTGGCCCTGGTGGCCTGGTGAGTGATCAACTGAGGCTTCAGCATGCTCAATTTTCAGAAGACAACTGGGACATCACTCAGCAGGCTAGGAGGCCTTCAACTCTGTCCCAGAATAAAAGCAAATGGACTTGGTACCTTACGTCCTGTCCCCTTTCCTCCATACTTCATGGCCGTCCCTTCCTAGGGACGGGAGACTGAACCTTTTTCACCAGAAAAAACCTTCTCCTCCCCCCACCCCCTTTTAAATTTAGAGGTGCACAGAGGTGCGGCACTGCGAGCATGTGCTGCCCTGACTACGCCCTCCGGCGCCACACCTCAGTCCCCTTTTCTGCGTCGACAGGAACGGGACGATTTCACCAGCGCACCTGGGTTTGGCTTCGGACATGTAATACCATGCGCTCTTCCCGGGATACTTTCTTACGTTTTTTTGTCATCCTCTGGCGCCACGCTCCTCCCCTGCGCATGTCGACTTCAGCGGGCTTCAGCAGGTGTCCAGTCTGCGAGGGGCTCTTCCCTACATCCGATCCCCATCCCTTTTGGTTCTGCTGCCTTGGCCCCGACCACGGATGGGAAGGTTGTACCACGTGTGACACACTTTCCTTGCATGCCCTGAAGAATAGATTGGCTAAGTGGAGGGAGCTCTTTGAGAGGTCGCCTCCAGAGGACCTGAAGGACTTCGTCAAACATCGATCAAGGCCCAACGTAGGGCCGCTCTTTTCAAATGCACCCTGCAAGGCAGACTACTTTCCTAGGAAGCGCCGAGTGGGAGGAACCTTTCAGATTCTCATACCAGCACGAATACCAAGGCTAATTCATCTACCGGCTGCCAGGCCGAGGGGTCTGTAGACCATCCCGAAGATAGTGCTGAGGGACCGGAAGGTCCTTTTACCGGGTGTGCACCCGAGAGTCTACGCCCTTGTGCCGGCATTATGGCCGAAGGGGTGCCTACACGCAGCACTACCGGCGAATTAGCCCGAGGGCGACAGGCCTCATGCTCCACCGTCAAGAGTCCTGGAGGAGGCTGGGCCCAGTGAGCTAAGCGCCAAAGAAGATGGCTGCTATTGCGATTCCTCAACGAGCAACGGTGCAGTTGGGTGAACGAGTTACAAGGTGGGACTGGGGTCAACCAGGTGCATGGCCTACAGTTTATTCATTGACAGCGCAGGGTAGGTTTCCCCCTGCAACCTAGACAGTATACGCACCGGCTCCAGCAGCCGTCAGAGATCCTGTCAATGTCACCTGCCACCCCACCGGCCTGTGAGGACAGATTTGTTGAAAAGTTCTTCACCCTTGTGAAATCTCCTCAGATGTGGGCCATCCTCAGGGATGCTATCAGGGACATGCTTCCTCCGGCCCTGCAGGCCCCTTTGCAGCCATCTATGTCCACGCCGGCTCCTTCGATTCCAGCTCCCCTGCCCCTCACAGTTCAGGCGGCTCCATACCAGCCTCCAGCTCTGGTCTCCACACCCCAGCCGTCGGTGCTCAGCACTCCTCCTCCTTCACCGGACCAGCCGAACGCTCAGGCAGACACAGACGAGAAAGAAGACCCTGACACATCATCTTCACCCAAGTCCTTCCACGAACGACTTGCAGGTCTGGCGGAGACCTGGGCCTTCCTAAATCCAAAGACAAGCAGTGAGAGGAGCTCGCCGAGGTCCTCTGCCCCGTCCTATGCCCCTCAGCTAGGACGGGGTTCCCGATGCAAAAGGATGTTGTCGCCTTGGCCTAAAAAGGTGTGGCTCAACCCCCACTCGGTCCAGCTGGTGAACCGACGCCTGGACGCCAAATACAGACAAATGGAGGGGAATACAGTCTTGCTGTCAGCACACCCTTAACCACACTCTTCCGTGATTGCTGCAGCGTCACTCTAGTCAAAGCCTCAGTCGTCCTCGGTGCTGCTAGGCAAGGAGAAGATCTTGGAGACGTACGGGAAGAAGCTGTATTCCAACGCTTCGCTGCATCTTTGGCAATCCAATGTGGATGCCATGCTGGCAGCCATTAACCAGAGGCTTTGCCGGTAAATGGCCGACTTCCTACCAGAGCTTCCGGTGCAGAGCCAGTCACGCTTCAATGTGGGACTGGCAGAGGCTAAAATGGTGGTGCAAGACATCATGGACTGCACTGTGGCCCACATCGACACCTCTGGCTGGGGCATATGCATCGCCACAGACATGAGAAGGACGGCCTGGCTTCGGGCTACCAAATTAAATCCAGACGTCCAGGATCGCATATTGAACCTTCTGTTCGAGGGTGGCGAACTCTTTCACTCCACCACCAACGAGGAGCCAAATAAAAAGAAAAACAGTTTGCAAACGGCAAAGTCTTTATCATTACGAAAGCCACGCCCAAGGCGTACACCCAGTCACATCAACGCACTGACAAGGGGCAGACGTTTGGAGGGTTCTGCGGCTTCCAAGAACGGAGGTCCAGGCAGCCTGACCGTTCGCTGAGTCAACACCGGCGCAAACAACAAAAGGGGGGTGGAGGGAGTAAGGGTTTTTTCCAGCCCCCCTCACTAGCAACAGCCTCTGAGGGAAAGCAGGCATGACGCACCCCTTCTGGTCCACGTGTCTCCAGTGGGGGGCAGGCTTGCCCTTCACGCACAGTTCTGGTGTCAGTACTTTGCGGACGCCTGGATCCTCTCTGTAGTATCCACGGGGTACCACCTACTGATCCCTTCCTCTCCTCCCTCCTCCCCT
This sequence comes from Ambystoma mexicanum, assembly GCF_040938575.1. Classification (NCBI taxonomy): domain Eukaryota; kingdom Metazoa; phylum Chordata; class Amphibia; order Caudata; family Ambystomatidae; genus Ambystoma; species Ambystoma mexicanum. Next base: position 389,038,476 of record NC_090922.1, read on the forward strand.
CCACTCCCACAGATTGGGAACGCAACTCTGTTGGTAGAGATTTGGTCGCTCATCGAGAGCCAGGCAGTGGAAGAAGTCCCAGCCTCCTTGCAAGGATTGGGATTCTATTCCAGGATTTTTGCCATACAGAAGAAGAAATGGACTGGCATTAGAGTTGTGTTGGACCTTTCCACCCTCAACTTCCCCCTCGCTTTTCAAAAATTCAAGATGGTAACGCCAGCACTCATAGCATAGACATTGTGCAGGGGAGACTAGATGTGCTCCCTGGATCTGAAGGACGCGTATCTACACGTCCCAATTTGGCAGCCGTATCGTTCCTTCCTACGATTCAGGTTCACGGGCTGCCATTTCCAATAGAACATGCTACCATTTGGCCTCAACTCGGCTCCCAGGGTGTTTACCAGACTCATGAATGCAGTGGCGGCCCTCCTCACGGCCCAGAGCCACCACATCTACCCGTATCTCAACAACTGGCTTGTCAGGGCTACATCACCAGAGACGGTGCACCACACTTCCTCCGCTCTTATGAGCACACTCCACGACCTCAGATTTTCGATGAACCTCAGGAAATCGCAGTTACAACCCAGGCAGAGACTGAATTTCCTGGGCCTCATCTCTGACTCGTGCTCCGGGAGATTTCCCCTCGGACGACAAGATCACGGCCATCAAGAGGGCTCACTTCCTCACCTAAGAGGTGACATCGGCCTGGTGGTACCAACACTTATTGGGACTCATGGCGGCGGTCCTGCTGGCCGTTCCCCACACGAGACTCAGAATGAGGAGATTACAGCTGCACTTCGCAGCCTCATGGAATCAGGAGCGGGGCTCCCAAGCGGAGCCAGTCAGCATTCCTCATTCTCTCTTCTCAGACATCACCTGGTGGTCCAGGGACTGCAACCTGCGGACAGGCAAGCCCTTCCGGCAGCCGGCCCTGCATGTCACCATCACTATGGACTCCTCTCTCGAGGCCTCGAGTGGCCACTCTGGACAGCCACAGAGTCCACGGAGCCTGGACCCTGCAGGAGCCAGGAGTCCCCTATCAACTGGCTGGAACTGGAGGCCATCTGGCTAGACTCAGAGCTTTCCTTTCGGTCATTGGGGGCAAGGTTGTCCTCATCCAGACGGACAACTCCACCAGCATGTACTATATCAACAAGCAGGGGCTACCAGATCCCCTCCACTGTGCAGAGTAGCCGTCAGTGTGTCGGAATGGGCCCTTGAGAACAACATCTTCCTCACGCCTGTCCACCTTCATGGGGCAACGCATTTCAGATTCAGTGGAAGGCCATGACAGCATATGCCTTCCCGCCCACACCACTGGTCCACAGGGTGATCTACAAAATAAAGGAATATTCTCACCTCAGCATCATTCTGATAGAACCATGGTCTTGCCGGCCACCATGGATTTCGGAGCTGCTCAGCCTCTCGCACAGGCCACCCATTCACCTTCCGACGGGCCCAGCACAACTTCTGGTGCCACAGGGGGGCAGGGTAATCCACCCCACAGAAACAAGCCCTCGCAGCATGGTTCCTGAGCAGGTCATGCTAAGGCACCTCCCCTCCCAATGGCTAAACTAGAGATCATTCAAGTTCTGTCACTGGGCAGATTCTAAGGGGACCCCATTATGTGCAAGTTGGATGATGTGCTCTCCTTCTCTGCTCACCTTGCACACTCAGGCGTGTAGGTTGACACATGCTGCACGTATTTGGCAGCCATAGGGGCCTACAGAAACTCAGAGGAGGAGGTCTTTTCCTCTTCCAACCCGATAGTCAAGAGGCATTTGAAGGGCCTTGCCAGACTTTACCCACCCATCAAATAATCACACCCCGTGTGGGACCTAAATGTAGTGTTGGGCGCCTTGACGCACAAGCCGCTTTAGCCAATGGCGTTGGCGGACATCAGCCTGGTCACCATTAAGACAGCCCTGCTAGTGTGCTTCACTTCAGCTCACAGAGTCAGCGAGATCCAGGCTCTGGTGGCTTCAGAGACATATGCTACTTTTCACAAGGATAAGGTAGTACTGCAGACACACCCAGCGTTCTTATCAAAGGTACCCTCCGCCTTCCATCTAAACAAGGAAATAGTCCTACCTAAGTTCTTTGCCCAGCCTAATGACAAGGCTCAGAGGGTCCTGCACTGTCTGGATGTCAGACTTGCTCTGAAATTCTACTTGGACAGGACCAAGGGCTTCCCCAAGTCGGACACACTGTCACGTTCGGTGGGTGAAGGCCCGGTTATTAGGCATCCAAGGCCTCTATAGCACGGTGGATGGTCTCGGCCATCCAGGAGGCTGATGAGGGGCAGCACTAGCCACTTCCAGCTAACATGCACACCCATGCGGTTGGAGCCAAGGCCATGGCCGTTGCATTCCAACAGCAGGTCCCGGTGGCAGGTCATAAGCAGGGTGGCCACCTGGGTCACCCCTTAGGCTTTCTGCAAGCATTACTGTTTGGACGCCGGCTCCGGATCAGACGCAGCTTTCGGACAGGCTGTGCTAAGAAACCTATTTGCTTAAGGAGGGTCTCCTCTCCACCCTAGGGCTACATTCAATTGTAATCGTCCATGCAGTATGGAGGAAAGGGGAGGGGATGTACGAGTAATTAGAAGTTAGTCACCGTAGTGACTAACTAGTCCCCTTTCCTCCATACTTCCCACCATCCTACCCCCTAATAAAACTAGTGTCATTAGGCAATGTTAATATATTGTCGACGCGTCTACGGGGACTGGTGTGTGGCACCGGAGGGCGGAGTCAGGGCAGCGCATGCTCCCAGGGCCACACCCCAGCGTACCTCTAAATTTAAAGAGGATGAAGGTTTTTTCTGGTGAAAAGGGGACTAAGGACTATGAGTACGTTAGTCACTAGGGTGAGTAACTTATAATTTCTGCCATTGGGCTCGTGACAACGGTCTGGACCCTGTCACCTGTCCTCTGGATGACGTGCTGGTTTTTTCAGCACACCTGGCTCGTTCTGGTGTTCAGGTGGATACTGGCTGCATGTATTTAGCGGCCATCAGGGTTTACAGGTATTCCCCTGAGCATGTGTTTTTGGCAGCCAACCCGGTGGTTAAGGCCCATATTAAGGGGTTGTCTAGGCTTTTTTCACTGGTGAATAGGCCTCAATGTGGTTCTTGCAGCTTTGCAATGCAAACCTTTCGAGCCGATGGTCTCTATGGACATCAGCTTGGTGGCGCATTTCACAACGACAAGGTCATCTTGTGCACTCACCCAAACTTCTTGCCCAAGGTGGTTTCTCCGTTCCATCTGAATCAATAGATCTGCCTGCCAGTGTTATTCCCGAACCCACTGTCGGAGGCAGAGAGGGCCCTACGTTCCTTGGACCTCAAGAGTGTTCTCAAGTTTGATCTCTCCTAGATGAAACCCTTCAGGAAGTCCGAGATGTTTATGACTTTTGGGGGCTCCTCCCTCGGGTCTCAGGTTTCAAAGGCTTCCATCGCCTGTTGGATGGTCCAGGCCAAAACGGAGGCCTACGCAGTCATGTGCAAACCTGTTCCTGAGGGGGGTTCATGTACATGCAGTCAAAGCGAAGGCCACGGCCGTCACGTTTCAGAGGCATGCTTCTTGGGATGTCATCAGCACGACTGCTACTTTGTCTTTTCAGTCATCCTTCTGTAAGCACTATTCGCTGGACACCAGCCAGCTCCAGGCACGATGCAGAGTTTAGTCAGGTAGTTCTGAAGAACATTTTCGCTTCATTCTAGATATGAGGCAGGTAGTCACAGCTCCACCATATGTTCTTGTTCGGTGGAATCACCCTGACGGATGGAGAAAAGGGGCCGGAACCTATGAGTAATTAAAGTTACTCACTGCAGTCACTAGAGTACTCATAGTCCATAGTCCCCTTTCCTCCATACATCCCACCCACCTTCCCCCGCTATTATGCATGGCAATGGCTAATATGTATAGGTGTATCCAGGTATCTAAGTGTCCGATGTGTTCAAAGGGGACTGAGGTGCCATGCCGGATGGTGCGGCCTCGGCAGCGTTCCGATGCCGCGCCCCCACACACTATACTGAATTTAAAGGGGAAGCAACATTTTTCGCTGCCATAGGTTCCGGTACCGTCCCCATGTTGGGGCGGTACCGGAACCTCCGGTGCAGGATCGCGCTCAGCCATCATGTGAGGACAGGTTTTTAGACAAATCATGTCTCTCATGCCGTTTCCACAAATGGGCTCCATTCTCAGGGGCATTATCAAGGAAATGTTGCCTCCGGCTACGCCCGCACAGCCCACTGCAACACCGCCCATGCTCCCACCTCCAGCTCCGCCTCCACAGCAGACAGTTCCTGAGGCTCCAGCAGCTCTGATGCAGGTGCAAACCCCTGCACCGGAAGCACCTCCAAAGGATGCTGGCATCACCCCCCCTTCACCAGGTCAGAGGACCAGCAGGACACAGACGAGGAGGAGCAGGACACACCTTCCTTACCAAAAGCCTTCCATGACAGGATTGCTGGCCTGTCGGAATACCTGGGCATTCCCCAGCCCCAGAAGGAGCTTCCTGAGGCAGGAGTTCTGACGGGGTCCTGAGGCGATCCCCCTACAGAAGGTTGTGCAGGCCTTGGCGAAGAAGGGGTGGCTCAAGCCGCACTCCACGCAACCCATTAACAAAAAGCTGGATGCTAAGTTCAGACAGGCCGAAGGAAACAGCATGCTACTCTCGACACACCAGCAACCTCTGTCATTGGTTATCGCTGCAGCATCCCAGTATGGCCTAGTACTGCCACAGCAGCCCTCTTGAATAAGGAAGAAAAGGCTCTTGAATCATACGACAAGAAGGGCTATTCTAATGCTGGTCTACACCTCAGGCTAGCCAACGCAGATGCTATCCTGGCTGCAGCTGATCAACGCCTTTGGAGTTAAATTGCAGACTTCCTGCCTGACATCCCTAAGGACAAGCAAGCCTCATTCAAAGCAGGCCTAGCTGGCACAAATCTCTTGGCACAGGACATTATGGAGGGCGCGGTAGGCGACGTTGACACGGCTAACAGAGCGATCTGTCCACCAACTGACATGAGGCGCACAGCCTTGCTAAGAGCTACCAGGTTCAACCTAGATGTTGGGGCTGAGCAACCCTTCGAAGGGGGTGATCTTTTCCACTGCACAACTGATGAAGAGCTGGACAAGAAGAAGAGCAGCTCTCAGACAGCCAAGTCGCTGGCGATTCTTACCAAGCCAGGAGCGAAGCAATTCTCACAGGCACAGTCGCGCTCAGACAAGGGGCGATCTTTTGGTGGTTTCCGCGGGATCCAGGACCACAAAGCCAGGCAGCCTGACAGGTCTTCCAGTCAGCATAGGCGAAAACATCACAAAGCATCAAATACAGGGTTCTTCCAGTCTCCCTTCCACTCATCAGCCTCTGACCAGAAGAAACATTGACGATTCTTTTCAGGTCTGCATGCCCCCAGTTGGGGGCAGGCTGTTCCTGCATAGTCAGGCTTTGGTGGGCGAAGTTTGCGGATGCATGGGTCATCTCAATTGTGTCCTGGGGCTTCTGGTTACCTCTTCCTTCTCCTCTCCTGAGTTCTCCCCCTCTCCCACAGATCAGTACACCATCACTCCTAGCTGAGATTTGCTCCCTTGTAGAGAGCACGGCGGTAAAGGAGTTCCCTCCCTCCTAGCAGGGCCATGGCTTTTACTCCTGCATCTTTGCTATTCAAAAGAAGAACCAGACGGGCCTGCGATTGGTGTTGGATTTGTCTTCCCTGAATCTTTACCTACCACTGCAGAAGTTCAAGATGGTGACGCCACGCTCATAGCAGAGACACTAAGTGGGAGAGACTGGAGGTTCTCCCTGGACCTTAAGGACACGTAGCTCCAAGTTCCTATTGTGCAGCCTTACCGGGCCTTCCTCAGGTTCCGGGTCATGGACCTGCATTTCCAGTACAGTGGTCTGCCCTTTTGGTTAAATTCAGCTCAGAGTCTTCACGGCGCTCATGAATGCGGTGGCACCTCTCCTCAGGGCTGCATGTCTCTCTACCTCGACGACTGGTTAGTCAGGGCCTCGTCTCCGGAGCAGGTTGGAGGCTCAGCAGACAGGCTAATCTCCACTGTATTCGACCTGGGGTTTTCAATCAACTACCAAAAATCTCAGCTCACCCCTACACAGACGCTAGTGTTTCTAGGCCTGTTGTAGGACACACAGCAGCAGAGGGTCAAGGTTACAGTGATTCAGGATGCCGTCTCCCATTTCTACAGTAGGTCAATCACCACGGCCTGGTGGTATCTACACCTTCTGGCCGTTCTGGCAGCATGCCTTCTGGCGATCCCATACACCATACTCCGCATGAGGGAGGCTTCAGTTGCATTTTGTGGATTTCTGGGATCAGGAGTCGGGCCATCAGGGGGCCCAGGTCTCCATCCCGCAACATCTGGACCACAATCTCAAATTTTAGCAGCAGGACAAGGTCATCTTGGTGGTCAGACACCACAGACTCCTCCCTGCATGGGTGGGAGCCACTCTGGGAAAGCACTCGTGCATGGGCTCTGGACCCAGACCGACCGGCAGAATCACATCAACTTGCTGGAATTTATGGCAATCTGGTTGGCCTTCAGGTCCTTTCTCCCGACCATCAAGGGTAGGCCGGTGTGCATTCAGACAGACAACACAACCTGTATGTACTATATCCACAAACGTGGGCACCAGATCTCCGCAGCTGTGCTTGTTGACCCTGGAAATCTGGGAATGGGCTTTCAGTCAGGAGGTTTGGATCTCGGCTGGTCACCTTCCGGGAGAATCCAACCTGGAAGCAGACAGACTCAGTCGCCTGGCTCTCGACAATTGCGAGTGGCAGCTGAATGGGAGAGTACTTCAGGAAGTGTTCAGCAGATGGGGCCACCCCACCACAGACCTATTTGCGACAGTAAACAACCGGACGTGTCAGCAATTCGCGTCCTGGGGAGGAAGGGGATGCAACTCTCCAGGGGACGGACTCCAGAAACCCTGGGACAGGATGTGGGCATATGCATTCCCACCCACACCGCTGGTTCACAAGGTGGTGAGCAAGATCAGGAACTTGAAGATAATCCTCATAGCGCCTCGCTGGCCGGCACAACCCTGGTTCTCGGACCTGCGCCAGCTGTCAACAAAGCGGAGATGGTGCTTCCCCATCGGGAAGGGTCCTCTGCTAGCGCAGCAGGGAGGTGCAGTGCTACATTCCCTCCCCTGAGAGGTTAGCCCTAGTGGCCTGGTTCCTGAGTAGCTAAAGCTCCGGCACCTTCAGTTGTCTAGCGACAATCTGGATCTCATTCAAAGTGCTAGAAGTCATGCTAGACGCAAGCAGTACAAAGCAAATGGACGAGATTCTGTTTTTGAGCTAAGGAAAATGGGGTGAATCCACTGACATGCACGCTGGATCAAGTCTTATCATTCTCGTGGCCTATCTCGCCAGATCACGTCTCCAGGTGGATACCTGCCGGACATTCTTGGCCCCTATTGGCACATACGGAAATCTGACCCCCTTATCCTGTCTTTGGCCAATCCCATAGTGAAAAAACACCCGACGGTCCTGACAAGGCTATATCCCCCAGTCAAATGCCTGTATCCCGTTTGGGACCTCAGCGTGGTGCTAAGTGCAATAGCCCACATACCATTCGAACCCATGGCCACAGCAGACATTAAGTTGGTCACTCTGAAGATAACCTTCTGGTTGGTCTTATGTCAGCTCGCAGAGTGAGTGAGATCCAGGCGTTAGTCGCCTCGTAGCCATACACTAGATTTCACAAGGACAAGGTTGTGCTTCGCACGCACCCGAAGTTCCTTCCAAAGGTGTTGTCATCCTTTCATATCAACGAGGAGATTGTGCTCCCCACATTCTTCCCGGACCCCAAGGACGACGCAGAGAAAACGCTCCACTGTCTGGATGTCAGGAGAGTGTTGAAATTCTCTCTGGACACTACTAAGGGCATCCGCAAGACGGACCCACTGTTTGTAACATTTGGGGGCTCCAAGCCTGGGTAGCAAGCCTCCAAGGCATCCATAGCTCAATGGATGGCAGCAGCGATCCAGGAGGCAAACAAGGTGCAACGTAAGGATCCGCCCCAGGACATAAATGTGCATGCAGTAAGAGCCAAGGCGACCGCAGTCGCGTTCCAGGGCCACCCCTTCAACCTTTTGCAAACATTACTGCTTGGATACCAGTGCCAAGGCAGATGCAGCATTCAGCCAAGCGGTGCTGCGTGATCTATTTGCCTAGAGGGCCAGGCTCTCCTCCCCAGGGCGTTGTATCAGTAGTAATCTCCCATCCAGGATGGAGGAAAGGAGACGGGACGTAGAAGTAATTAAGTGTTACTCAGTGGAGTGACTAACTTACTCCTAGTCCATACGTCCAACCATCCATCCCCTTATAATAAGACCATTGAGGTTTTTAAGTGTAATACAGCTGAAGTGTCAAAAGGGGATTGAGGTGTGGCGCAGGTGGTTGGGGCTTAAGCAAGCACTCGCTTTAAATTGGAATGTCTTTTTCTGTTGGAAAAGAGGTTCTGTTCCCGTCCCTCGCGAGGGACGCCCATACGGGATGGAGGAAAGGGGACTTTGGACTAGGAGTACGTTAAGTCAGTCAGGTGGGTAACGCTTAATTTTTACCTGCTTTGATAGCATCAATCCAATCTTTCCATCGTAGCTTTGTTTTGATCTGTTTAGGATTATCCACAAGGTGCTGTCTGGCCGTTGCCATTGCGTCCATAATGGAATCGTGACATTTGCAGCACCCATTAGTCATGCAGTCTCGAAATGCGCAGAATAAAGAGTTTGGAGGTGGAGACATTATTTTGTGAGTAATGATCAAGATTTCCACTCAATGTAGAAGGCTAATGAAGCCAGATCTAGTTCAAAGCACACTGTCAACATAGGTAAGTGTAGTGCCTTTTTCCATATGCCACCTTCAATTTCTATCCATGGGATATCACAGTTGCAGGTTTACGCACTATACTTGAAGCGGGGAACTATCTTTCCCTTGTAATATTTTAATGTAGGAAGCAGCGAGTATTTTTTGTCTGTTTTTCTTAACTGGTTGGAATACAATGTTATGAAGTGTACAAAGGCCTTCTTTCCTCTTTTATGGCTGTGATTACTTATAGTCAACCCTGGATATCTTAACCAAGGGACTACTTCCAAGTGGCAGACTCCACGTACCACTTGAAATTCAACTTCTTCAGCCCCTGTTCAAAAATCTAAATGTTTGTTTTCTCAAAATGTACTTCCAGATCAAATTCTCTCAAGTATGATGCGTTGTTTAATGTTCTTTGCAATCTCACTGGTGTGGCGTCCAGCAAAATAATATAATCTGCATACACCAGGTGTTGTATTGTAACATGACTAAGTTTACGAGGAAAAGTGTGTCCCTCCCACAGCCTCCTTCCTCTGCAACCCTGTCTTAAGCCCCTAAACGTAGGGATCCCGCTCGACTTTTCACCCTTCATGTTAAGTCATGCTTTCCCTTGTGTGTCAGAATGTCGATATTTAATGATGGGAATCAGATGCATAAGGCAACCGAATTCTTCTGGTTTCTTCCATAGTTCATATCGGTTTACCTTGTCAAACGCTAGTGTCAAGTCATTTGAAGATATGCATAATGATATTTTTTTCTCCTTTGCTTCTTGTTGAAGAAGGGGTATAATACAGTTATGAATAGAAGTCTGTGAGGTGTCAGAAATGAAAGCTTGATACAAAGGTGTCATGGTTTTGGTTAGAGACATTTATTAAAGAAAAGTGGGTTGGTAAAACATCTCTCTATCCATGTTCTAAAGAGGATCTTGCCCAACTAGAAACATAACAACTAAGAATCTTTCTATGTCAGGATGTGAGTAACTGAAAAGCAGTCATTGTGTCCAAAACGTTCTATCCTCACCCTCACACTCTAAACAAACGACAAAAGGCACAAGGAAAATGTCTTTAACTTGCTGTTTGCAAAAGTGTTCCAAACCAAAAGTATTAGAAATGACTCCCAACGAAAATGTTCTCCAAGGCATAGATCCTTGGATCCAGAGAATGTTCCCCTTCCCCTGGATTTGTAGATAGGTTGGCAAAAATGTCTTGGACAACAGTTCCCTTGTGTCTTCACTGGACTCTCAAAATAAAATGTCTTTGTTTAATAGTTCCTTCGTATCTTTGCTAGAGTTCTTGTTTAAACAATAAGTACTGTAACAATCTTTCTGTAGTGTTTCTGGTAACCTGATAGATCACCTGGTGTACTCCTCTGCCAGGAATCTTCATACAATTTCAGCTGCCTGGTGTACTTGCCTGCCTGGACTTCTTTTATAGTTTTTCCACAGTTCTTTGGCCATGCCCCAATAACATATACCGTGAGAGTTTTGTATTGTTTGTTCAACTCAAATTTCTTACCCATATTGGCATCACGTTCATCTTTACATGATTGGGGTTTGTCTTTATGCTTTGCCTTGTCTGCATTCAAACCTTTTTATTTTTTTTATTTTATTTGTATATGGTTTATTCAAACCTTTACAAAACATCAAGACAAGCATATAAACATTTTTTTCACATAATCCAAAACATCTCTACCATCAGTACAGAGTGGAGATAAACATTACAAGAGAAAGAAAACAAAGATATTAAATACAGTACTCATTGTACTCAAACATTACATAAATCGTTTCCCACTCCTGACAGATTAATAAATCCAGATATGGCCAAACCCTCATGAATGGTTTGAATATTCAGGCATCTTTTCCATGCCCACTCCTCCTCATATATAATGGGGTTGGCTTTTAGAGGTTCCAGATATTTTACCCTGAGTGGATGTAGAGTGTCACATTCCATAACCAGATGTTTTAAGGACTCCTCATTAGCCAGGCAGAACCTGCAACTAGCAAGATCCGCAGAAATCAACCCTCTTCTGACCAAGATGTCTCTAGTGGGAAGGACGTTCTATCTAGCTCCAAGGACAATACCTAGATATAAGCTATCTGGAAATTGTAAAATAACCTTCGTGGGGGATCCACGGACTCTATGTTCATGGTTCAAATGCAATAATGAAGGATAAGAATGAAATGTGTCCACAGTTTCACACCAATCGAGATTGAATAATGCACGCTTTACAGACATAGGATTACAGATCAAAGTCTCAGTTGACATCCCAATCTTTTCCAATATGGCCTCTGATCGGTCCCTTAAAGAGATCAATGTACGCGAGAGATCCAGGTTTCTATCTAATAGATGATACAATGTGTTTGGCACTCCGGTTTTAATTTTTGAGTACTGAGATATACAAGCCCACTGTACCCGAGCCCACATTGATACAATACCCAATTCAAAACTAATTGCAGAGAACGGGATCACATTCGGCATACCCAACAGTATTCTGCAAATGCGGCCCTTAATGCAATTCAGTGTATCGCTCACTCTCTCAGGAAGCAATTCCAGGCCATAGATTAATTTAGGTATAATTTTCCTCTCCTAGAATATCAGGGCGGGCTTCAAAGAAAATGTACCAAACTTTCGATCAATCCTGACCACCTGTGCTTCTAGCAATTTTGCCTTATGTAAAATAGGTTTGATTAATGCCTTAGAACCAGGGTAGGCAGAGATATTGAAACCCAAATATCGCACAGACTCAACCAATTTCAAAGGAGTCTCACCCAACTTACTGTAACCTGAAATCTTGACCCTCGCTTTTCTAAAGGACAAAATTCGAGTTTTAGAGGGATTAATTGTTAACCCATTGGTTTTAGCATATGCTTCAAAATTACTCAGAGACCGTTGCAGCCCCACCTTGGTATTGTCAAAGATCAACAGATCATCAGCATATGCTAGCCCAATAATTTTGTCCTTGCCGATCTTGGGGGCCCAGGAGTCCTTCTTTGGTAAGTGAGATGGCTACATCTGAAAAATATTGGTTGAACAGTCAGGGTTCCAATGTGTAACCCTGTCTGACCCCGTGAAACAATCTAATTCTCCTTGAAAGATCTCCTCCTTGATTCAAACAAACCCGGACCCCACAGTTCTCATAAACCCCGCTAATTAATCTCAAGAGCCCTGCAGGTAGGCCCCTACTGGCCAGTGTTAGCCACAACCTGCCCCGGTCAACCTGGTCAAACGCAGCCGTCAGGTCAATTGAAGCCATATACGTGCAACCACCTGCTGTTGACTATGCCGCCCGTTGACATTTGTCGAGTGACCCCTTCTAAAACCCATCTGGAATTGATCCAACGGGTGACTCCTGAGAGCCCACTCCTCCAAGTGTGACAACAGGAAGGAAGAAACATTTTTGCAGTCCGCATTGATTAATAAAATCGGACGATAGTTAGCCGGATCAGTCCCGCTGCCACACTTAAAGAGTGGGACAACATGAGCTGTGTTCCAAGATACAGGGGTCCCCCCTGAGAACAGTATATCACTGAACTCCAGGCACAACAACTGGGCCCACAAATTAGGATTATCCTTGAAGGTGTTATTTGTGAGGCCATTTGTGCCCGGAGCCCTTGAACGCTTACATCTGGCGATCAGTTTTAAGATGGTTTTTACCTCAACTTGTGGATCCCACCTGTCCTCTCTAGTCCGGTCCAAAACCAATGGTGGGTCCATAGAGGACTTCCCAAATGTACTCTCCAAGAACTCAATCCATTCTTTTTCAGAAATCGCGTTCAACTGGCAAGGTGTATAATATGGGTCCTGCCCATTTGCCAAGTACCAAAATGCACTTGTATCTGCCGCAATTAGGGTTCCAAGCATCTTTTCTGAATCTTTCTTAAATATTACAGATTTAATAGACTTACAGTAGTTCTTATATGATTGCTTAAGTTTCTCAATTAGCTCTCTGCGCACTGCCTCGTCCTGATTCGTGCTCTGAATCTGCTTCACTGTTCTTCGTAACATCTTTTTTGCAGATGCTACATCGGTATTGTAACAGTGGGCATGCCTAACTTGGCCAGAGCCATTTGTTCTCATTCCCAGGGCCATTTTGTCAGTCATTTGAGCCACAACCGATTGGAGCTCAACTGCATTGAAATGTTTGAGTTTCCAGTCATAAGTTGAACGGTTCAATACATGATATATTTGGGAGTTCAAGGCACAAATTTTCGGGTCAGTCCACTTAACAGCATTACGCCCTACCTTGGCCACTAACTGTAATTTTTGCCGACATTTTCTAATATTTAGAATCCAATTAAATTGTGCCCTAAGAATGCAATGGTCGCTGCAATCAGTTTTAAATATTTCAAATGACAGACAAGAATTCATAAGGGAAGTGTCTACAAAAATATAATCAATCAGAGACGAGCTGTCCCCTCTGTACCAAGTATGCCATTTACTGGAGTTCCCTGATTCAGTATTTTTCCCCACCAGTGGAAAAATACCCCTGCCACCCAAACTTGTTATCCACTTCTGACCAGCCACTTGCTTCTCTGAGTTACCCCCACCGATCTCTTCCAACTCCCACAATTTGTGAGAATGAGCACAGTCTGCATTTAGATCTCCCATAGCTATGACCTTGCCATCTGGGTGAGTTTCCAGCCACTCATCCAGCACCCGGCAGAGCCCGTCTACAAATGGGTCAACCAATTCAATACCCTTATGCCAATAAATATTGAGTAATAGTAGATTGATCAAACCATCCATTGACCTACAATCAACCCCCAATACACCAAAGGGCAAGTCCGCAATTACCACCCCACTAAGGCCAAAGGAGATATCCACAGCAGTCAAAAGGCCCCCCGATGGCCTCCCCCCATCCCATCTCTAGCAGGTTGGATAAAAACACTATATCCGTCTGGAGTGGGTGCTGAGGTTAACCATGTCTCTTGCAGACAAATGTAATTAGCCTTTCTCAACATTTTCATACACACACAATTAGCAAAAAGATGGATATTGCCGCGAGTATTCCAAGATTTCAAACTTAACTTTATACTCTTCCAATGATCACCCAAAGAGGAATTCTTTTCATGGGACCAGTTTTTGCCATAGAGAGGAGATAATGGATGCCCAATCCATATCATTCAGCACTCCACTCTGGGCCAGCTGATATAAATAGCAGCAACCTGGGGAAAGCTAACAATGGATTGGCTCATACCATTCTTGACGATTCCCTTATTTGGTTCATGTATCTGAGAGATTTCAAAACCCAATCCTGCCAGTTCTTCTTTTTGAGTAAAAAATAATTCTCTTACTAGCGGAGAGTATGGAGACAATACTACTACTCACATCCTCTCTGACTGGGAAGGAAACTCTCCCAATGTCAGCCAATGAGGGTTACCAGTCATTTGGTCTAAAACCAAATGATCGAATGCCATTTGGTCGAATGCCAAATGGTCGAAAAAATGGTTGATTTTTATTTTTTTTATTTTTTTTATTTTTTTTTTATGGGGGGGTTCCCCCACCAACCCCCCCTTTTTCTTTATTATTATTTTTTTTTACCAACCGAAACGAAAAATATATATATAAATAAATAAATAAAAAATTCAATCTTTTTTTTTTTCGACCAAATGGTCATTCGATCTTTTATTTTCGACGAAATGACTGGACACCGCCGATGACACCAAAGCCAGGCTTGGGATATATGCAAAAATGGTTAGAATAAATGGTTAGAATGTTTGGCCGATTCATACAAATCTGATAGTCCAAACCCAGGGTACAGTGGATCTTAACTTGATGTATATCACGGCCCCCACCCTTCACCCTCTGTTGTGTAACTACTTTCCCTGCATCGGAATAAGAGTGCTTTGTTAGTGGAGCACTTGATGGACCATAACACGGATCACCATTCCCCGCAGGTGCACCAGTGAGCCCTCTAAGAGTAGCACCTAAAGAGTAGTGAAAACACTGCAACAGATTCTTCATTCCGGCTGAAACTCTGGGGTAGTTAGATTCCGGGGGGAGGTCAGCCACCTCTTTGAGGAATGTTGATTTTCCCATACCAGATCCTGCCACCACCCTGTCTATAGGTAGAATAGGGTTAAGATATGGGAGGGGCAGTTGTGTAATAGGAATATCCTTTGTGACCAACATAGGCCTGATACTGTCGTTCACAACGCCCAAACTCACCTCCGGTACCTCATTCGGGACAACAAGAGGACTTACTGTTGAACATACATGCACCATTTTTCCCTCCACTCTGTTCCCCAGCGTCGTAGAGGTAGTTGCCCCCTCTGATGCGCCCCAAATAGACTGAGATTGGCTAGAGAATGAGCTGAATCTATAAGGGCCTCCTCCCTGCTCGCCCCAAAACCCGGTTAGGTGTGGGAATGGCGTAACGGGAGAGTCTTTCAACCTCACACCCAGGCTCATATCGGGAGCTCCCACTGCCTTAGTAAATTCCATATTCTTTACAAATGACTCTGTAATAGGATTCCGGGGAGCTGGGACACCGACCACCCTGTCCGGCATTGTTAGAAAATTCTCAGATATAATCTGAGATTTTAACACCGGTTCATGTATTGAAATGACCTGTTCCGGTACAGGGGATAGTCTAGCATGAAACAGAGTGCGGTGGGCCTTTTTTAAGGATAAAATTCTATTTTTATTGGCCCTCGCACTCCGCTTCAAAGCTTTGTCTTTCAACACACTAGTAGTTTCTTTTAGAAACTGAGGGGTTCCCTTGCCCTTTGGCTAAGCTCCCTTCACCCTCCATGGGCACATTTGCCACCTCCCCAACCGGAAATTGATCATTAGTCATATCAATGATGTCAACATCAATCCCAGTAGTTCCCCCATGCTGGAATATTAATTAGAGGATCTATTCCACTAGATGTTGACCTCACTTCCAAGCGGGTCAGCTGATCATTTGAACCCAAATCATCAGAGATTTCAATAACAGACCCCAAGGCATTATCATACTTTCCCTTAGACTGTAGGACATTCCTAGTTTCCACCTCATCTCTCTGCCGATCAAGTGGCGCAGCGAGTAGAGCACTCGCTTTGACATCTGTGCAGAGCCTGCTACCCCAGGTTCGAATCCCGGCAGGGCCAAACTCAGCCTTTCATCCTTCTGAGGTTGATAAATGAGAACCACACACCGTGGGTACTAATAAGCAGCGCTCAGATACCTGAGGGTTTGTAGTGCTATATAAATGTGAAATTATTATTATAGGCAAATTGGCAAAACAAATCTCAAACTCTAGTTACCTCAAGTTTTGAGGTAACATTAGTGAATATAGTATTGGTAGATTTCACTTCTGCCCAAATGTTGTCATATAGGGCAACAAAAGAACTCAACACCATATTCAGAGCCGATACAGTGGGGTGAGACAGGCGAATATGTTCATCCACCTCCCTCAAAGTATGGTGTAACTCAGAGGAGCCTTCATGAACTCCTATGCCATCCCTCATTTAGGAAGGGGCTTGACAGTCTTCTTGGTCATGGCGAGATGACTCCTCATTTATTACTTCCACCAGGGGGTTGGAGAGTCAAAGGTGGCTGCATTAAAAGGCTTCTGAGACTGTAAATTAGACAGCTCCATATTCAAGGCCTCCAATTCGCCTTCCGCTTGATCAGCCAATTCAATGATGCTAATATCTGTCAAATCTCTAAGCCCCCCCAAAATTGGGCTGCAAAGACATCACTGAATGTTCAAGCATAGCTGTTCCCTTTAGTGCTGTTAGAGATTTAATCTCTGTACTTGTTGTGTCAGATTTAACAAAATAGTGGTCCATGACCCTTTGACCAGAAATTGGCTTTAAAAACAGCGTTGAATTAGATGGCTGAGATGCTGATAAGTTTGAAATTACTGCCTTGCTCCCCTTCCGGTGCACTTGGGGTGTAATGGTCGGAATGGGAAGGCTTTCCACAGTTGCCTCTACACCCTTCTTTCCATTACTAATCCCTTTACAAATAGTCACAATTGGTTCAAGTGCAGGAGGTGGATGACCAGACATATATGCAATTTTTACGGCCATTTTCTGGGCTTCGCATGCCTGTACCTCATCCTCAGCAGTAAATGTTACCCCTGTTTCGGGTGGTAGGGGGATATTCCCCACAGTAATTAAACTTTGCATATTCTTTGCTGGTATTATATGATCCCCCAACTGAGTTCCACTAACTCCACAGGGTACCACCATGTGCTCTTGTAAAGGTGTACGTAGACCAGCTCCACTACGTAATCCTGATCTCATTAGGATAGATCCACAGTCAAATTACTAAACAGAGGTCGGGTCAAAGGGTAAAGACAACAGACTCACCCCACAGTCCCCGAACCTGAAAGTGTGTGCAAATGAAAAAACAGAATCAGCCTCAGGCAAAGTTATAACTAGGAAGAGCACTTTGCTTATTTTCCAAATATATCCGCTGTTTGAAACCACCAAAGTAAAAAAAAAATAATAATAAAAGGGATCAAAGAGCATTTGCCTCAACAGTCTGCCACTTAGAAACTCATGCAGCAATTTCGGGATCTTACCATTAGGCTGGCTATGGTGTGCTGAGCAGGTCCTCTTTGCTTGCTAATGCAATTTAGCCCCGTCAGATGAGGTTTTCGCAGAGCCAGGAGTCACTGCTCCTCGCACAGAGCACAGCAAACAGCACCAGCCCTTCTGCCACCAGGGCTTACGCCGCAAGGGTGTTCGTGGCCGGAAGATATACTTCCTTCCTGGTCACGTGATCCGTCACGTGACAGGCTGTGGCTCCTCCCCGCTCTGGAAGCTCTGCAAGGGGCTGTGGCGGCAAGAGCAGATGCTCGCAGTGCAGCCTTTCCGAAATTAGAACAGCAAAGTAAAAAGTTCCTCAAGGTTCAATATTTAAAAAAATTAAGCACTTCAGCAAAAGCAAAGTTCAAACATTCTGATTATTATTGGGGTGTTTTCTTTATGCTTTGCCTTTTCTGTATTCAAACTTTTTTCTTATTGAATGTTTCCCCCACATTGGCATCTCATGCACCTATATGTGATTGGGAATTACTTTTGTACTTTGTCTCGACTACATTTAAACAAGCTTTGGGTGTTTTCTACATCCGCAATCTCGTACTGTTCAAACACTTGTTGGGGCACTTGTCAGAACGCCCCAGGGCTCCCAGCTGGTTTGGTCATACTCACTGGTGGTAGCCAACATCTTTGACTGTGCTTGTGCTTTGGCTCCTTCACCCGCTTCACATTTTAGAGTGTGCGGACGCTCCCCCCACCATCCTGCGCAGCTCTGTGGTCACACACCAGCTTTCCCTCCCGGCCTGGGCTAGGAGAACGCTGCTTCTGCAAATGGCTTGCCCGCCAGGAGCTCCTTTGCGTCGCCCAGCGTCTCCACGGCCCTCCTTTCTCTCATGCAGCTTTTCTCCTCTTATTCCGGCAGCATTCCAGCGTCTGCCGTTCTTGAGCCTCAGCATGAGGTTTAACGTCCTCTCCTGCACACCTGTTTCCAACAATGCGGTTGCCATCTTTAAATGTCCCATGCACTAAGCGATTGGAAACACACTAGTCTGCATGTTGTACTTTTGGCTGCTGTCATTCTGCATAAACTCCCTCATCCTCCTCCTCGTCCCAGTACCAGAGTGGTTATGGGAGTTGGATTCCATGGATGTAATGGGTCTCTCATCTATTAGATGTTTTTTTTTCTCAGAGGTTTCACATGAAGACACATTAGAAACAAAAGATGGGGGTCTGACCAGAATAATGTAAAGAAAAGGCTTCTTGATTTCCTCTACAGGGGGAATCGTTAGTTGACAATATGCCATTAAGGTCTTTGGGGTCAGAGGGTCTTCTTCATAGGAAAAGGGGGAATACTATCTGTCATCCAATGAAGTCATGACATCTCCCCGATAGTTGTCTCCTCCCATGTGGTTCTCATTCATACAAGCGCTCCCAGGGTCAGGATCAAGTAGCGGCTGCCATCCCTTGGCCACATGGGAGGAGGTTCCCGCCAGGGAATCCGGAATGACTCCTTTGGATTCATCAAAAGTCCCCAGACCTTTCCTGAAACAGGATTGGTAGAGGTCTACATTACCTGCCGACCTTGGCCAGCCCTCCAAATTTCTCAGGATCAGCGCAGAAAGGATCTTAATGGAAGTGTCCATCAAAGATATATGGCGATACTTACTTGGAATGTATCTGTTCCCCTTTTTAGAAATTGGCACTAGGTGAGAAACTTTGCAGGAAGCCGGAAGCTGTTTGATTTTTTACAATACTAGAAACTTAACGTATCAAATGGGTATTTATCTAGGTGTGCCATAGACATTGTAGTAAGTGTGGAAAAGGTTGAGAAGGCTATCGGTGCTCTTCGGAGTGGGAAGCCTGCAGGCCTGGATTGTATATCTGTGGACTTTTTAAAAAATGAACCGACAATATAGGGCCCGGTCTTGACTCCATTTTTTTTAATACTGTAATACAATTGGACTCTGTTCCCCCCCCCCGGCCTGGTGGGAGACTGAAATTATTCCCATATTCAACAAGGGCTCAACGACTCCCTAGGAAATTATCGCCCCATCTATTTGTTAGCTAGGGCAGGAAAGCTATATGCAAAAGTCATTTTGGGTCTACTTCAAGAATGGGTAGAATCGAGAGGGATATCCACCCCCCTAAAGGTGGTATTCCAACAGGGAATGGGGACGCTCAAGCAGTACCTAATGTTAGACCTCCTTGTCAAAAAATACACAACCCTGAACAATAACAAACTGTTTGCTGATATAAAAACAGCTTTAAACTCTGTGCCCAGAAACCGGCTTTGGCAGGTTTTGAATGGTTATAGTATCCCAGTCATTCTCTTGTCTATGATTTAGGCCTTACACTCTAACAACGCGGCCTTTGTGCGCTGGGGGTTGAATGGAGACAGCACAGAGAAATTCGAGGAGCAGCGTGCAAGAAGACAGGGATGCGTATTGGCTTCACCCCTTTTTTGCATCTATATGAACACCTTGATAGAGGAGTTGGAGGCCAATATCATGGATCCACCAAGTGTGGGTTGTCTGCGTTTCCCGGCCCTATTGTCAACCACCCCAATGGGCATAAAGCATACTGTGGCTATGTTTGTGAAGAAATGTGGCAACCTTTGCCTGGGAATCAACAATAGCAAAACCCTTGTCTTCAGACGTAGAACAGCTAAACATATCTGCCTTAAAATATTATTATGATAATTATTTTATTATAATTATTATAATTGGTTATTTATAACATGCTAAATACCCAGAGATTTCTAAGCGCAGACCTGGTGATTGAACCAGTGTTGCTCTGCGTCGTCTTGCTTCCAAGTTGAGCGCAGTGTCGTTGAGCTATACTCCAGAGACAATAGAGGTAGAAGGTGTTCTACTGGAGTAGGTCACAGCTTATAACTATTTGTGCTTGTGTTCTGCTTAAAATAGTTCCTGGTGTGAAGAAGTATCTAATGCCACCATGACCTTAAGCAAATATAGCAGGGTATCAGGAAATTATTTCAATCACACGGGAGGGGTGCCTTGGCCCCCGCTCCAGAATTATATAGATTACAGGCTATCCCAGCAGCAGTGTATGGGGCAGAGATATGGGGATTCGCCAAATCAGCAGCTATGGGTGTGGCTGAAAATACATTTTAAAAATCTTTATTGTTGCAGCCTAATAGTGTGCCTAACTAAACACATGTTTAAAGAAATATTGACTGACTTCTTAGCGCTGGCTGAAGCATGTAAAATTCTGGTGTAAGAAATTGCGTCTTTGCTCATATTGGGACCAACCATTTGGTTTGACATCTGACTCGAAGAGTGTGATCAAAATGACTTGTAGACAGGAATGTAGAAGATCAATGGAGGCAATCTGTGCAAGGCTTTCTTGCGGTTACAAACACTATTTAGATGTCATTTCTCCAAGCTATGCACAATTGCTCTTTTACGATCTTGGAGCAGGGACTCTGCGAGTTGCATTTTTTAAGAGAAACTGGAGCAACCAAAATAGAAGTGAAAGTTTGATCTGTGGGGCACCAAGTGACTCTGCTTTTCATTTGGTACTATTCTGTCCCGGTTATAATGACCTTAGAGCCAAGTGCCTTAAGCCAATTTTTAGACTGAAAGGAATTCGAAGGGCTATAGATGCAATGAACTTCTGCAGGAAGAAAGAAGATCTTAACCTTTCATATTTCATATTTGTTTAGCCAAATATTTACACAGGGCATGGCTGGTAAGGTTGAGCCTGATTCGCACAAGAGGAGAAAATCTTGTTTAACTGTTTTTATGCTATTTTTAAATTATATGTGTACTTTCAGTTCATGATCCTTTTATGGTCATGGTTTTTAGAAGTCCATTATATTTTATATTTAACTTTGTATGTAATGTAGTATGCTTTGATGGCATAAAATGCAGAATAAAGCTTATATCATCATCGTACTAGAAAAAAGGGAAAACAAAATGACAGCCCACATTTGGGGCTTGTCTTTCAAAGTTACCATTGCCATTCCATCTGTGCCCAGAGCCCACGAAGAATTGGCTCAGCAGATGGCAAGGAGAATGTCCTCTTTCGTAAACTCAAGGCACCATGTTATTCCTAAATTACTGGATGAGAGCGAGGATCTATCAGGCTCTGGCAAGGAATACATAAAGTAAGCTTTGACTCGGCATTTAAAGCCCTCCCCTCAACCCTACCCACCCCCAGGTTCCAGAGACTCCCGGTGAAGCCTCCCTGAGCCAAGTGGGGTCTCATGCCACCACTGCGGCGCTGTCCCACACACCTCATCGCACCCACTCGCTGTTCCCATGCACAAGCGAAATGGCTGGTCACGGCAGGAGTTTGCAGATGAACAACCTGCAGCCCAAGATGATGCTCGCCATATACCCAAGGTCACACACACCATCAGTAAGGGTGCAGAACATTCTTCTCCTTACCAACTCTGATTCAATGCCAGCACAGCCGATGTAGCCCCCAATTACACTGGGCGTGGCTTTTCCGGTGCGTGTCTTGTGCCCATCCTCACTCTGTTTTCTCATTCCTATCATTATTGAATTAACAGCCCATTGTAGCCTACCAGTTTTTAGTTCCCCTGGTATATCCTGCTGTGATCGCAGCTGGGGGGTGGGAGGTTATATTGTGATGACCGTTCTAATGATTTTGTCTCCATGTATTGTTCTCACTATACCCTACTGTAGCTGTACCTAGCGCCTAGATGCCTCAGGGCTTTGTGCGCTGCTATAAATGTAACAATATATGAATAAGACTTTCCGCGCATGTCCAACTATTGAATTACTCTGAGCGTAACATTGTCACACCCCTCTTTCGTTTATCAGGCCCTAAACATTTTTTTCCTGCTTGGCACAAAGAATTTGCTGCATACTTTCATCATCTCTTTGAGACATCTGCTTCTTTCCTTTTTAGCTGTACTTGTTGTTCAGAGGCATCCCAGGAATCGGTTTTCCTTAGCCATTTCACTAATCCTTGGCGCCCATTTGCTGGCCTGTTCTTCTTCATATCTATGTAACTGCATGTTTTTAACATAAGGTGAGGCTTTTTTTTTTATTTGTCAAGATTTCTTTGGTTTATAGATTAATCTCTCCTTCTAGTTGTTTAGGTCTATAGAGTACATCTGGGTTATGTCTTAAGCAGGCTTTGATGTGTTTGTACTTTCTAAATTGCAAATTTAATCCAGATTAACCTAGACCACTGATAATTAATTTCCAGATCGCCAGTACATGATTTGGTCACTCCATTTTTATTTCCACAAAGAGGTCAACTAACATAGAAAATAACTATTTCGGGGTCACACAAGCATAATCCATCACTGAGGCAGCTGCACCTCTGTGCCAGGTGGTCCTCAAGCGGGTATCAGATTTTGTGCTCCCATTTAACATGGTTAATCTCCGAGCATACATGATTTTAACTATAGCCATTCCTCTATTCAATGATTCCTTGTTACCACCAGATAACCCCCTTGTATATTTGTTCATGCATGGTGCATTGCAATCACCTATAATTAATACATCTACGTCAGAGGACAAAAACCAGGCTGATAGAACGTCATTAAGCAAAAAACAGAAATGATCTCTGGAGATATTACAAATATTACAGTGGATATTTACCAGTAGAATCTTATGGACCCTCTTCATATTGATTTTAGACAATTCATCGCCACTGGCCACAGATTACAACTACAGGGAAAATAATCACTTTTAAATAGCTGTGAGGAGGCCACCTTTGGGTCTCCTCCGAATGCCTCTTGTAGCCAGCATGTGAAATATTGTGTAACCATCTAAATTGGGCTTATCCTACAACCATATTTCTTGTAATAAGCATATATTGTACTGCGTTAAATTCACACGTGAGAAGGAGGTGCCAACACCATGGCTACAGTCCCGCGTGTTCCATTATACCATGGCTAAATTATCCCACCACTGGGATCAAGCCAGAGAGTGATCATCTAATATTGATTCCAATAATTTCTTGTCAAGTAAACATAAATTACCATCTTTTAGAGTACAACTGTGTGGATGGATTCCCTCAGAGGGCACCACCACCCTATTGTCCCCCATCTTTTGGAATCTTTGTGCCTTTTTTTACATTGAATATTCATTCGATTTCCTTTTTTCGGGAGACTTAAATGCTGGTCGTTCTTCCAGCACGTTGAAGGCAGTTAGCCTCAATGTAATGTGAACAATGACTCTTATTGTTCCAGAACTCCGAAATAAATAAATTCCACTTTCTGGATGTCTTTGGAATGGATTGATCGGAGTCTCAGGACCTCAAGCAATAGATTTAGAGTAGTATGCCTGTTTAGAGTTAGTGGCTCCTCTTGACCAAGCATCTGCTCCACACAAATCCTTTGTCCCAGATGTGTTCCTCTTTTTTGATAGGCCAATTATCCCACCTATTAGGAGTTCCAGAGTTGGATTAGAAGCACAGAGACCCATTCTTTTTCCTCAAGGTTATAAAACCTCAAATCTTTTGTGGGTGAAGATATGACTGTGCCTTTATGCATGTCCTGGTCAGAGAATATATTTGGCTGTTCGTCTTTGTATATAGACTTGGCACTTAGATTCAAAATGCTTTCTTCATTGTGATGAATAGCAAGAATGTGTCCCTTAGCCCGGTGAGGCTAGGTAGGGGAGCCTGCTCCGCAATACCCTTCCTAGGGGTAGATCAAAGTGGGACCTCACCGAGAGAGACTCCCCCCTTTGGGGACAAGGACTCCCGTTCCAATGAGGAACTCCCTAAAAACCATCTCAGTAGTACCTATGAGAACATTTTCTGTGGAACGATGTATGAAAAAGAAGCTAGCATCTGTTATTGTCGTAAATAGCTCTTTAAATGTAATATCTCCTTTCAGTCAGACGAGGAGGCCAAGAAAGAGCAATAGAGAAGGATCCAAACGAATGCCGGAGAAGTACTGAGCATATGCCGAACCAAAAGGATGAAGGATGGTGGCAAATGAAAAAGCCAGTGAGTTACAAAACAGGCTGTTGCTGGTTACCCAGCGAGAAGCAGACGTGTGGCATCTTACTTGGGAGAGAGAGAGAGAAAGAAG
This sequence comes from Ambystoma mexicanum, assembly GCF_040938575.1. Lineage (NCBI taxonomy): Eukaryota > Metazoa > Chordata > Amphibia > Caudata > Ambystomatidae > Ambystoma > Ambystoma mexicanum. The sequence goes on from NC_090922.1 coordinate 389,062,836, forward strand.
CGGACACACATCGCCTCACCTTTAAAAGAGAGAGCGAATGGGCTGCGTGCCGTCCTGGGACCAAAAGGGAATGCGAAGCCGAGCTAGACGTGCAGCGTCTCACCTGGATGAAAGCCCAAGAAGTAGATCGACACAGAGCATCCAAGAGCAACGAGAGAGAGAGATGCCAAAGGTGGTGGCATGACAATGGAAGACTCCTAGTGGACCAGCGGTCCACAACTAACGCTGAGACCATCATGCTGGCAAAACTACAGATTAGAACAGTACAGGAAGTAACTGATGACCATCCTCGACACCGGCATGAGAAAGAAAACCTTAAAGAACTAAGAGATAATAACCTGGCCATACAGATAATCAACCCTGAGCCACAAGAAGCCCCAGTGACGTTGCCCCTAGAAGTCCCAGATAACTGGGAGAACAGGTGACCGACCCAGGAGTGGAAGTAATAATCGTTATGGGATTGATCATACACGTCCTAGTCAAAGTAAAGAGATTGTGTACTTAGAACAAAAAGGGTGAATGAAAATCGTTAGGAGACCACCCTTACCCGTCTCAGTCAAGATAAAGAAATCCAAATAGTGGAACCTCAACACGTGAATAAGAAGCAATACTGGAATATCAAATCTTATATGAGTAAAGTCCAAGAAAATAGGATAGATAAAGGAACTTGTACATGTTGGAACAGTTTTGTCCCAGGAAGAAAGAAAAACAAATCTCAGTAGAAAGTACCAAGAGATGAGTGATAGACCCCACAAGGATAGTCATCTAAGAAAGGGGAAGACGAGCAAGTCATATATGAACTAATCAAAACAGTGACCAGAGACTACCTGAAGATTAAGTATTGAAAAGAACAGTTTGTGAGGAGCAGCACTCACAACGGGAGAAGGGAGTCATTCTCCTGCCTTTAGTTGTTATTATAGTGGTAGGGTCAGTTAGGTTAGTTTTGGATGGTGGACATTTTCTGTTAATACCTTGTATTGTATTGTACTTATCACTTATATAGCGCTTTTTACTATTGTTATAGTCTCAATGCGCTGTTAGTGGAAACGCCTTTGGAGGGCTGAAGTCCAGAGTGTGAGGTCAAGGTGTGCGATTAGGTTGCATGTGTGCATTTGGCCAAATATGGCTTAGCAGGGCTGGCCAGGCTGCGGTCGGGAGCAACCCATGAGGTCAGGCATGTGGATCGATGCTGAGAGGAGTCGGGAGTTGGCAGGAGTGCTAGAGACTGGCTATGTGTTCAGCATGCCCGAATGTGTCATAGGCATGCGCTGCATTCTGATGTCAAATGTGCTGAGGTGTAGTCTGGTGTATGTAGGCGGCGAGTTATGTGAACAGCACAACAGCATTTTTTCATAATCCTTGCTGTAATCTGATGTGTGCTGGTAGCCATGCCTGCAGCCATTGTCCACCGGGGTTGTGCTTTATCCATGCTTAGCAGGATTCTGTGATGATTTGTTGTTAGTGCATCCACTCAGGGAAGTAGCTTCTTCTGTCTATTCTGGGGGCTTTGATAAAACTGTTAGCGACATCGACAATCTATTCTCCAACTATTTGCAACAAGAGGTGCATAGGTGGTGGCCCACATCCTCTCATGGTAGTTCCCTGCTGTGCATCTCAAGCTGTCTGATTGCGATGCAGAGGATTCTGTCACGCCACTGTGACTCTATCACTGCGAGTGCGATTTGCCTGTTTTTTTCCATGCATGCTGGATTTTGTGACTCAGTAATCCTGTGATATTTCATATATGAGGGCTGTGATTCATCTAGTGGTGCTTGTGGGAAACTGGGGTCTAAATTGGTGTAAGGTAGTGTGTGTGGTCCGGGCCACCACGAAAGCAGCCGGCGCCGCCTGGTGCTGAGTGGTCAGAGTCGCTGTGAATGCAGCCGGCACTGCCTGATGCAGAGTGTTTCTAATTTCGGATTGGGAATTGACGATTTAAGGGAGTCGTTTCAGGGTAAAGCAGCAAATAGCCAGGTTTTGAGGACATTTTTGAAGGAAGGGTAGTTTTCGCGGTGGCGGATGTGCAGAGCAAGAGTATTCCAGATGCTGCGGGCTAGGATAGAGAAAGCGGAGCTGCCAACTCTGATGGAGTGGTAAGGGGGATAGCGAGGAAGATAGCCGAACCCGATTTGAGGTTTCTTGGGGTTGGTAGTGGGTAATTTTGTTCTGAAGGAAAATCGGGTCCTGTATTATGGAGGGCTCGATGTGTGATGCACATGGCTTTTAAGGTTGCTCTAAGGCTAACTGGGAGCCAGTGCAATATTCGGAGTGTTGGCATGGTATGTTATCTCGGCGAGAGGGCAGAGAGCAGTCTGCTGCTCTGTTTTGGATTAGTTTAGTTTTCTGAGCTGGTGTGCCGGGACGCCGCCATAGAAGGATGTGGCATAGTCTAGTTGGGAGATGATGGCCAGAATTGAGGCCACTCTTTGGTGATAGGAGAGGTAGGGAAAGATTTGTTTAAGGATACGTAAGTGGCAGGTTCTGTATAGAGAGTTGATGTGTTTGGAGAGAGATAAGTCTGCGTCCATGGTGCATCCAAGATTTTTCATGGAGGGTGAGGCGGCTGGTGGAGCTCCCATGGTAGTTGGACACGGTAAAGGTTGGGGATCAGAGCAGTTTTGCCACATATTAGGATTTCTGATTTGCCCGGGTTGAAGGCAAGGTGGTTGGTCGTCATCCAGAGGGCGATATGATATGATAGGTTATTTATAACGGTGTCCGGACATTTCATCGACAACAATTGGTCGACAGGACATTTGGTCGATGTAATTTCGTCGAAAACCAAATGGTCGGTTTTTTTTTAATTATATATTTATTTTTAAGGTTGTAGTTTAGGGGAAAAAAAGGGGGTTGGGAGACCCCCCCCCCCCCCAAAAAAATTCGACCATTTGGTTTTAGACGAAATTGGTTCGACCATTTGTCCAGTCGACCAATTTTTTTCGATGAAATGTCTGGTAACCATTTATAACATGCTTAATACCCAGAGATTTCTAAGCGTGAACCCAGGAATCAAACACGTGTTGCTCTGTGTCGTCTTGCTCCCAAGGCGAGCGCATTGCCTCTGAGCTATCCTCCCGATATCCGAGATGCAAGTGGCAAGGTCAGGCTTTAGTCTTGGGAATTCTGAAAATTATCTGGGTGTCATCTGCGTAGTTGTAGCAGGTAAAGTTGTGTGAGCAGATCGGAGCTGGCAGTGGGCTTAGATAGAGGTTGAAGAGGAGGGGTGAAAAAGGAGGCTCCTTGTGGCACCCCTTTTGTGACGGGCAAGGGGCAGAAGAGAAAGGAGGGAGGAGAATAATTTGGGAGCATTTGGAAATAAAGGAGGTAATCCAATTAAGGGTGGTGTCTTTGATTCCTAGGGAGAGGATCCCATTCCTGAGTATTGAGTGGTCAATGGTATCAAAGGCTGCTGATAGGTCCAAGAGGATGAGAGCAGCACACCCTTCTGAATAGTCTGTTCTTTTTAGGTTGTCCCAGATAGAGACCAGTGAGGATTCCGATCCGCAAATATGTCGCAACACCGATTGGACAGGGTTGAGGAAGCTATTGGCTTCCTTGAAGATGCCAAGTTGCTTATATGCAGCGCGCTCAAACCATTTAGCAATGAAGTGGGTGTTGGAGATTGGGCGGTAGCTTGAAGGGGAGAGGGAGAGGTGGGTCGAGGGTGTTTTTTTTAGTAGCAGTTTGACGTGAGCAGTTTTGAAGGCCTATGGGAAGGTGTGGATGAGAGTAATTTATTAATAATGGAGCGGGTGGCACTACCAGCACAGGTGGAGGTAAGGATCTTTTTTAGAATCTGAGGTGGGCAGGGGTCTCCAGGTGAGCCGGAGGGTCGGCTACGTGCTAGTAGGTTGCAGAAATGGGCCTGGGAGAGAGGTGTGAGATAGGAGAAATTTGGAGTGGAGGGCGAGGAAAGGTTGGGGTTCGAGAGAGGGCCGGTGTGGAAGGCGGGATATAAGCTAGTTTTGTGGTGATGGTGCAATGTCTTTGCAGCTCAACGCTATGAAAGTGGTCTGAAAGTTAATTGCAAAGAGCTTGTGTGTTAGGGGTGTGGGGGATAGGCAACTATCCGAGTTGAATTCCCCAAGGATTTTATGGAGTTCCCTGCATGGATCTTTGGCGTGGAGATTTTGTGTTTGCTTTTCTGATTTCGTACAAGTATGCCCTGTTCAGTCACAGATGACCGACGAGCACCTTAGCCAGTTGTATTAGGTAGTGTAAGGAACTCATGGTGGCAACTGTAAAGACAGACACAAGTGATCACGGTTCAAAAGGTGTTTATTAAACTGTATGCAGGGGTGAGAAAAATGACTAATCTAAACCAAAAGCTAAGATGGGAGGAAGCTACGACCATCAAATAATAAGGCATTCCTAGTAGCACTTGTCAAATCAAAAGGTTGTATGCTAAAAAAAGAAAATATTGCCAATCCTTACCACAAAGTTACAAAAAGTGTGTGGGAAAATGTTCAGCAGAAAAGAAAGAAGTGTTCTCAAAATCATAAGTCAGGATGGTAGGGCTGAGTCTCCCTTCCCCACATATCAAGCACAGGACAAGGCGTAACTCCTGAGCTCAGCACACTCCTGGGCTTCTCCATCACGTAGCTCACCATTCCAGTTCAATGATAACAGAACATTCAAGGGCTAAGTCTCTCAACTCAGTCTCTCACAATAGAAGGCGTGTTGAACCAAAATAACAAGCAAACAAAGATTCTTTGAGTCTTGCACTTTAGGCGATTGCTCTTTGCCTCTAGGATCTCCCTCCTCAGGGCTTGGATCCTCCTTGCAACTGGGCCTCCCTCTGTCGGGTTCACTATAGCCTCCTTTAACACAGTTCATGAAATTTCAACACAGTTTATGATTTGCTTATTTTCATCAAAGCGTGGGTTACCTTCTGCTAGCTTTCTTTCGGCATCCCTCTGTCAGGTTCACACTTGCCTTATTTCACAGTTCACAATCTTCTCGGAAAGCGGGGTTCCCTTTGTAACGCTTACCTGAACTCTGCGGGGACACTCACTACTGAAATGCTCACTGAAGGATTCTTCTTAGATTGCGATGCTACATTCTTCTCGGAAGATTCTTCTTGTTTGTTTGTTTATTCACTTTTTATGCGCACCAGACCCGTTAACAGGGCGCAGCAGTAGGATAATGCAAGGCTTACCTGGTTACAAAATATACAAGATATACAGACAAGGCTTATATGATTACAAAAATATGCAATGTACAAATATACTAGTTACAGAGAGGCACAGAGTTAAAATGACAATATTAGGCGAGTGGGACTCAACTGATCTGGCTAAGGAGTTATCCTAAAGGGTAGGAGACTAGGGGTCAGTAGAGATGAGGTGTTTGATAGCATATTTTCTGAAGTGTGGGTAGGGTTGGTCTGCTCTTAGATCTAGTGGCAGTAGATTCCAAAATTTAGCAGCCTTCACTGGGAAACTACTACCACCAATTGTGGCAAGTCTGTATCTGGGTATGGCCAAGCAATTAGCATTGCCAGCTCTAGTAGGTCAGAGAGAGATTCTTCTATGAAGTTTATCTGTAAGGTAGCTGGGGGCAGCGTTATTGAGAGCTTTGTGGGTTAGTGATAGCGTCTTTAGCTGTATTTTGTTACCAGTAGACAGCCATTTATGTTGGCGTCTAATGGAGGTGATGTGGGTTCTTTTGTGTATGCCAAGTGCTGCTCTCAAAGCATTATTCTGTAATGTTTGGAGCCTCTCGATGGTAATTTTATTAGCACCACTGTATAGGGCATTACAGTAGTCAATTCTGGATAGTATTAAGGCTCTGGCCAAGATCAAACAGCTGTCGTTGGAGAGGAATGGCTTGCCCGCTCTTATCAGTTTACAGGTGTAGGCCAGGGATTTTACCTTTTTATCAAAGGACAAGGTGGAATCCAAGTAGAAACCAAGGGTTTTTACTTCCTTGGAGACTTTGATGGTATTCCCGTCAATATTGAATGAGGAAAATTCCTGACCTAGTTTTTTAATTTTGGCATGTGTACCCATGATTATCAACTCGGTCTTATCATCGTTCAAGCATAGGCCATGAGTGGCCATCCATGCCTGGATGATAAGATATACCCTATTCACCAACTCTGTGTCCTTACTATGATCCCCAGAAAGCGGGAGGAGAATCTGTGTATCATCTGCATAATTAGTGTAGATGATACCCAGATGGTCCAAATCATCAAAAAAGGGCTTGGTGAAGATGTTGTATTGAGTTGGAGAGACACAAGAACCCTGAGGAACACGCACAGGATAGGGGTAGGGTCTGTGGCTGCCGATGGAGAGAATACTCTCATGGTTCTCTTGCTCAGGAATGATTCAATCCATCTAATAGCCTCAGGGGAGAAGTGAGTGGCAGAATCAAGGTGTCTACAGAGGATCATATGGTCCACAAGATCAAATGCAGCTGAGAGATCAAGTAGGAGCAAAAGTACTGTCTTCGTTTTGTCTCTCAGCTCATCAATTTGGAATTTTAAATCGATTAGGGCGGTTTCCGTTCAGTATAGAGGGCGGAAACCAGATTGTCTGTCTCCTAAGAGTTTCTGTAATTCTAGGTGTTTCTGAATTTGGTTATAGGCAGCGTTGTCCAATATTTTAAGTAAAAATGGTACTGTGGTAATGGGACGGTCGTTGGTGGGGATGAGAGGATTTAATGTCTGTTTCTTGAGGAGAGGGAGCACCCAAGACTGTTTTAGGTTGGCAGGGATGGAGCCTCAAGTAAAGGAGGCATTAATCAATTTGCTGATGAACGGAGATAGTTCTCTGGCAGCATCTTTTAGTAGTTACGCTGGGCAGATGTTGCCTTTCCAATTGGAGGGCTTCAATGAAATGATGATTTTTTCTACTTCCAGGGTAGACATTTTGGTGAAATGGAATATATTGTCGCGTGCCGTCAGTAGGTCACTAGGCAGAGGGTTTTTAGGCGAGTGCTGTAAATTCAGCGTTTTTTTTTTTTTTTTTTTTTTGCTGGATTTTATTTTGGAGCATGTTAATTTTGTTTGCTAGTGCATGTTGGATGTCTGTACACCAGGACTTATCCTTAGTACAGAAATCAGGTATAGCTATAGCTATACGTTTTGCCCGGCAGACTTCATTCTTATAGTGTGAGGAGAGCGAGGTTAATTTAGCTTTATCAATGGAGGGGCAGAGTCTCCAATTGGTTTCACTTTTTCTTTTCAGGAGGCATAAGTCTCTGAGTTGTGGCGTGAACCATTTATTTAGGTGGGCTTTTGGTTTGCTAGATCAAAGTTTTAGAGGGGCATTTATATCCAATGTAGTGAGCATGATAGTGTTAAATTCATGGACTAGGATACTCGGATCTAGATTTTCTGGTAAAGCATTTAGAGTGGGAAGGATCGCAGTGATTACTTTATCAAATGTGATGCTTTTTTTGTTTCTTGTTAGGCATGGTGGCGCTAGTAGAGGAACCGTGGGAGTAGGTCTGATCGTGGATAAGTGAAAGGACACCAGTGAGTGGTCTGTCCAGGAAAGAGGCGTGATTGATGAGATGGTGACTGCAATTATAATCCGCTATCCAATCCAATGTTCTCCCCTTCAAGTTGGTAGGTTTATTGACTTTTTGAGACAAACCTAGTGCCTTGATTGTGTTAGCTATATCTGTAGCGTTTTTATTCATCAGGTCAATAAAGCCAATGTTGAAGTCCCCTAATAGGAGTAATTGAGAGGATGGTTTGGGGTTGTTAGTGAGTATGTTATGCAGATCCTCCTCGAAGGTACCAAGAGGACCCGGCGGTCTGTATATTAAATGAATGGTGAGTGATTGAGAATTGTTTATCTGGAATTTAGCAGATAGAATTTCACACTATTGTGACAATTGGGTAGGGGCTGGTCTGAGGGAGAGGCACATTCTGGAGATGATAGCGATACCGCCTCCTCGTGCACCATCTCTGTCTTATCTGGCTATTGTGAAGCCATCTGGGATGCGACGGTCCTGCCGCGTTATGTAGTCATGTCTCGGTAATCGCAAGGAAATCCAGATTGCCTTCTGTGATTAGGTCAGCAATGTCGAGGGCATGGGTGACGAGCGATCTCACATTGAGAAGTGCTCCTTTAAGGGGGGAGGCCTCGGTTACAGCTTCGACCTAGTAATATTATCAATTAACTTAAGCTTATGATTATTGGTTTGGAGGGCATTTGTATTGGAGATAAAATGTGGAGGTGACAAATTGGTATGACTAGGTTTCAAAATATGCTGATAGTTAGTTTTCAGGTTGGTGGGAGGTAGGGATCTTCTCAGTGGTTCGTATAATTTTGTTAATCTGGCGCAGAGTCTAAGGTTTCTATTAGACGTGGCACATGGTAGAGAAGCATAGGATGCTGGCCCTAGGGCACTGTGGTGTGCAGGTTGTAAGGAAGTGGCAGAGTGTATGGCTGTATTTGTCAGTTTGAGCGGGCTGGGATCTAGTATAGGTGCTAGAGGGAGCTCGGTGAGGCATACTTGTCTTCTAGTACCAGTGTATAATGTGGTAGCCATTGTGCAAAACACGTTAGAATTAACATCTTACTCAATTAAACGGTAGGAATATGGCAGTGCAAGTAGAGGCACCTAGTCCGGGAACCAATTAAGCAGCACAAATAAGGCAGTGCTTGTGAGGCTTGTGAGGCAATTAGGCACCTGGGCCAAATCACAATTGGGCAGCAAGAATAAACAAAGTAGGTCAATGCAGGTAAGGCACCTGGGCCAGATCACAGTTTAGCAGCAATAATAAACAGATAAATCAGTGCGAGTGAGGGATTTAGGCCAATTCACTGCCCCAAGCAGCAGAAATAGGCTACTGGGCACCTGGCCCTGATCACAATTGGACAGCAAGAATAAACAAAGTAGGACAAAACAGGTGAGGCACCTGGGCCATATCACCACCAAGCAGAAAGAATATGGCAATGCCAATAAGGCAACTGGGTGAGATTGCTATTCACAATTGGCAGTTAAGCAGCACAAATTCTACAGTGCAGGTGAGGAAGCAGAGCACCTGGGGCAGATCACAGTTGGGCAGCAATGGTAAACAAAGTGGGTTAGTGCAAATGAGGTGTTAGGGAGAATTCTCATTTTATGGCTAATTTCCCTTACCTAGTGAGTCCCTCAGCAGCTTTGCTGGATCTCTGGAGCTATTTCTTCCACTAGGAAAGAGTGTAGACTTTTCCCCACTCTTACCCATGTTTTGCTATGTGTATTTATCTCTGTTTTCTGTGATTGTGGGCTCTGAAGAACACCACTTCAGTAGCCCCCTTTTTTTGTGTGTTACCCAGCACCTTCAGTGCAGTGACACAGGGTTGTCATTCCGACTTCCCCCCCGACTCCATTTCTGAGGCTGACTCCTGTCCCCCAGAAAAGGGTAAAGTTGCCATTAACTTTACTTAGTCCATTTTAACCACATATCCTGTACACCCCATCTTACATGGAGTACTGGAAGGGGTTAATCCTTAGTCCTTTTTATCTGTACCTCCTAGAGCATTGTTTCGCTCTTTTAACATTTAGACATGGCTGGTGGCAGTGGTATCTACCCTAATTTTCTACCGTGGTTATCTTATATAAACGTGGTATTATTGTAGGCTATTGTGTTCGCCTCGAACTCAAACCCACTTGACCAAATGCTTTTTCTTTTGGCTCTGGTACAGTTTATTGGCAATTTCTTTGTGTTAAACTCCTTCTTGTGTTTTACTTTGCGCGGCAAACCAGGTTTGCCTTCTTTGTTCACTGTCTTTTGGTGGGCTTCTGCCAAGAAGCCCTCCTCTAGGCGCCTGGGTGTCTAGGTGGGCTGAATGTGAGGGAGGGGTGTAGTCACCTCCCAAGATTGGCTGAGGTGGTTTTCGGGGCTGGACAACCCCCCTGCTGTGTGATTGACAGCCAGGCTGTGTGAATGGGGGATTTTTGCATAAAAGGCAGGTCTCTTGAGCTGGAGGTCAGAGAGTCGCCACTGGAACTACAAGGAACCAAAGAGAGGCGGAGGAAAGGTCGACTGCTGCAACTATCCCGTCCCGGTGAAGCCCTGCTGCAGTCCTGAGCTATCTACCCTTCAACGACTAAGAGAAGATCCAGTCCGGAGTCTTCTTCCCTTGAGCCTGGTGGGGATAACCAGCTCATCTTCCACAGCCAGAGGATTTCCTTCGTGGTCGAAATCGCTGCACACTGCTGTAGTGGTCCGGATAGCCACCTGAAGAGCCTCACCTGTTTTTAAGGAGCGCAGCTTTTATTCAACGTTGCTGCTGCCGGCCTCATCCCTGTGTGGTGCAGACCCCCCTCATCGTGGTCCTTCTTGCCGAAGCTCCATGAATCGTGGGTCTGCAGGAAACTACCAGGAACAACTGCCGTGGCACCAGCTTCTTCATTGAGAAAGGTTCTGTGTCCTGCTTGAGGAATTTGGGTGAATCCCTATTTCTCGTTCTACAAGGCTTGTCCTTATTTTCCCTCCTTCTTATAACTTTTGCTTCCGAACATTGACCATATCTATGTACTCTTGGCTAAGTTGAATCGTGAACTGTCCGACTGTGTGATCCTCAACAACAGGAACCCGGTTCCACTTAACCCTGGCTCCGGCCTATTGACTCTTGAATTTCTGTCCATGAGTGTTCTCTGATTCTGTCTGCCTTGACAAAGGTATTGCCTATGATTTTTGCCTCAAACTCTCTCTGGGTATCGCAGGTGCTAAGTGTGTTTTTGCCCCGGTAGCATTTCTTGCTGCGGATACGTGTTTATTTAGTAGACCGAACTGTCAAAAAGTGATCGCAATCGTATTCCCGGTAACGTGTTTTGTTTCATAATACCGGCCCATTCAAACACAGGGTACTTACCTTGATTTATACCGTACAAAGTGAATTGGATAGTTGTAGTATATTTTACGTGTGGTTTTAAATTTAATGGAAGTGTTGTGTTTATAACAAATGGTTTAAAAATAAATGTACTTCTATTTCTTTACCTGAAACCTTGAGTCAGTGTTTGCTTGAGTCACAGTAATTGTGGTCCCTTTGTGTAATCTCTGCTACTGCTCATATATTCTTGAGATAAGCCTGGCTGCTCCGCTACTGCTACCACTCTAACATAGTAGTACAGGCTTGTACCAAAGGTAAAACTTGTATTGCCACCTGTAGTCTTAATTGTGTGTAGTGGTCCCTAAGGGCACTGCATAGGATTCTGCGTAACATGAGGCATCTAGGCTAAGTTACAGTTAGCAATTTGGCAATTAAACAACACCAATAAGGTAATGCATGTAGGGCAGCTGGGCGAGATAGCAAGTAGAGAGCAAGAGTAAAGCCAGTACCTATGTGGGGCTACGTAGTGTAAACAACAAAAGGGAGGCAGTCCAAGTGACACAAATATAAGGGGTTTCACAAAGTAGCAGGTGTACCATGGTATAGTGTGTGACCAGTAGGTGTGGGATATACAGGATCATGCGCATGAATGTAGCATAATACAGTGCAGCAATAATAAGGACACATAAAATGCAGCAATAACAAGAACACATCAAGGTGTATGCGTGTCTGTGGGTAAGAGGTAGAGCCGAGAGTCATGGAAAATGGGTGTACAGGTCGCTGAACATGGTTGAGATGCTAGGTGAATTTCGAGCATGCGCCTGTGGCACAACAGGCTAGCGAGAGTTGGTTAGTACTGCGATTCGGTATTTGGCGTGTACACGTGGGCAGGAAGAATAGTTCAGAGACGGGTGCATGGCCAAAACAGTCAAAGGTTCGATAGCTACTGGGGCTGTAATGTTACCTTAATGCAGAGGTGATGGATCGGCTCGTGCAGGTGTTCTGGCAGAGGCAGACGGCTGGTGACAGGTGCTGGCCTTGTCTCCTTGGGCCTTGGAGATGTGGGACGGCTTCCGCCTGCCGGCTCACGGGATAGGCTGGTGAAAAACGGCCAGAAAGCCAATCAGAGCCGTGTAGGGAGGCCTGAGGCTGGAGTTAGGTTGAAGATGGCAGTGCATCTTAAGATGCGGTGACAAATATTCCTAAAATGGTACACAGTAAATTCCTCTGTGAGAAAACCCCAAGCTCAAAATATTGTCACAGTGGTAAACTGGTTTCCTTTTCTTTAGGTCCGAGTTACACTCTTTTTACCTGTGGTTCTTTTATGGTGGGATCTCCATCCTGCTTCAGCGCAGGGGCGCTTGTTCTGAAGAGTTGAGATTGCGAGATGGAACTATTTCCTATTGTAGGGTTAGGATGTAGAAGACCCTCAATATATAGTTGGCAAGGAAGGAACGATGGAGATGAGAGGCACACGTTGCACTGAGGGTTAGTGAAAGTATGTGTGAAATCCTAAAAATGGAGATTCAACTGAGAACTAGCGAAGAGCATATTAAACAATGGAGCGTGTACACATATTTCTGAGGCTCTATGTATGAATGGAATAAAAAATATTGACAGCGCTAAATTATGCTATCCCTGTAAATTAAACACTGAACCTTTACTGTATTATTATTAGTTGCACTGAGATGGTAGACTCTTATATTAGTTCCAGCTGACGGAGCGTTATGCTGAACTGAGAGACTGACTGAAAACGCTCTGTTAACTTCAAAACCTGCAGAGGCTTAATGCTTAATGCTAACTTCAGTGACACGGAAAAGCCCTTTATATTTATTTTGGTGTTTGCGGTGGCCGAACTCTTTATTCCTTAAGGTAAGCAATATTTTAATGTATATGAACAGAAAACCATGATTCCGAATACATGTACAATTATGTACAAGGAACTCGTAAGAAGCTAACGTTCCAATAACATTCAATAATAACTAAGAAGGAACGGAGGCTTCACGAGAATTGAACCCCCATCGTATAACTGACAATTGAATGGAGAATGATATTTGCTTTGAGGAAGGTCGCAGACTGGAAACGGCTCGAAATGGGAACTGCCTGCTGTGAGGTGTTTTTCTATTTTCTGTGACAGAAAATCTTTGGCCGGAAAAATGTACGAACTATGCGGGGAAATACCGTGAAGTAGTTAGTAACTAGGAATTGTGGAAACAGGCAAGGATATTTAAAACTCTGGGCTGACTGGAAACGAAGAACGGATCCGTGGTAAGCGTTCACTGCTGAGAAGCAGAACGACGCGAAGCGCGGAACACTCGGAGTGGAGGAAAAAGCCTAGAACAACACTGCCACTTCCAGGAGGACAACTAGGCGGCCATGTTAGGTAGTCAGGAAGTAAGTCCCTCATAGATTCCCTATAGCACTTTGTAGCTTATGAACAGTCCAAGAGTGATGAGCAGAAGACCAAGTCTTTTTGGGGGCCAAACTAGGTACTTCACCTGTGATCATGACACCCTTCCCCTAGCTTTCTCTCTCATACATGAGTCAGAGACTTTCGATTGTACAAAGGATTTCACGTGACCTTTGTAGGACCACTCTGGCATCTTACGTTGCCCTTTCCTAGGGCCTTTTGGTACTTGCAGTTTTTCAACACAAAAAGGGCCAGCGAGAGTCCTTCGACTGAGCACGCCTACGGTACCTGACCACTCTGCAGATGGCCCGTCTGAGCTTTCACAAAAATTAGAATACCCACAAGTTCTTAGTTTCAGGTTCCTGCGTTCATCAAATGTTGCCACTTGGAACCTTGGGCTCAACACACGTTGGTCTGCTATCAGTTTGCTCCGATTCACCGGCTGTGTTAAACCCGTCGGCTGGTCTTGCCTCTGGAGTCAAGGACGGTACCACTGTAGCCAGCACGCATCCCTGCCTGTGCTATCAATGCGGGAGGCCCCTGTGCACAGTTGACATCTGCTCCTCCACATACCAGCTGTAACTCCCGATCTTATGGTTTCCCTCTCGGAGGCTTAATGTGTCTGAGGTGAAAAGGGCAAGGTTAGTTCCCCCTTCGTTGTCCTTCCAGGTCTCGCCGCCTTTCTCCTCCGTTTGAACTGCCGGTTCGGTATAGCGTTTTCCTTGTGCTTTCAGCCTTGCTCGAAGTATGCTTTTGTGCTCTGCCTTTTAACCCTGTGGGGAAGGTAAAGGGAAGTCCGGTGTGGGTGATTGTCAATTGCCTGACTCTGCCTGACCCATGTGTTGGGACATGTCAGGTAAATGGCTCTGGTGTTAGTCCGTTGTCTGTTAGTGTAAGAAAGTGTTTGTGTCGGAAAAGGGGGGTGGGGAGGTTGAGCTTCTAAATATCCTACAGGGTAGGATGGGGAAAAGGTGTTACAGGAAAGGGTTTACCGCGTTTCACCTGTCGGTGTCCCACTTTCATCCCCCGAAGACCCCTCGCCTAGGTGATCCTCCCCCACTGGTCCATCCCCAGGAACTAGATCCAATAGGGATGGTCGTGTCCTGGCCACCTGGATGACAGATCTCTGGGGACTAGCGGGTGAGACACCTTCAGGTTTCTCACAGTAGGGAAACCTTGTAGTGTAGGGAAAGCTAGCCCTTTTTCCTTTTCTTTAATACATCTAAGAGTGAAATGGTTTATCAGAGTCTGCATCTGTCTTCTGACCCATCACCACATCCTTTTTAGTAGCTGTCAAATTCATATTTAATTGAACGTTTATTCTAAGCTGTCGAGTTCACCTATTCTGCTTTCGGTAACTCTAAAGGCGTACATCCAATCAATTTCTTTGCAACCTTTCATTTATCTCAGGGTTTGAATTTCTTTGCAATTCTTTAGGCAAGCCTCTCATTTGCTTCCCAAAGAGACACTTTCAGTTTCCTCAAACATTTGCTTACTCTCCTGTTTTTACGTGTTGGAACATTCTTCAAATGTTTTGACTACTTTTTCTGTTGGATCGCTTTTGCAGATGTCTCTGCACAGACGTTAAGGGTAGGCAATGCACACTTTGATGTCTGGATAACATTGGGGTCCCCTTCTTTGCTAGATGTAGTTTCTGCTGTGATAGAAATCCCAGAATGAATAGAGGGCAAGCACGAACTACTGAGCGATCGGTGCCCGTCCTGACAGCCAATCAAGGGGGATCTTCCTCTGTGCATGCTTTGCTGTTTGGCACATATGAAACCCTCAAGATAGTTCACCATGACATGTATTTCCTGTAAAATAACTTTTTGGTCCTTAAACAAATTGTTTATATTTTCATACAGTTTTTCTAATGCATTCAGGGCAAAGTTGAGGGCTAACAGCGAGGAATGGCCACCCCTTCCATATTCTCTGGGGATTTACCCCTTCTATATTTGGGGATTTAGCAATTTTGGGGAGAAAGTGTTTGCATTGCAGTTGGCTCATACAAAAAGTTCAAGCTTCTATAGAATTCATATCATCCGTTCAGAAAATCTGTGGGGTGCTACTTAGATGTCCTCTAGGCCCCCCTGTGTGCTTTGCTGCAGAGGAGAAAACTGCCCGTCGTTCACTGCTCCCATGTTAGAATTACCACTGTTAATACAGCCATCCCATAAAGGATCTTCTGGATTAATTTCATCATATTCCCAGAAGCTGCCCGCAATTTTAGGAGGATTTGATTTCAAAATGTGCTTCGTAGCCATTAGGAATTCTAGCATTTTACTTTTTCTTGATTTTCTCCCCAGAAACTACTGGCATGCAGGCAATTACTTCTGCTACATATGCCTCCATTGGAACAGCTAACAATTTTGTTGCTTGTTCAACTTCCAAGTTGTTGCATTTCACTGGGGGCACTAGTACAGGTGTATATAATTTGAGAAACCCTTGCTACATAGTTCGTACATTGACATGTCTTCAGTAAGATGTTTGAGGGGAAAAAAAAGGGAAAAAGAAAACCAAACTCGGGCTTACCGTGACTGGACTGGACTTTTTGAAACTGCACAGCACCGGACTCTGCTTCTCCATGCGTGCCACTTGGAGCACAGTAGTCGAAGTGCCTTTGCCGCTAACGCTGTCGATGCCTTATGATGGCGCCTTCTCGTGTGCGCTGCGTCGCCCGCTGCTGCGTGCCCCTGCCTATGCACACAGCGCTTGGGGTCGGGGGCAAACCCGGGGAGCAGACCCAGAGCAGTGTCAGATCAGCGTGTCCCACTTCCTTGATCACATCAGCCGTACATTGCTTCTCCTGGTCCCCGGAGCACTAGAGTAAGGGACCCTTCAATGCTCGCTCGCTGACAAACTGCGCTGACTGTGATTGAGTATTTGGTTTGGGGACGTCCGGATAAGGACATTACCCAGTGTGAGGAACCAGGAATGAGACACGGATACAGAGGACTCATGGTGATAATAATCAATGGGTTAATAAATGCCTCCCTGTGCCTAATCTAGGAGGTATTTCCCTACCTCAACCAAAACTAATGGCATGTCCTGTGTCAAGATGTCCAAAGAAAAAATGTCCTGTGTCCGAAATCCTACCCTAGCTCTCTCATTCTAAAAGTAACTCTAAGGTGTTAAGGGTATTGTCTTTAACTTGCAAATTGCACAAATGTTTAAGTTCAACAAAAAGGTATAAGTCCATCAAAAGTTCTAAATGGATAATGTTCACAGTTCCAGGGAATGACTCCCTCCCCCAGGTTTCTCTCCACCAAAACAAACGTTTAAAAGAATAACCAAGTTCTGTGTAGCCCAAGAGGATACCCTGCCCTGTTGGTCTTGCAACTCACTCCAGGGGAACTCCCTTCCCCAGGCTTTTTCCACATTCGGTGCAATTCAAAATCCTAAGGGCATGAATCTTCTTTTGGATTCTCTGACTCACCAAAAACCTGGTATACTCTCCTACCAGGTGTGGGGAACCAGGAATCGGACACCGACACAGAGGACTCATGTTTGTTGCTACAAACTTTTATTAAATAAAAAAGTTTTGAAAATACCTCTGGCCCTAATGTAGGAGGTATTTCCCTACCTCAACCAAAACGAAGGGTCTGTCCTGTGTTAAGATGTCCAGAGCAAAAACGTCCTGGGTCTGAAATCCTATCCTAGCCCTCTCATTCATCTAAATGTAACTCTGTGTGAAGGCTCATATCATTGGCTTTCAAAAGTGCACAAATGTTCAAGTTCAATCAAAAGATGCATATCCAACGTAAAGGTTCCAACTGGACAATTTTCACAAATTCCAGGGAGGACTCCCTTCCCCAGGTTTCTCTCTATAAAACGAACAGTTCACAAAATGAGTATCCAAGTTCTTTACAGCCAAAGAGGTTAACTTCCTCCTCATGGTAGTCAATATTCCCTTCACCAACTTGGCTTGACCTGGGGTTCTCTCCTGCCAGGATTCTCTTAGACAATTCACTCAGTTCACAACTCCAAGGCTGTGAGGTTTCCTTAGAATTCTTCCCATATACTGGGCTTTGCCTGGTATGCTCCCCTGCCAGGACTTCCTCACATAGTTCACTCAACACACAATCCCAAGGGCATAGATCTTCCTTAGAGTTCTTCTCATATTTTGGACTTTGCGTGGTATACTCTTCTGCCAGGACTTTGATACAATTTACTTAATATCCAATCCCAAGGCCATGGGTCTTTCTTAGGATTCTTTTGCCCACTTGGCTTTTCCTGGTATACTCCCGTGCCAGGACTATGTTATACAGGTCATTCAGTTCACAATCCCAAGGGTATGGGTCTTCCTTAGGATTCTTTTGCATACACTTTCTTGATGGAATTTAGGGTGTAGTTCCCGGACTCGCAGAACACCCGGTATACTCCTCTGCCAGGTTTCTCTCATATATTCAAACACATTCATAATCTGCAGGAATATGTTTTCCCCCAAAATGTCTCTTTTTCTGGTGTATTTGTATCTCTCCATATACAGTGTTCATGGCATTTTGTTTGTTGTGTGAGCCGTAAGGAACTTGCTCCCATTTCAGTTAGGGACCAACAATGGCTCCTCCAACACCCTCTCCGTGCCCCAACCTTCCACTCTGGGCTCACTGGTTCTTGGAGGGCTCCTTGGACTCTTCTGGTCTCTCTCTGATTCCTTTCCACCTTCGCTCACTTGCTCCAGCTCGGGCGTCTGGTTTCGGTGTCTCTCTCGCCGGCTACACTCCTTTTCTCCAGCTCGAGCAGCTTTGCTCTGCAGCTGGAGGGGTTCAGTATGCTGCTCCGGCTTTCCTTGCCGGTGTGAAGCTTCTCTGCTTCCCGTCCCATTTCGGCTTCTCTATCGCCAATTGGAAAGCGTCTCTGCTCGAGACGCCACCTCCTCCTTTCTGTGCTGCTTCGTCTCCACGCTCGCCAGCTTCTGGATTCTCTCGTGCCTTCTTGGCTTCTCCAGCAGCACTTAGCCGGTTGGATCCCTCAGTGTTTCTTGCTGGCTCCATTTTTAAACCCCTGCACTACTGAAGGGAGTTGTTTGGAACCAATCACATTTCCCCAGAAACTAAACCGCTAACTTTGGTTCAACTGAGCAATCTTCATTCTGGTTGCCCTCTTCCTCAGGTCAATCTTTTGTTACAGCTGTAACAACATGATGTTTAGAAATGTTATGGATAAGTGTTGGGGAATATTGCGGGTTACTGTCACAATATGCCATGAGTGCCTGTGGTATTGAGGGGTTATCCCTAAAAGGGAACGAGGGATACCATGTCTCATCCAGTGATGTCTGTCCCTTCTCCGGATGGTTGCTCCCCTGGCCCCCATGTGGTCCTTCCTCAAATAGCCTCCGCCAGGGTCATGATCAGGTAGAGGCCACGTGAGGCGAGGTTTCCCCTGGGAAAGGAGTGAGGACATCATCAGATTCATCACACAGGTTTTCTCATACAGTTCCTCAATACAATGTGGGTGCGAATTCTAGACGCCCATACCACTTGGTATACTCTCCTGACAGGTTTTCTCATACGTTTATTAACTTTCAAATTCGAGGGCATATACTAAGTTCCTTTTATCACTGGTGTATTTGTATCTCCCCAAATACAGGGACTTCTGAAACTCAGTGTTTGATGTAAGCCATAGGGAATTTGCCTCCCGTTCCAGTTAGAGACCAGTTATGCCTTTTTCAGCTCCCTACCGGGACCTGACTTTACACTGTGGGCTCACTGGCTTTAGGACGGCTACATTGGCTTCTCCAATCCGCTCTGGTCCTTCTCTGCTTCCGCGCTCTCTCTCTCTCTCTCTCTCTCTCTCTAGCTCCGACGGCACGGCTCTGTGGCTGATGGTGGTCTGCGTGTTGCTCCGGCTTCCCTTGCTGGCCAATGCTCCTTTGTCTCACAACCCGCTTCAGTGTCACTCTCGCCTGCGGGAATGCATCTCTGGTCCAGACGTTGCCTTCCCCTTTCTCTGCCTCGCTCACTGCATCCTGGATTCTCTCTCGTCTCCTCACTCGCATGTACACTTGACAGTGTGACTTCCCCGGCAGTCTCCTGCCAGTTGGATTGCTCTGCACTTCTTCACAGCTCCATCTATGATCTCCTGTGTCACTGAAGGGAGCTGTTTGGCGCCAATCCGATTTCTCCTGCAGCTAGACCGCTCACTTCTGTCTAGCTGAGCGATCTTCATTCCGGTTGCTTTCTTGCTCGTGTCAGTAACTAGGTGATACGTATGACTAAATGATTGAGAATATTGAGGGTTGCTGCCACAATGGCATGAGTGCCTGAGGTACTGAATGGGTGTCCATAAAAGGGGATGGGGGATACAATGTCTCACCTGATGATGTTGTGTCATCCCGCTGATGGTCACCTCCCATGTGATTCTCCCTCAAATAGCCGCCTCCAGGTTCAGGATCAGGTAGCGACTGCCGTCCCCTGGCCACATGAGGAGAGGCTACCTCCGGGAAAGGAGTGATGACATAATCAGATTCCTCACACTAGGATGACCTTAAGGACATTCTGGTTAGAGGCCCTCCTAATGAGCACTGTGCTGCCCTTTGATGCAGCACTTAGAAACACCATTTTAGAAAACTGGCAGAAACCAGATACCACTCATGATGTAAATAAGGGGTTAGTTAAGAAGTACAGACCACCTTCTGCTAACTCAGACTTCTTCTCCAGGCACCCTACACCAGAGGGTTTGGTGGTGCAGGCCGCTACTTCAGCCTCAAAAGCCACAGCTTACCCAACCATCCCCTGGATAGGGACTTTATAAAATATTCTACTGGAAACATGGCACTGAACGCTATTAATGCCTCTTGTGCTCTGGCGAAATACACCTCTAGATTATGGAATGCAATTTCCCAGGTGGCAGAAAACATTCCCGAAGGGGAGCTGAGAGACGGTTTTAACAATCCCATCAGTGATGGCAAGAAGGCTTCCTGCCAGTCCCTTCTGTCAGGCCTTAATGCATCAGACTGCCTTGGCTGGTGTATGGGCTTGAGTGCAGTAAAAAGATTTGCGTGGTTACGCAAATCTAGGTTTGTCCCCAACGTCCAGTCAAGGCTCCTAGACATGCTCTTCGATGGGTCCAACCTTTTTGGACCAAAGACAGACGACGACTTGGAAAAGGTACAAGCTTCTAAGGCTGCTGCGAAATCTTTAAGTGCAGTCATCTGTCACCCACTACAGCAACACCCACCTATGCAGGCTTGGAGAGGGCGTTCCTTTCATTATTACTCCTCTTTTTGCTAAAAAGGAAGAGGTCTAGCCACTGTGCGACAGGCATGGTATCAAAAGAGACACAGACTCAAAGATGTTAGTTTCCAAACCTTACTCCTACATCCAATCCCCTTTCCTCCATACTGTATGGGTGTCCCTCGCTAGGGACGGAAACGCAACCTTTTTCACCAAAATAATTTTTTCTTCCCCTTTAAATTTAGAGGCCTGTGGGGCACGGCCCTGGGAGCATGTGCTTCCCTGACTCTGCCCACCGGCACCACTCCCCAGACCTCTTTTTCACTTCTACGGGAACGGACCGCATTCACCAGCGCTCTTGGGTTAGGCCTCTGGCCTTGTAACTCCACTCGCTCTTCCCCGAAGGTAATTATTCTCCCTTTCTTTTTCTCTTCCAATTGTCAGGTACTACTCTGTCCTCTGGTGCCACGCTCCTCTCCGGCTCATGTCGATAACAGTGTGTTTCAGCAGGTGTCCAGCCTGCGGGGGTTTCTTCCCTACGTCCGACCCTCACGCACTCTGCCTCCTGTACCTTGGCCCAGACCACGGCTGGGACGTGCACCGCCTTGACTCTTCGCACCCTGAAAAATCGGTTAACCAGGTGGAGAGAGGTCTTCGACAGAACACCCCCAAAGTATGTAAAAGCATACGTCAAGAGGAAGACAGGCCCAAGGTCGGTGGTCTGTACTCCTCTCCACCCCGTAACGGTGACTCATTCCCTAGGCAGCGCCCAAGCGGGAGGGACCTGCCAGGTCCTGAAACCAGCAATAGGACTGGACAACACCTGTTACCGGGTCCACGTCTTAACCCTCTGCTTTGCAGCGGAGGTACTCATCCCCCAGTTTGGCCAGACAGGCCCTGGCTAGGACACTGCAGCAGCGAGGTCCAGCCCCTACACCCTTGGGCGCTCCTACACCCTCGAGCGCACCGCCTGCTTGCGAGGATAGATTCTTCAAGTAATTCGGGAGATTGCAGACTTCCTTTCAGAGCTTCCTGCCCACAGCCAGGCAACGTTCAAGGCAGGGTTGGCGGAGGCGAAAATTGTGGCCCAGGATATAATGGAGTCAACGGTGGCTCAAGTTGACACCTCAGGCAGAGCCATCTGCATCGCCACCGACAGGAGGAGGGACGGCGTGGCTCAGGGCAACGAAATTCAACCCAGATGTTCAGGAACGCATCCTCGACCTGCCATTTGAGGTGGGAGACTTGTTCCACTCGACAACAGATGAGGAACTCGACAACAAAAAGAATAGCTCCCAGACAGCTAAATCTTTGTCTATACTAACGAAAGCCCACACCCAAGACCTACAGCCAGTCTTACCAGCGCTCTGACGAGGATCGGGCCTTTGGAGGCTTTAGGTGCATCCAGGAGAGGCCGTCTATGCAACCTGACGGGTCTCCAAGCCAGCAAAGGAGCAAGCAGCACAAGGCGGCTAACAAGGGTTTTTTCCAGTCCCCCTCCTCAGCACCATCCTCAGAGGGAAAGAAGTTATGACAGGCGCAAGTCTCCGGTGGGGGGCAGGCTTCCCCTTCACGTACTCTCCTTGCGGACAACGTTCGCGGACCCGTGGATCCTCTCAGTAGTGTCCACAGGCTTCTGGCTACCAATTCTTCCTTTTCCTCCTTCCTCCCCTCCCACAGATTGGGACACCAACTTTGTTGGTAGAAATCTGCTTGCTCAGAGCAAACCAAGCGGTGGAGGAGGTTCCAGCTTGACAGCGAGGAAGGGGCTTCTATTCCCAGATATTCACCATACACAAAAAGTACCAGGCTGGCCCGAGGGTTGTGTTGGACCTTTCTTGCTTGAACCTTTCCCTTCCAAAAGTTCAAGATGGTAACCCTAGCCTTTTAATTGCAGAGACTTTGTGCGGGGGAGACTGGATGTGTTCCCTGGATCTGAAGGATGCTTACCGTCACGGATTTGGGAACCCCATCGGTCCTTCCTACGGCTCAGGGTCACGGGTTTCACTTTCACTACATAGTTCTACCCTTTAGACTCTATTTGGGCCCGAGGGTCTTTACAAGGCTAATGAACGTGGTGGCAGCTCTACTCAGGATGCAAGGCCATCACATTTATCCATACCTCGACGACTGGCTAGTCAGGGCGAGGTCCTCCGGAAGCAGTGCATCAAACGGCCTCCGCTCTCATGCACACACTGTACTATCTAGGATTTTCTATCAGGCCCACGCAGACTCTGACATTTCTGGTTCTGGTATGGGATACAAGGACCTAGAGAATCATCCCCTCAAAGGACAAGATCACAGCGATCAAGGGGGCCACGGGGCATTTCCTCAGCAGAGCAGTACCCTCAGACTAGTGGTACCAACACCTGCTGGGAATAATGGCGGCATGTCTACTTGTGGTGCCACATACGATGCTCAAGATGAGGAGGCTGCAGCTCCATTTCTCAGCTTCCAGGAATCAGGAGAAGGGCTCTCCAGCAGAGCCAATCAGCATACCACAGCATCTCCACCAGGACCTTGTCTGGTGGGCTACATACACCAATCTGCTGGTAGGCCATTCCGGCAGTCGTTACCGCAGATTACCATTACCGCAGACTTGTCCCTAGAGGACTACCCTGGACAACCAGAGCGTCCATGGAGTTTGGTCTCATCAGGAGCAGATGGAACACATCAACTGGGTCGAGATGATGGCCATCTGGATTGCTCTCAAGGCTTTTCTCCCCATGGTCAGCAGCAAATCGGTGTGCATCCAAACAGACCGCTCCACCTGCATGTATTACATCAACTAACAGGGCGATACCAGGTCCCCGCCTCTCTGAAGGCTTTCAATCAAGATGTGGGAGTGGGCACTGTTGAACAACATTCACTTGTCAGCTGTCTACCTTCCTGGGGAATCCAACCTGGAAGCGTACAGGCTCAGCAGGCTGGGGATGGACAATTACGAGTGGATCCTGAACAAGGAAGTCCTCCAAGGGCTCTTCAGCAGGTGGGGCCACCCTCAGGTGGACCTCTTCGCCACCAGTGCCAACAGGAGGTGCTCCCAGTTTGCCTTGTGGCTGGGGCAGGACCGGGCCTCGTTGGGCGATACACTGCAGATCCTGTGGAACAACATGAACGCGTACGCCTTTTCCCCCACACCCCTGGTTCACAGGGTCATCTTCCGGGTCAGGGAGTCTCGGAGCCTTCGGCTCATCTTGATAGCACCATGGTGGCCCGCAAGACCCTGGTTATCGGAAGTTCTTCGTCTCTCGGATCAGCTCCCAGTACACCTCTGGGGTATCCAACCCACTTACCCACCAAGCAGGGGGGCACAGTAGTTCCTGAACAGGTTACCCTGAAGCATCTGCATCTGTCATGGGGTAACCTGGCCATTATACAAGGGGTTAGAAGCGAACCCACCAGGAGTCAGTACAAGATCAAGTGGACCAGGTTCTGTCACTGGGCAGAAACAAAGAAGATCGATCCATTAACATGCTCGTTGGACGACGTTCTGTCTTTCTGAGCACATAGGGCTCATTCAGGTGTGCAGGTAGACACCTGCCGTACGTATCTGGTGGCCATAGGGGCCTACAAGAACTCTGGTGTTGACATCTTTTTCCTCCAACCCGCTGGTTAAGAGACATCTGGTGGTTCTAACCAGGTTATATCCACCTGTTAAACGACCACATCCGCTCTGGGACCTGAACGTGGTGCTGGTTACTCTGGTGCACAAACCCTATGAGCCAATGGCGTCCGCGGTCATCATGTTGCTTACCATTGAGACGGCCCTACTGGTAGGCATTATTGGCACGCTCCATCAGCGAAATTCAGGCCCTGGTGGCTTCAGAGCCATATACAATGTTTCACTTTGACAAGGTGGTGCTTAGAACTCATCCTGCGTTTCTTCCAAAGGTCGTTTCCTCCTTTCACCTAAATGAGGAGATAGTATTCCCAACATTGCTCATCTCGCCTTCCACCACCTTGACCTTTGCTACCATCTTCTGGCCACTAGGCACTTCTTCTCTCTTCCTCTCAGAGTGCGCGGACTTCTGTTCCTCCCTATTCTCTACCACTCCAACCTGCTACTTCTAGGTGACTTTAACTTCCACCTAGACTCCCCCTGGGCAGCAACCACCCTCTTCACTGACCCCTGTTCCTCCCTATCCCTCTCCTTTATTCACTCTGGCCCTATCCATTCTGCTGGACACACGCTAGATGCCATCATCCAATCCAACCTCACTCTTCTCCCTTGGTCACCCCTCTTTCCTGGTCTGACCACTCTCTCCTCCCCACTCATTTGGGTCCCTATGGCCCTGTGACAACTCCTCATCAAAATCTGCCAACCTCGTTCACGAACATCCTTCTGATGAAACAAGTGTCAGTTGCAGCCTTCTCTTCAACCTTCATTCCCCCATACCCACCCAACGCAGACTCTACCACTGATTCTACCCTCAGCAACCTCTATCTGTCCATTACCAACACCCTTGACTTTTTTGCCCCAGTCATGAGGATCCGCCTGAAACCGGCTTCCAAGCATAACACATGGTACGACTCCGAACTTGCAGACCAAAAATGTAAGTGTAGGGCTGCAGAAGGATTTGGCAAACCTCAGGTTCACCGTCTAACACACTGGCCTGCCGCCTGATCCAGAGACATACAGACGCTCCATCCGCACCAGAAAAAGAGCCCACATTCAGGCACGAGTGTCAATTGTGTACAACAACACGGCTGAATTTATCAAAATCTGCAGGCAACTTGCCAACCTGTCCACAGTATCTGCTGCCCCTGTCCCTTGTTCGGCAGAATCCTGGGCAGTGCCCTTAGGGACCACTACACACGATTAAGACTACAGGTGGTTGTACAATTTCACCTTTGGTACAAGCCTGTGCTACATAGTTAAAGAGTGGTAGCAGTAGCAGAGCAGCCAGACTTATCTCAAGAGCAAATTAGCAGTAGTAGAGATTACACAAAGGACTACAATAACTGTGACTCAAGCAAATACTGACTCAAGGTTTCTGGTTACAAAATATAAGTGCATTTATTTGTAAACCATCTATTCATAAAACACTTCACTTCTATTAAATTAAAACCACACTTCAAATACACTACACACAACCAATTCCCCTTGTGCAGTAGAATTCAAGGTAAGTACCTTTGGATTTGACAGACCGGTGTTGTGAAATAAAAACGTTACCGGGGGGTTATTATGCGATAACTTTTTGACAGTAATGACAGTTCGGTCTTACAAAAGAGAAGCGTACCCGCGAGAAGAAATGTTACCGTAGTCAAACACACTTAGCACATGAATTAACACAAGAGAGTTGGGGATAAAAATCATAGGCAATACGTTTGTCAAGGCAGATAGAATCAAGAGCCACTTTCTAAAACGTACATAAGTCAATAGGCCTGCGACAGTGTGAAATGGGACAGAATTCCTTTTGTCGAGGATCACAAGGTTAGAACAGTTCATGATTCGAGATGGCCAGGAGTACTTAGATATTGTCAAAAGGGAGGCAAATGTTATAAGAGGGAAGGAAGATAAGGAAAAGCCTTTGGTGAGGAGAAAAGCGTTCACCCTAGTTCCTCGAAGTCGGACACAGTACCTTATTCGTATGAAGAAAAGCTGGTGCCACGACAGTTGTTCCTAGTAGTTCCTGCAGACTCACGGTTCCTGGAGCTTCAGTCGTGGGGACAAGAAGGACAACGTCTGGAGCGATCTGCACTATCCAGGGATGAGGCCAGCAGCAGCAAAGCAACAGTGAATATAAGGTGCACTCTTTGAAACAGGAGAGGCTCTTCAGATGGCTATCCGGACCACTATAGCTGTGTGCAGCGATTTCGACCAAGAAGAGAATCCTCTGGCTGAAGAAGGTGAGCTGGTTGATCCCACCAGGCTCAAGGGAAGAAGACTCCGGACTGGATCTTCTCTTGTTGTTGAAGGGTAGATCGCTCAGGACTGCAGCAGGGCCTCTCCGGGACTCGGGAGTTGTAGCAGCCGTCTTCTTCTCTGCTTCTCTTTGGTTCTTTGCAGTTCCTGTGGCGACTCTGACTTCCAGCCCAAGAGTCCTGCCTTTTATGCCAAAATCCCCCATTCACACAGCCTGGCTGTCAATCACTCAGCAGGGGGGTTGTCCAGCCCGGACAACAACCTCAGCCAATCAAGACAAAGTGCGACTTGGGTCTCCAAGGAGACCCTGTGCAGGGGGTGACTACACCCCTCCCTCACATTCAGCCCACCTAGACATCCAGACGCCAAAGGAGGGCTTCTGGACAGAAGCCCGCCAAAGGTCGGCGAACAAAGAAGGCAAACCTGGTTTGCCGCGCAAAGTAAAACACAAGAAGGATTTTAACAAAAAGAAATGGCGATTAAACCCGGCCAGAGCCAAATTAAAAAGATTTGGTAAAGCGGGTTTGAGTTTGAGGCTAAAACAATATCCTAAAACAGTACCACGTTTATATAATATAATCGCAGTAGAAAAGATAGGGTAGGTACCACTGCCACCAGCCAAGTCTTAGTGTTAAGGGAGCAAAACAAAGCTCCAAGAGGTGCAGACAAAAAGGAGTAGGAATTAACCCCTTCCAGTACTCCATGTAAGATGGGGGTGTACTGGGTCTGCAGTTTAAATGACTACATAAAGAAAAATGGCAACTTTACCCGTTTCTGGGGGACAGTAGTCAGCCCCAGAAAAATGGAGTCAGTGAGAAGTCTTAAAGACAACCCTGTGTCACTGCACCAAAGGTGCTGTGTAACACACACAAAACGTTGGGCTCATGGAGTGGTGTGGCTCCAGAGCCCAAGATCACACAAAACAGTTAAAATACACATGGCAACACATATAAGAGTGGGAAAAAGGTTCACACTATTTACCAGGTGGAAAAAAATAAACCCCAGAAATCCAGCAAAGCTGCTGAGGGACTCTCTAGGTAAGGGAAATTAGCTATAACTGAGAATTCTCCCCAGCACCTCTTCCCAGGCTTTTGCAATTCACTCGCTTCTCACTGCATTTCCAAAACCCAAGACATACTGAACAGCCTTGTCGTGCACTCTTGCAACCCAACCCTCCGCATCACCCACTCCACTTCCCTGCTCCTTCTCTCCTGTCTCCTGAAGAAGTCACCAGAGTTGTCAATTCCATGACGGTTTCCTCCAAACAGGTTGCCCCATGCTCTTCCAGAACCATCAAGGACAATATCTCCTCTCTTGCCCCTGCTCTTGCTGATCTCTGCAACCATTCCTTTGCTACTGGCTCTTTTCCATCCTCCCTCAAGCACTCCTTTGTGCGCCCCCTCCTTAAAAAAACCCTGTGCACTTTTAACGTACTTCCTGCAGGGAGACTACCGAAGATTCCCGGTGGACTGGTCGGGAACCAACAACAGCTCCGCCTCATCCCCTGCTGCAAGGCCCCAGTACATACCAAAAGTGCCATTGCTGGGTCTGGTTCCAGCCGTTCCCCAATGATCAAAGAGAATTTCTCAAGTACTCCTGCCCAGAAACCGGAGACGTGCGAGCATTCCCAGGCCGGATGGAGGAACCCGCCAGGGGCAAAGCCACATCTGGCACATGCGTCTGATGTGGAGGGGAAATGTCTGTGAAGCCTAACCGGGGTAGGATGGAACTGATGTAGGAAGTTGAAATGTATTAGCTTGAGGTTAGAGTTCAGTGACACCCTCTGACTTTGTCCCAACACATATGCCAAATTCTTGTCAGCTAAGGATCTACCCAAGGCCTTCTCCCACTGTCTTTTCGGTGCCTCCCCGTCCGATGGCATGTCTGACAGAATGCCGTTTATATATCCGCAAGACCAGGCGGCCCTCTCCCATGGACTGAATCACATCCTGTAGTAGTGGCCACGTGGTGGGTTGTGTGGGAAAGGAGGGAAAAAGAGCTTTGAGCGCATGCCATACTCGAAAATAAAGAAAGATGTCCAGGGCTGAATCGCCCCCTCTCTCCCTTACCTTTTCAACTGAGGACACCATTAAGTAGTCCAGCCTAGAGCTGGAAACGTGAACCCAGGAGTGAAAAGTGTAATCACGTTCGTCCATTTGCAGCCGCTGCCACCCATCCACCAAGTCATATGCACTGCATATTTCCCACACCTGCAGACTCGCCTGAGACACAGGGCCTAGACTATCCCCTAATCTATTCATAAGAGGGTCCATGATGCCCGACCAGCTGTACCATCAACCAGTCGAAGGCATTAGCGTTGTCTACATTGGGGACATACGAATTCACCAGCGCCACCAGAACGCCCTCCAGGACACCACATACCAACAGGGCCCTCCCCTCATCCTCTCTGGCCATTGAAACCAAGCAAAATCTGAACCCCTGCCTAGTAGGATGGCCACCCCTCTCGGTGTCTGCTGAGATATTGTGCTATTTTCCTGATTTTGCAGGGGCAGTTAACCCCCTAATGTTCCATGTTCCTACTCAAAATGCCATCTTCTCCGCTGGCGTGCAGTGGACAGGTAGGGCGCCCTTCAGCGGGGAGGAGCCAGCCCTCTTATAACGGTAATGATAGTGTGACATGAGGTTAAGAATCAGACTCCTGTCAACCATAACAACCCCCGTGACACCACCCCCCTTATTCTGCATCCCACTCCCCACCAACCCCACAGCAACCCCCAACCCGCCTGCTGAATCCCCCCACAACCATAACAATGCTGTGCTCAGGGCGCTAGAGCCCAGCCAAACCTGTGAGGGCCCGCCACCCGTATGTAGTAGACACATTTCCAAGGCAGCCTGGCCCAGAGATCAAAGAAGCCAGCGGTGCCCCAAGAGTTGTTCAAACACCAAATTGTTTCACTCCACTACAATTGTCCTGAGACCCAGCCTCAGGGGTCTGTCTGACCCACTCGACCCTGGCCCCCAGCACCATTCTGGGACCTCGAATTGTCAAAAAAAGAGCTTGCCGCCACCGGGGACATGAAAAATCGTGTCTTCCCCACATGCTGAATGCAGATTGTCGCCGGTAACAACATGGAGTATGGGATGCAACAGTCTCTGAGACGTTGTTTAACCCAGGCAAAGAACCGTCTTGAAGCCTGCACTGCCACAGAGAAATCCAGATTGATCTGGACTTTTTCTCGGTCATACTGAAGACCCCCTTTCAGTTAGCCATGCGAAGGATCGTGGCCCGCTCCCTATAGTTCAGCAGGCGAGTAATGATGGGGCGGGGACCCGCCACAGGTATCGGTGGCTGTGCGGCTGTCTCAACCAGAAACAGGGGGGCAAAGCTCAGACCCTCCCAAGATCTCTTTATAAAGAGTTTCGACAAATTCCTCCATCTTGAACTGCCCCTGACGCTCTCTGATGCCCACTTAGACGGATATTGTTCCTGCGGGCCCTTCCTACCAGGTCCTCATTCTTGGCTGTCACCGACTTAATCTGTACCTCAGGAGCCGACACCCTAGACACAAGTGATGCCGATCCATCCTCCAGCCCGGACACACTCTGTTCCACCTCATCCAGGTTGTCGCTGTGCTTGTCCAGCCAGTGTTGTAACAGATCAACCCTGGAAGAAAGTGAGTCCAACTTGGAGTCCAGCCCTCCAATGGCCGTCTTAAGATCCAACAGTATTTCCCTTGTGTCCAATTCGGGCACCGCGGCGACTCTGCTCGCCATTGCTTCCATCAGCTCTACGTCTCAGCCTGGTGTTGCAGCTTGGGTTTTCTGGATGAGTGTCCCCCTCTAAAGTAAGCTTTCGCTGTGGTTTGTCGGATTTCCCCATGCTGGGGCTAGCCCACTGTGTATCTCCGACAACTAGTGAGGCACACCAAGCCAATAGCCTGCTCAGATGGTCGGCGGTCCCCTACAGGGCCCCCCTTCATTGCGATGGCCCGCTGGGACTTAGTATAAATTAATCTGGGCGAGGGCCCACTGCCCAAGGCGCCGCCTGGTACCGCTGCTATCTATGCAAGTCAACCAGGGCAATAGCTCACTGTCGAAGGATTGTGGTCACAGAGCCAGCCCCGGCCGCCCACACTGTCCGGATCACTGGCCTTCTTGTCCTCTCAGGTCTCAGCTCTACCACGGCCCCATCTACTTTCTGCAGGGTCTTACTGTGTCCCATACTTCTCCAAGTTTCTCAGTCTGCTGATGTGTGACCTAGGCTGGAGCCCCCCACCATGCACGGCGGCCACACAGTCCCCCGGGCCCATCCGAGCTTCCTTGCACTCCCGGAGTCCTTAATCCAATGGGGTAAGCGGGGGGTCGACAGACGCGGACTGCCACCTCACTCGGTGCTCCCAGCCACCTCACTCTCCGTGCCGGACAAGCCGGCAACTGCAAATGACGGCCTCAGCGCCAGGCCCCAAATTACCTCCGCCCCGGGGCTCCACAGAACCGCTCTCTTGCATCTTCCGGTCACTGCTCGCCTTTTGGGAAGCACCCCGGGCCGCTCTGCACTCACGGAGCTGGCGGGTCCCACCCGCACCCGCCTGCGGACAAAGAAGAACCACATGTCGCTGCGCAAGAGGCTGCCGGCTCCCCACACCGCTGCCCTCTCACCGCGGAGGCCAGTCACAGGGTCCGCTCCAGCAGCGGTTTGCTAGACTCCGCCGCCGGGCCTAGCTGCGGAAGCGCTGCCAGGCCAATTGTGCCGATGTCCTCCTGGGTCAAAGTTGTTACAATTTGGAGAGACGGGGCACACACTGCTCTCCGCCACCGCCAGATGAACGCGCCTGGCTGCCTCAACGCCGCTATAATGCAGGACTAATCAGAGCCCTCACACGGAGCTCAACGGGAGTCCGCCATCTTGGTTGTGCTCTCTAGCGCCATCCCATTGGCCCCAACTCTAAAGGGATGGTTCCCTTACCTGATGTTTCTAATGGCTGTCGCTGTCTAATAGTCCAAAACAAAAGTCTGTCTGTGTCTAAATCTATGCTTGCCCTCACTCTTTACAAAAGTGTGATAGGAAGTCTTAAAAAATTAAAAAGAGTGGTTCAACAGAAAATTGAAAACCAAAGTTGGTTTCAGGTGGTCTTCTTGCCAGGTGTAGTTTGGTCAATGTCGCAAAAATGAGTACAATCAAAAAAGGGCTGTCGGTAAGATCTTCTCCACCAAGCCCTGGTAGTGGTTTTGGGTATCTTCAGTGTCTGAGTTCCTTGGAGTTCCCTTCCCCAAGCTTCAACTTATTCAAGTTCCAAACACCACAAAATAAATATAACACAGTTCCTTTTGAAGCTTCTCATGGTTCTCTTCCCCACGCTTCAATCCTTTCAACACAAGTTCAGGCCTCTTCCAGCTTTCAAACACAAACTCCGTTTTATCAGGATGCACTTTGTTTTCTTTAGTAGGCCTCTCAGGGTTCCCTTCCCAAGCTTAGGCCCCTTTCAATTTAAAACAAAACAAAATATATTATTCCTTTTAGCCTACTCAGGATGCCCTTCCCCAAGCGTATGCCTCTCTGTTTCCAAAATAAGTATTCAGTTTTGGTAGGCCTCTCAGGGTTTCCTTCCCCAAGCTTAGGCACCTCTAGTTTCAAACACAAGTTCAGCTGGTTAGGATGTACCTTTTCCTTATATACAGTTTATCTCACATACACTCCTTTCATGGGGTCGAATCGGAGGCTTTCGAAAACGCCAGGCTCATTGCTTTCCATAAGCGCGACCACTCTGATCCTTTGTCCCTCTCTATTATTTCTTACACTTGCTTGCCTTTATACTTTTTATCTTCAGGTGCTTCCTGCACCGCTTTCATCTGTTTGTATTCCTTTCACTTTGCCGTGCACACATGCACTGCCTTTTTCTTCCTTGGCTTTCTCCTTCTTTCCGTATTCCTTCTTTCTTTGTTTTTTTAAACTGTCCTTCTCCCTTTCAGCTCTGTGCCGCTTTAAAAACCTTGCTTTTCTCCCTTTCCCGCTCCAGCCACCTACACGCTCCCAAGTTTCTCTCTCATGCGAAACTCACCGGGTAGCGTAGCGCTGGCGAGCGGTCTCTACGGGTTGCTTTGGGTTGAGATCAGAGCCTCACCACATGCCCTTCAGATAGGCTTGAGCCCGGCACAAGGCCCAAGGGAACAAGCAATTGCACGGACACCACTAGCAGGGTACCAGCTGCCTCGCTCCGGCTCTGAGACACAGGTCCCTAGCCCTGCTGCATTCCCTCTCAAATGCCGGGCCAGCGGCACGCCACTCTACTGCAGATCTTTCTGCAGCTCCCAGCTTCTTGGCTTCTCTGGTCCAGTAAGCCTTGCACCTTTGCAAGACCACACCTTTTATATTGACAAAACCAGTGAAGTGGAGTCAGGTGGGAGTGGTCATTCTTAAATGCCTGACCCTGCCTGACTCTATTAGTGGGACAACTTGAGTTCTTTCTATGGTAGGTTTCCCTTATCTTCCCCATGTTATTCATAGGCGTCATCTTTACTGATCTTAGTTGCCTCCTCCTCGTCTCAGTATTTGTTGGAAATGGGGAGTCGAGGCAAGATGGGACTTGACATTTACAGGCAATATTATTACATGGTGATTGGTAAAGGACATGGGGATGCCCTGTCCCTGGTTTTATATACACACAAGATGATCCTCTTTGTATTAAATTACTCTCTTTGTTGCACACCCAAAAATGCAAACATGGGTCTGTGTAACACTTCCCATGATCTAAACTAGGGAAAAAACTTTCCATGACACTCCATGTCTCCTACATTCGATCTGTGTGTGGTCTCATCACCAAATGTATACATTATATTTGCCCCTTGTTCACTGCTGAAAATTGTGCTCTGCTTGCTACAGCATTTGTCAATTCAAGAATGGATTACTATAACATCTTGTTGGCAGGTACCACAGATCTCAACATTCAGACCTGCAGATAACCCAGAACAATGCTGTTCGGGCAATTCAGGGCCTGTCCATGCGTGCACATGTCTCGAATGCAAGGAGAGCCCTGCATTGGCTACCGATAAAGCATAGGATCACACACAAGATCTTGGCCCTGGCCTTCAAATGCCACTCTAAAATCTGCCTGGCTTATTTTACTGATCATGTTAAGCCTCAGGTTAACACAAGAAACCTTTGTTCCTCCATTGCTCCTCTTTGATTCAGCGTAGATGCAAATTGGCTCGCTTTGGAAGGACTTCTTTTGACGTTCAGGATCCCTTACAGTGGAATCTCCTTCCCGCTTTCATACGCCTGTTTGTTAACCTGCCTTCCTTCAAGAAGGCAATCAAAACCTATCTGTTTAATCTTAATCCGGGCTAATCTCATTTTAGTCCTCTGGTTGCCCCCTTGACCATTTCTGATCTTCTTGCTCCCTACCTTGCTGGTGTCTGTCTTGTCTTGTTTTTTTTTGTGTGCTTTGAGGCTCACGCGCGTGTGGCGCTTCATAAAAATTCAAATAAATAATAAATAAAAATAAAGACAAAGAAGCGTACGGATTGAAGTTATTTCTTTATTTTACCTAGTTTTTTCCTTTTCCAGGGTTTATTCTGGGGTAATCGGGTTGTCTCTCTCTTGGGTTAGGGACAATGGGACCTGCATAATCCATGAAGGCTTCTGGGATCTCTTCACCTATCGTCCTGTCGGAATACCACATCTCTCCTGTGGTATTCTCCTAAGGGTAACCCCAGGCTCCCCCACCCAAGTGATCCTCCCTTGCTTATCCACCCCTAGGGTTGGGATCCAAAAGCGATGGCCCTCCCCATGCCACTTGAATAGAGGACTCTCTGGGTCTACATGGGAGAATACCCCTAGGAGTCTCACAGCAGGCAAAGCACGATCTCCCAGGAGTGGGTGTTAGCTCAGTCCTTCTAAAGATCTTCCCCCTTTGAGGAACCCCTCCAGTGGATCTGTTCGAATTCAGTATCAACAGGAAATGCAACCTGTTCTGCTCCATGGAATTCCCTCAGAGAGGAGATCTGAGGGATGCGTTTGTAGAGGAATGGGATATTCCACTCCTGTACGCATTCCCACCAGTCCCTCGTCATTCCCCATGTCATCAGGAGGTTGAGGAAGTTTGGGAACTCCATGATCCTGAGTGTTCTCGTTTGGGCCAGGAGGACGTAGTACCTGGGCCTTCTAGATGTCTCATATGTCCTCCATTTAGTCTTCCCCAGAGAGTGGACCTACTCTTGTAAGAGGAAGGCCGTCTTCTTCACCAAGGAATCAGAACTCTGAACCTTCATAGCAGATTTCTGTGAGGTTAACATACAAAAATTGGGACCTCTTGGAGAACGTGATAGTGGTGTTTCTTTCAGCCAGAAGACCAGCTGCAAAAGCACTATACCGCTGCCGTTGGAATAAGTTTTGCAGCTGTTGTAGAGGTTCCCCTCCCTTGCCTCGTCGCACCTTGAAACACTTGTGTATAGGCACGTTATCAATGCGATATCATACGTATCATATAAAGCTGGAAGGAGGAAAGAGGCAGGAAAGAGAAATCTTTCCTAACAATGAGCACATTATCTTAAGAACTGTAATTGCCGCTGAGATAAGGATAGCAAGATTGCAAGTGTCCTCATGCTATGCACACCAATTTGGCCCTCTTTGCTATCAAAGTGGATATATCACCCAAACAAATGGTCAACAACTAATGCAGATATAGCGAGGGACCTGCTGCTGCTATGGGAAAACTATTGTGCAATTAAGCATGGCTCACATGTCAGGGATGAACTGTTAGAGTCAGAATTTCTGCAGCTTCATCACAAGTCTTTGGAATCGGCATGCAAAGCCACTGGAGCCAGACATTGAATTCCAAAATGGCGGACCAGTATTTTAGAGCCTCGGTTCAAATGTACATCGGAGCTGCAGCCCAAAGCTCAAAGAAGCTTGAAATGGGGAAAAGACTCCACTCCAAGTAGACACAAGCAAATATAAATTCAACTACAAATGTGCAGACTCTTTCCCAAAGCCCTTTCCAGGGCAAGGGAACACCAGGATATTTGATGCCTAATCTGAGAGCTATTGGGGTGGCTGCTTGGAAAAGATTGTGTCATGAGTTGAAAGCAAGTCGTGGGGGTCTGGAAGGATGCTGAAAAGGGGAAAAGTAGGAGGTTGGAGATGGGGAGAAGACATCAGGAGGAAGAGTTCAAGGAGTGGTTGGCAAAAGTGCTCTGAAGGGAGACATCGAGAGGCAGCAAACAAGGGCGTCCAGAGTTGACGAGGAGGAGACGGGAAGCATGAGGAGGAAGGCATCAGTAGGTGGCAGGAGAAAGGCATCAGGAGGAAGTTGGTGAGGTGGCAGTTAACCAGAGTATGAAGGAACGAAAGGGCACACTTAGCCCAAAGCAGGGTATAGGAGTTAGACCCTAATCGGAAGCGATTAAAGAGATGGCAAAGGGGAAGAAATCAGGACCTCAGCAAAGGGAAGTGTTAAATCTCTTTTGAAACTGTCTGTAGTAACTGAGGCTAGGTATAACTGAAGCTCTTGGCTGAGACCTAGCATTGTCTACAGTACCAACAAGGTGGAGAGAAGGTGTTTGTATCCCACAATGCCAGGACACCAACTAGGAGACTATTATGCAGAACCCCCTAAAGATTGTTAATGATGAGAAGAGACCCTAAGATCTTGTGAACTTTATAAGGAAACTCTTGGAACCATTGAGTAAAGTATGTCATGACACTTTTTGTTTGAGTTTGATTCAAGGAGAGTAGTAATCCTCTCTGTTGTGTAAAATAAAACCCATTCCATCTACAATTTGTGTTTGGACCCTTTGTGAACTCCACCCAGCTAGATAACCGCCAATAAGTCCAATGCTTCAAAATCTTAAATTAGACCATTCCCTAACCCAGACACTATGTAATACTGCCTGTCCGCTAAGCCCCAACATGCATTGACCCTGTACCTCATGGTGTTAGAGGCACTTTTTTTTAACAACGTAACTAGTAAGCATGCAGACCTTTGTATGGACTATCTCTGCATAACTTACATGTGTTACTCTATGTACAATATTAGGGACTGGTCAACAGTATTGCTGTTCATGCATGCACAGGGTACACTGAGAAACACCTGAACACCACAGATCACTCCTGATTGAATCGGCTTGCCTAAGATAAAGTACAACCACACACTCCTCCACCTATATTGTTTTCACAGAATTGTTACTGACATCTCTGGAACCACACACGTATACAAGCAGACAACACCATGTTGGATAGATGTCTCTGGTCCTCCCCACTGCACCTATAGCACACAACCCTTTCATCCATCCATCCATCCACACAGATAACTCCAGAACCATACAGCTGAGCGCCTTAGGATCAGCCTGCAGTGCTACAATGGTATGCCAATGCCAGGTATGCCCATGATGAAAACCAATAACCATAGCCTCTGAAATGAATGCAGTTTTAAGTTTACAGAACTCACCACAGTACTTGAAACACTTTATGCTAGACCAGTGGTAACCACTTTATTCATCTGTGTATTCACTACCCACTAGTGTTTTTGACTTGTACTATGTTTCTGTATAGGTTTGTCAGCACCAGTACCAAGGGGGCGAAAGGGAAAGAAAGTCAAGACCCAACCCAGTACTTTTGATATACAAAAGGCAGATTGGCTTCGAAAGTATAATCCAGAGCATTTACTGCAAGATGAAGGTTACAAAAAACACTTAAAGCATCACTGTAACAAGTAAGCACACATATAGCGATTTTGTTTGTCTCGAAATTGACATTGTTTAGAAATGCACTTATTAGCTGTTACCTATAACTGTCATCTTTCTTGGGGCAATGCCAATGCGGTAAGCTTGCTTTGCTCTCTCATTTCCTATTTCCAATGTGATAAATTAAATCAAATTCACTTGATCTAAGGTATCGACATTAGCAAATAATCCATAGAGGTACTGTTTGGCCCCATGTGTTATCAAGCATCATTTTTCAGACCCACTACTTCCAGAATACATTTTGGACTCTTTACTTTCCATTATGACCTTTGATGGCTTTTGGGCCTTGGCTGCTAACAGTCGCCATTGGCTGCAATCATGGAAGGGAGTCTTGAATTTTGCAAACATGCTCTTGCAGCTTTCTTTTTTTGATCTCCAGATTGAGCCATAGAAGATGAAGCAAAACATTTATGGAAATAAAAATCTCCACACTGCACTCTCCATATTCTTGGATTTGACTTTACAGAAAAGTATACGGTTTGTAATTCCCAGGTTCTAACGGATTCCTTCCTCCCACAGATTCCTCATCTATGATCCCTACCTCACCAGTGAAGCTGCTTATCTGAAATGTTTTCCACTGCCAGGAGGCGCAGAACAGCTAAGCATTGGCTTTGCCCGACAACTCTGCGTGCCCTGCTGCGGACATGACATCGAGGACAGTATATATTAAGGCACGGCACCACCCATGACCCAGTTACTTTTTTCTGCACACACTGTTCGCTTCAGGAACACCACTTTGTTTGAAGTTATTTTTCTTCTCGTTTCGCACCATGCCGAATATGTAAAATTCCTCAGGTTTTAAACCCTGCGTCGACTGCAGCCATCAGGTATCCGCCTCTGATCCTCACAGGTTTTGTCTGTATTGTCTTGGGGAGGGCTGCGGGTCGCCCCAGTCAATGCACTCCAAGGCACTCCATGAGCAGGCGGCACACCTATTCACTTGGCTCCACAAGGAGAAATGCGATAAATGGACCCATTTGAGGTCCCTGAGTGGAGAGCGTCATACTGGAGAACGGATCCTGCTCCACAAGTGTTAGGGAGAATTCTCATTCTATGGCTAATTTCACTTACCTATAGAGTCCCCCAGCAGTTTTGCTGGATTTGAAGGGTTTTGTTTCTTTTCTCCTGCTAAGAGTGAGACTCTTTATCCCACTCTTAGGCATTTTTGCTGTGTGTGTTCTAGGCTATTTCTGTGTGTAATGTCTATGGGATTTTCTCAACCCCATAGGAACCGGTGGAATTTGTATGAACTAAACCAGTACAACCCATCTTACTATGGAGGTACTGGAAAGGGTTAATAGTTTTTCCCCTATGATCATTTTCGAGGGGGTACCATACAGTCCCTCTCTCTAAAGTTTCTGGCTTGTGGCAGTGGTTACTACTGTAAATATTAAGACCGCAAATATTTCCCTATGGGATTTTCCCATTGTTCGAGGCTACCACTTTTTCTGACAGCCTCTAACATACCGCCGATTTATTTTTATATTAACTTTACTCCGGTAGATTTTATTTGCCAGAACTTTAATATAAATTCTTTCTCATGTCTTTCTCTAAACTCCTAACCCAGGTCGGGGACCCTTTGTTCGTCCTTTTGGCGGGCTTCTGCCAAGAAGCCCTACTTTCGGCGCCACTGAGTCTGGGTGGGTCCATTGTGTGGGGGCGGAGTAGGACCCCTGGACAGGGTTGCCTCAGCAACCCTTGTCGCACTCTATCCTGATAGGCTGTAGGGTCTCCCGCCAAGGATGACCACTCCACTGTGTGAGTGACAGCTAGGCTGTATGAATGGGGCTCTTTTTGCATAAAAGCAGGGTCCTGAGGACTGGAAGAGCAAGACGTCGCCACTGGAACTAAGAAGCCGAAGAGGAGAGAAAGCAAAGACATCTGCAACGAATCGCCAGTACCCTGTACTCGGAGGCCGGATAGCCATGCACCAGTCCACCCGGACCGCGATTTAAAGGAGCATACCTTTTATTCGTTGGGCAGCACCGTGGCTGGTTTCATCCATGGGTAGTGCAGTAACTCGAACCTTCCTCCACAATGAGAGCCTCTCTTCCTCAGCTGGATCCCCCGAACTGCAGGAACTACCAGGAACAACCGCCACCACAGGAGCCACTTCTTCATTTTAAAGGTACATTGTTCCACCAGGCCGCCCTTTCTTCGCGGTAGAGCTAAAGGTGTTTTAAATCCTTTGCCTACCTGTTGGGTGCGCCCCCCTCTCTCTTAACATTGTCTTTCACCTTCTGCATCCACCTTTTCGAAATCGTTAACCAAAGACTTGACTGCAGCTACAAGAACATTTTGCTCCTGGGCCCTTGCCCTGTACCACTGACTCTGGCACAGGTCTTTTGACTCTGGCTACATTTGTTAGAACTGCCTTCTTTAGATGCTTCTCAACTAGAACTGTGTTGGTGCACCTACTTCTTATAACCCCCTTTTTATTCCCCTTTCTAAACCTTGTGATGTGCCATTTTGCTCAGTTTTCATTTAAGTTTATTCTATACTGATGCACTGTCTTGCTTAAACTGGTTCACAAACTTATGGGAAGTGTTGCTAGGGTGTGTAAGAAGATATTTCTGTATAACTTGTGCTTTCGCTCCCTTGCAAGAAATTGTTAGAGTATCCCTTGTGTGTGGTGTTTACTGTGTCGTTTTGCTCAGTTTTCACTCTGGTTCACTTGGTCTACAATTTAACTAGCGAGTGTGTATATTTTTCGTTGACTTATTTTAACTTGCTCGATGACTGTGATAAATGTGTTTTACTAGAAGTGTATAAAATAAATATGTATCTACTTTTTAATACAAAGCTTTGGTCAGTGTTTCCTTGTGCCATAGTACTGTAGGCCTATTGTGTAAACCCTGAATACTGCTCATCTCCCTCTAGAGATAAGTCTGACTGCTCAGCCACAGCTACCAACTAAATCTTTGTGGTACAGACTGATACCAAAGGGGATTTAGTGCTCTCACCTGTAGTCCTAATCTTCTGTAGTGCCCCCTAAGGGAACTGCACAGGATTCTGCCTAACAACAAGTGCAAAAAGAAGCAGCACAAGAGGTGTTTTTCCCACTGTGCATCTTCCAAACACCATCCTTCTTCATCTTCAAGGAAAAGGCGTCACTGCTTCAGGGACTACTATGAGGAAGAGGCACCACCGGTACCTTTCCCCACCTAATCCTCCTCCCTGAGGAATGGGAGGCGTTTTGGCTGAAGATGCTTTACGTCTTCACCAAGGCCCGAACGGCTTCAGCCAATGCGGCTGAGGCACCACTTGGACGAGCTGCCAGAGACTCTGCAAGAATTTGCAACCATACACGCTTGGGTTCGGCCAAGGTAAAAGCGGACAAGGATCTGTCTAATGGCTGTACTGACCATCTTCAGATATTAGTATTCTGGCCCCAATTCCTCTCTCTGCTGCACCCTCGGCGCCAAAGATACCAGGGTTCATCATGAGTATTCAACGTTTCCTAGGGGCCCATTAATATCCCATATGGAGGACATATATGCAACGATGAGGATGACCCCATCCCCTTTGGATTGGAGACCCTGAGCCACTGTGCCCCAAGGAAGTTAGGATGAGGAATTCTGTGGAGAAGGTGGCGACTTAGTGGATTTTGTAGCTGACTTGTAAGATGCAAGTGGTCTGGACACTTCACCAAAAATCAACATGCTCTCTGCTTATACCCCACGCCTCTTTTCAACACCTGATAGATTGGTGGTTTATACCTTAGGGTTATCAGAACCGTCGAGACCCAAGGTGCAGTACGAACTAACTGATATTCTGCAGGAAATTTCACATAGACAGACCCTACTGCCCTTTAACCCAGCAGTTGAAGCACCAGTCTTGGCAGTATTGTAGAAGCCGGACTCAGTCCCAACTGTAGACCAGGATCTGTCCAATGGAAACGGGGCAGCCCCATCCGATCAGCTATTCCTGTCTTCTAATGCCTCCCCAGAGCGTCTAGGTTTCCAGGCGGCAACAGCAAATCTGAAGAACACGTCTTCTCCAGCATGGGGTCTGGCATGGATTCACATGCTCATGAATATTCCCCGTCGTCAGGCTGGGAATCCTCGGTAAAGAAAAAACCAGTATCAGTTTCGTTTCTGATCTGTCTTTCGTAGTAATAACCAATCACTGGTCTCTGCGTCATACTGACCACAGCCAATGACTGCCCTCTACCTAAGCACCGCCTCTAGCAGCCATCTTCAGATTTTTACCGCACGTTCATGTGTTGGGATCCTCGTGCTATTGCTCTCGAGCGTTAGTGCTATTTTTTCGCGCTTTTTCACAAAAACTTCGATTCTTTCGGTCAAAAGAGCCTCAAGCTCCACCGATCCTACATCCGATCAACGGGGACCCGTGTCGGATTCATCTGTGCCCCTCAAGGGTGAAGATTTCGTCGAGCTACACTTCGGAGGACTCCAGAAGCTTCTCAGGCCCGGTCTCGGAGATGGCCCAGGAGAAGGGAAGCTCGACGCCCGGAAAGCTGTTCAGGGCCTGCCCTGGATGCCAGCTGCAGAACGTCTTCAAGGAGGACGAACACTCTTTCTGCCTTTACTGCCTTCATGGGGACAAGACGCACGTGGAGAAGGACTGTGCGTTTTGCGGCAACATGTCGGAACGGACCATGAAGGACCGCCATCAACGTCTCGCCAGCTGGCTGGAGGGTAAGAGCCCGTCTGGCGAGAAGAAGAAGAAATCTGAGCGGTCTTCTAAGACCTTT
Source organism: Ambystoma mexicanum (assembly GCF_040938575.1). NCBI lineage: Eukaryota > Metazoa > Chordata > Amphibia > Caudata > Ambystomatidae > Ambystoma > Ambystoma mexicanum. The sequence continues at coordinate 389,104,483 of NC_090922.1, forward strand.
GAGGGCGCCCCGGCGACGGGGGCCCAACATAAGGCCAAGCACCGCGAGTCCGCTGGCACCGGGAGCGCCGAACGGTCGGGCTCTACGGGCGCCAGGCAGGGCGCACCCTCCCCGGCACCATCAACCACGAGCCAACGCTCTGGGTCGGGTAAGAGGAAGGCCGAGCACCCGGCGAAGCTCCTGGAGAGACCCCGGTCGAGCTCTAAGGCAGAGGAGGAGCGTGGCAGTGCCCCCTCCCTCAAGGATAAGGCGGTGAGCGCACCTAAGGTGGTGAAGGCCTTGATCCATTCGACCAAGCCCTCTATCGAAACGGTCGCGGCGGCCCTGGCCCAGCCTGTGGAGGCTGCACCAGTGGTGGCGGCCTCGGGGCCCAGAATCTCCCTGCCTCCTCGGAGGGAGTCTTCTTTCGTGCCCATCGATAGGACCCCCGTGAAACCCTCCGTGGGGAAGAAGGGGGGGCAGGGCGTCGTCGTAGATTCGGCCTCAACCTCAGAAGAGGAACTGATCGAGGTCTTAAGCCACGGCCTAGGCGTGGAACAAGACCAGCCCGTCGGAATGGGCCCCGACGCAGGTGACGACGACGACATCGTCGAGGATACCGACGGGGCCCCTGCTCGCCCGTCGGATTCCCCTCTGCCAGCGCCGCAAGACAACTCAGCGGCCATTTTGTTGGCTATACAGTCCTTATGCTCCGAGATAAGGACGAGACTACCGTTACCGACGGAGGAACCTCTCCCGTCGGGGGATCCAGAACCGGGACCTTCTGGTGTTCCCCCTACCAAGAAAAGAAGGATCCATCCACCGCCTCCTTTTCAACCGTCGCGCCCCGTCCAGCCCTCCTCCCCGTCCACCCGAGGGGATGATACGGGGACTGACACGGCAGCGACGGGTACGGACGACGAGGCATACGACGAGGATTTTCCGTCGTCGCCTCCCACCAGGGCTTCTCCGCCCGACGAGATTGGATCGTTCCACTCAATGATCGCCAGGGCATCCGAGCTTTTCCAACTCTGCCCTGAGGAGAAGAAAAAGGAAGGCTTCCTTTACCAACGGCGCGAGACCAAGAGGAAGACGGTCCTCGCAGTGCCTCTGTTGGACGACATTTGGGATGAGGGCCTTTCCCTCCTCAAGAACCCTTCCACGACGCCAGCGAAAAGAGACCGGTACGAGAAAAAGTACCGGGTCCCGGACTCGGCCCCCCTATGCCTCCGGGCGCAGCCTACCCCGGACTCCGTCGTCTCCGCGGCAGCCAGGAAGAAAGCGGGGGGGGGTGCGGCCTCCACGTCGACTTCCCCGCCGGACGGCGAGGGAAAGAAATTGGATGCCATGGGACGCAGAGTCATCTCGTCGGCGGCGACGACGATTAAAGCGGCCAACGCCTTGGCTATCGTGGCCCGCTACGACAGGGAACTCTGGTACAAGATAGCTCCCCTGCTGGATTTTCTGCCGGACGACAAGAGGGCGGAGGCCCTTGAGATCCTGCAGGAAGGTGAGGTGGCCTCGGACCACGCCATCACCGTGGCGACGGACATCGCCGACACTGGGTTCCGCCAGATGGGCAACGGCGTTTGCCTTCGACGTCGCGGATGGCTCAAGGCTGCGGACTTTCGGCAGGACGTCCAGACCAGGGTCCTGGACATGCCCTTCGACGGGAACAACCTGTTTGGGAAGACAGTGGACGATTCCCTTCAGGCCATCAAGGCGGATACTGAGACGGCCCGGGCCCTTGGAGTACTGCAGCAACGGCGGACGCCCTTTCGGAGCGGCGGAGGCAAGGGCGCCTCCAAAGGTTCCGGCGGCGGTTTCGCTTCCTACCGTCAAGCGGCCCGCTCGTCGTCGCAAGAGGCCTACAGAGGACGAGGCAAGTCTGGCGGCCCCCGCCGTCGTCGCCAAGGAGGCCAAGGCGGCAAGGCCGCGTCCAAGCAGGATTGAACCGGCCGTGGGGTCGGGCCCCCACCGGAGCACCCCGGTGGGAGGCCGGCTGGCGGGCTTCGTCAGCGTGTGGGAGTCCATCTCCACCGACCGTTGGGTGCTGGACGCCCTGGCCCGGGGCCACGCGCTCGAGTTTCAAAGAAGGTGCCCGCGCGTCCCCCCCGTGGCCAGGAAAGAACTTCACGTCCCTCAACTTCTCCTGGAGGTAAAGGCGATGCTCAGAAAGGGCGCCATCGAACTCGTCCCAAAGAGGCTTCGGGGCTCCGGAGTCTACTCGCGTTACTTCCTCGTGAAGAAGAAGACGGGAGGATGGCGCCCCATCCTGGACCTGCGACGCCTGAACAAGTTCATCAAGGCGCAGAAGTTCCGGATGGTCACCCTCCAGCACGTCCTGGGTCAGCTGGAGGAAGGAGACTTCCTATCGTCGTTGGATTTGGAGGATGCCTACTTCCACATTCCCATCCTAAAGGGGCACCGAAAATTCCTCAGATTCGTGGTCCAAGGGCGTCATTACCAGTTCAAAGCCCTTCCCTTCGGACTGCGGTCGGCACCCAGGGTTTTCACCAAGTGCCTCGCACCGGTGGCGGCGCAGCTGCGCCGCGAGGGGATTCACGTCTACCCCTACCTGGACGACTGGCTCATCCGCGCCAAGACGAGGGAGCTCGCCGTGGTCCACACGGCAAGGACCGTCCAACTCCTCACGGACCTGGGATTCTCCGTGAACTACGCCAAATCCCACCTGGTGCCCGCGCAAGTCGCACTGTTTCTGGGAGCGAGGCTCGACACAGTGTCCCTTCTGGCCTCCCCGTCGGAGGAGAGGACCAGGACCATCTTGGGCAAGGTGCAACGGATGTTGGTGGCCGACGCGGCCAAGGTGAGGTCCATCAAGTCCCTCCTCGGGATGATGTCTTCCTGCATCTACCTCATTCCCATGTGCAGGCTCCGGATGCGCCCGTTGCAAGAGTTCCTGGATGCGCGCTGGATCCAGACGACGGGCAGCTTCGAGGAAAGGATCAAGCTCGACGAGAGTTTCCGACGAGCGATACGGTGGTGGGGCACCCGCGCGCATCTGACGGCGGGCATGGACTTCCAGACCCCAGCCCACCAGGTGACTGTGACCACGGATGCCTCCCTAGAAGGGTGGGGAGCGCACACCGAAAATCTGCACGCAAGGGGACTCTGGCTCCCGACGGAGAAGTCCCTGCATATCAACGTCCTGGAGCTCCGTGCAGTGTTTTGGGCCCTCAGGTCCTTCCTTCCGTCCCTCAAGGGCAAGGTGGTGAGGATCTTCACCGACAACACCACCACCATGTTTTACATCAGGAAACAGGGCGGAACCAGGTCCCCAGCGCTGTCCAAGGAGGCGCAGGACCTGTGGCATTGGGCCGTCGCCCAAGGGATGCTTCTGGTGCCGTTTCATCTGGCAGGGATAAAAAACACCATCGCCGACTCACTCAGCAGGGAGCTGCGCTCGTGCCACGAGTGGGAACTACGGCAGGATCTGGTGGATCGCCTCTTCCGACGGTGGGGCACACCCCAGATCGACCTGTTCGCGACGGCGACGAACACCAAGTGCCGGAGGTTCGCCAGCAGGTTTCCCCAGACGAGGAGCATGGGCGATGCTTTCTCGTTCCCCTGGGAGGGCCTGTTCCTCTACGCGTTCCCTCCCTTGCCTCTGCTAATCCGGCTCGTCAACCAGCTCAAGAGGTCACGGTGCAGGATGATCCTCGTCGCACCTGCGTGGCCGAGGCAGATATGGTTCCCGGACCTTCTGGACTTGTCGGCGTCCCCGCCAATCAAGCTGCCGGCGGACGCGGATTTACTCTCCAGGGAAGGAGGCGCCATCCTCCACCACGACCCGAAGTCGCTGAACTTGCAGGCCTGGCTCCTGCAGCGCTAGAGTTTGGAGGATACGACATACCGGCCGATTGCAGAGAGGTTCTTGCAAAGGCCAGGGCGTCCTCGACTCTTAAATGCTACGGACACAAATGGAAGAGGTTCTCTGTCTGGTGCTACGCACAGAAGATTAACCCTCTACGGATTACGGCTCCCCAAGTGCTGCCGTACCTGCTGACGCTGGCCAAAGCTGGTCTGGCACACGCGTCCATCAAGATTCATCTTGCTGCGATCTCCCGATACACCAGAACCACGGGCCGGACGTCCTTGTGGTCTCATCGTCTGGTGAAAGAGTTCATGAAGGGACTGTTCAGATCGTTCCCGCCGGTGAAGGCTCCGGCCCCGGCGTGGGAGCTCAACGTGGTGCTGACCAAACTCATGGGACCTCCGTTCGAGCCTCTGCACTCGGCCCCGTTGAAGTTTCTATCGTGGAAAACAGCTTTTCTCGTGGCCATCACCTCCGCACGACGAGTGGGAGAGATCCAGGCCCTTTCCTGCAAGGCCCCGTACTTGACTTTCCACGACACGAGGGTAGTGCTCAGGACGCACCCCTCCTTCATGCCCAAGGTACCGTCGGACTTTCATCTCAACGAACCCTTGGTGTTACCTGTGTTCTTCCCGTCGCCTTCGTCGCCGGCTGAGAGGACTTTGCACTCGCTGGATGTAGCTAGAGCGCTGAAGTTCTACGTGGACCGCACGAAAGGTTTTCGGAAGACGTCACAACTCTTTGTGAACTTTGGACCTGTCAATCAGGGGAAGGCTCTCTCGAAGGCTTCCATCTCCAGATGGCTCTCCGGCTGTATCATGTACTGTCACCGGTTGGCAAACCGACCGCTGCCTGGCCGTCCGAGAGCCCATTCCACCAGAGCGATCGCAGCTACCACGGCGTTCCTATCTGGTGTGCCCCTGCTGGACATATGCAGGGCTGCTACGTGGAGGTCGACGCACACCTTCACGAAATTCTACTGCGTCGACCGGGATTCCAGGGAGGAGTCCAGGGTCGGCCAAGCAGTGCTGCGCAACCTGTTCGCCTGAGGTGAGCCTGGTGAGGAGGTAAGATGCTTAATGTTGAGTTGATGTGATGCTTAATGTTGAGCCTTTGCCACCTCCCGTGGTTGTGCATGTGTGTACTGCTATGTATTCTTTATTCATGAGCATGTGAATCCATGCCAGACCCCATGCTGGAGAAGGAACAAGTTACTTACCTGTAACTGTTGTTCTCCAGCATGGGTCTGGCATGGATTCACATGCGAACCCTCCCGCCTACCCCTCTGCGGCTCTTCACTTGGTCATACTGCCACTTCACGTGCTTCCAAATCTGAAGATGGCTGCTAGAGGCGGTGCTTAGGTAGAGGGCAGTCATTGGCTGTGGTCAGTATGACGCAGAGACCAGTGATTGGTTATTACTACGAAAGACAGATCAGAAACGAAACTGATACTGGTTTTTTCTTTACCGAGGATTCCCAGCCTGACGACGGGGAATATTCATGAGCATGTGAATCCATGCCAGACCCATGCTGGAGAACAACAGTTACAGGTAAGTAACTTGTTCCTTTTGCCTCTTTGCCCTCGGAACAGGGAGAGCAAGAGACTGGATGCCTGGGGAAGAAAGGTTTTGGGTTCAGGCAGCGTGGGCCTGAGATCCTTCAACATCTGCTGTGCCTTAGCCACATTTTCTTTTTGATTTTGGTCCCTGATTTCAGAGGCTGCAGAGCCCCTCCCTGCAGGTGAAATGAGGGAGGGCTTTGAGGCCCTGGTAAAGGATGCTGAGGAGGCTTCACGCCAGATCCTCCAATCTGGCCTAGATACTGCTAACTGTGTGGCTAGGATGATGGCCACTGGAACAGTGTTGAGCAGATAATGATGGCTGAGGACCTCAGGTTTTGCCCCAAATCTTCAAGTAAAACTCCTATACATGCCCTTTGATGGCAACAATATGTTCAGGACAAAGGGCAATGAGTTCCTCCTGAGGTTTTAGGCTTCAAAGGAGACTGCAAAGTCTCTGGGCCTAGCAGTTCAGCAGCAACAACCCACAAACCTCACAGGCAGGGGTAGCGGTTTTCCACCCTTCACCTCCTACGCTCAAAGGGGCAGAGGGCACGCTCCCTCTGCCAAGCAGGTGCAGCACCGTCCATATAGAGGGCGCAGCAGAGGGGCTACTAGAGGAGGCCTGTCAGCCTCAGCTGTGCTCTCTGCAACGCTGGATGTACAACCCCTTCTACCACTCGTGCTCTGATGGAGGCGGGACTTCCCTGTTTGGTGAGAAATTGAATCTTACCACATCAGGACGCCTGGGCTTAGGGGGTCTTCAGTCAGGGATACCGTCTCCCCTTTGTTTAATGCCTTCCAGACCATCTCCCAGCCAGTGCTTGCCTCCAGACCCTCTCCTACTCGAGGCGGCTCCCCAGATTCTAGAAAAGGGGCCGTAGATAAGGTACCCTGCTAGGAATGAAGCCAGGGCTGGTACTTATTTTTGCTGCTGAAGATAAATGGTGGCTTGTGCCCCATTCTGGACCTATGGCTTTTGAATCTGTACTCGCACAAGGACAAGTTCAAGATGGTTACTCTGTATCGGATGCTCGACCTGCAGACTGGCTAGTCACCCTGGATCTGGAGGACACCTACTTACATTTGTCCATAGACAGCACAGAAAGTGCCTGAGGTTCACAGTGGATGGTGGGGCAATGCCACTACCAATTTAATGTCCTGTCATTTAGTCTATCTTCATCACGCAGGATCTTTTCCAAGCTGCTGGCAGTGGTAGCGGCTCAACTCAGAAGAGAAGGCGTTAATGTCTTTCACTATCTCAATGACTGGCGCATCCAAGCTTGCTTATCAGACAATGGCACACCTGCTCTTTATGTGCAGCTAGTTGCAGAGCTTGGGCTTCTCTCAGGACTCTTGTGTTTCGCCATCCCAGTCTGTCCGATTTATCAGGGCAGTGTTGGGCACTTGCCTGTGCAAGGCCTTCCCGCCCCAGGATTGAATAGGGTCTCAGGAGAAGGATCTGGCATCTGCTTTGCCGCTCCTGCTGGATATTATGGCCTCCTGCATTCATATAGTGCCAGAGGCCTGGCTGCACATGAGATCACTTCAGTGGGTTCTCAGTTGTCAGTGGTCACAGTTTCAAGGACAGACCTCAGGTCTCGAGTAAAGTAATCTGCGAGACAACCCGTTGAAAGGGGCACTGTTTCAACAGCTCTGGCCCCATCTGACACTTGTCATTGATGTGTCCTTGAAAGGCTGAGGCGCTCCATCAGAATGCCAACAACACATCAATTTGCTTGAATTGAGAATGATCAGAACAGCCCTGGTCCCTTTTCTTTTCTTCATTAAGGGGCAAAACTGTGCTGGTTGTGGTTGTGACTGACCTCACAATGGCCATGCAGTACCTCAACAAACAAGGTTGGTGTGGCCTCCTTGTCTCTGTGCAGTGAAGCAATGCGACTGTGGTTCTGGGCACTGGAGAACAGCATATATCTAATGGTAACATCTGGCCGGGATGGAGAATGTCATTGCGCATGTCTTAAGCAGAAGTGGAAGCTTGAGTTCTGGAGGATATGTTCTTCCTTTGGCCATAGGGACTCAGGTGTACCTCTTTATTTCCTGTGTGACCAGGAAGTGCAAGTGGTTCTGTTCCAGGGAATTTACTCGACAGGGATCCCTGAGGGACTAACTGTCAAGTGGACTGTTCAACTGCTCTACGCAATCTCGTCGCTCCCTGTAATTTCCCTGTTAGGGAGAATTCTCATTTATGGCTAATTTCCCTTCCCTCAGCAGCTTTGCTGGATTTCTAGGGCTTATTTTTTCCACCTGGTAAGAGTGTGAGCCTTTTTTCCCCACTCTTACAGTGTATTTTTGTGTATGTTGTACTTTTTGTGCTCATGGGCTATGGAGTGTCACCAACTCCCTAGGCATCATCCTTTTACTTGTGTGTCACACAGCACCTTTAGTGCAGTGACACAGGGATATCTTTTCGACTTCCCTTGTGAACTCCATTTCTGGGGATGACTACTTTCTCCCAGAAACATGTAAAGTTGCCATTAACTTTGTATAGTCACTTTTTAACCACAGACCCAGTACACCCCATCTTACATGGAGTATTGGAAAGGGTTAACTCTTACCCCTTTTTGTCTGTGCCTCTTGGAGCCTTGCTTCGCTCCCTTAACATTGAGACTTGGCTAGTGGCAGTGGTATCTACCCTGCCTTTCTACCTTGCTTATCTTATATAACGTGGTAATGTTTTAGGCTATTGTAGTAGCCTCGAACATAAAACCCACTTGACCATATATGTTTTATTTTGGCTCCGGTCGGGTTTAGTCGCCATTTCCTTTTGTTAATGTCTTTCTTGTTGTTAGCTTTTCGCGCCAAACCAGGTTTGGTTTCCTTGTTCGCCTTCCTTTGGCAGGCTTCTGCAAAGAAGCCCTCCTTTGGCGTCTGGGTGTCTAGGTGGGCTGAATGTGAGGGAGGGGTTTAGTCACCCCCTGCACAGGGTCTCCTTGGAGACCCAAGTCGCACTTTGTGTTCATTGGCTGAGGTGGTTGTCCGGGCTGGACAACCCCCCTGCTGTGTGATTGACAGCCAGGCTGTGTGAATGGGGGACTTTGGTATAAAAGGCAGGACTCTTGGGTTGGTAGTCAGAGTCGCCACTGGAACTACAAGAACCGAAGAGAAGCAGAGAAGAAGACGGCTGCTGCAACTCCTGGATGCCCGGTGAAGCCCTGCTGCAGTCCTGAGCCATCTACCCTTCAACGTCAGAGAAGATCCAGTCCGGAGTCTTCTTCACTTGAGCCTGGTGGGATCAACCAGCTCACCTTCTACAGCCAGAGAATCCTCTTCTGGGTCGAAATCACTGTACAGAGCTGTAGTGTGCTTCAAGAGAGTATCATTACACCGCCATAGGGTCTCCCGAGGCCTCAATCCCATTAGGGTCATGCACATTTCAACCATATTGTGATTTGACCAAATGATCGGGACATGGTCCAATGTAGTGACCCTACTGACATGCCGCTGGTGTGTAAACCAATAGTCGATCCTTGTCTGGGATCCATGGACAGAGAAGAAAGTAAAGCCCCTCTCTACCGGGTGAGATTCCCGCCACATGTCCACCAACCCCTGATCCAACATGTAGTCCATAAATCTGCCCGCCGGCTGCCTTTCCCCACTTCCCAGGACTATCTGCTCGCTACTGTGATCCATCCCCTGTCTGCCCACATGTTAAATTCTCCCCCCACCAGGAGTAAACCCTCTGCACTATCTAGTATTTTGCCCATGGCTTCTCGCACTAACTGCATTTGTCGCGCGTTTGGGTAATATATAGAAGCGAAGGTCAACCTAGAGCCCTCAATCAACCCCGAAATCACTGAAGCACTCCGTCAGCTCTTTTACGAGTGGTCCGTTCGCTCTTGAAGATGCAGGCCATAGAACTGGTTCATCTTGTAGACAGGGGCTTCAGTTACTATTCCAGGATTTTTGCGGTACCCAAGAACAACCGGGCTGGCCTGAGGGTAGTCCTGGACCTGTAATTTCTAAACCTGTCTTTATCGCTGGAATGCTTCAAGATGATTACTCCCGCACACATAGCCGAGTCTCTGTGTGCCGGGGACTGTATATGTTTTCTGGACCTCAGGGATGCGTACCTGCATGGGCCCATATATCAATCGCATCTGAAGTGTCTGCGGTTCACGATCATTTCGTACCACTTCCAGTACAAAGTGCTGCCCTTTGGCCTGAACTTACCCCTTGTGTCTTCACAAAGTTGATGAATGCAGTGGCTGGACGATTGGTTGGTGAGGGCAGGGTCACTCCTGTTAGAGATTGGCAGCTACCCTTCATCAGCTGGGGTTTTCCCTCAACCAGGGGGAATCGCAGTTATGCCCGTCTCAGGATCTGGTCTTCCTTGGGGCACGTTGGACCACTACCGTTCAGCGGGTGTTCCCCACACCCGAGAGGTTTATGTCGCTCCACAAGGCGGTGGGGCACTTGCTGGCCAACTCGACCACCTTGCATGGTGGTTCCAGCACATTCAGGGCTGATGGCTTCCTGCGTTTTGACTGTACAGCACGCCCATCTCAATATGAGGTGCCTCCAACTCCACCTGGCAGCCAATTGGGATCAGGAGACGGGGTCTCCATCAGACAGGATCCCAATACAACTGCTCCTTTTGCCCGATATTCGCTGGTGGCCGGTGGATTGCAATGTTTCAGTGGGAGCTCCCTTCACCCGACCTGAGCCTAACCTGGTGGTGACAACAGACTCCTCTCTTTCGGGCTGAGGGGCTACTCTGGAGTGCTACGCGATTCATGGAGCATGGTCCCGAACGGAAGCCTTCCTACATATCAATCTGCTCGAGCTCAGGGCAGTGGGCCTGGACCTCAATGCGTTTTTGCCCCTAATCAGGGACAAGTCTGTTCTGGTTAGGACGGGCAATTCTACTCCAATGTTTTACCTGAACAAACAGGGTGACACCAATGCTTCTCTCTGCACAGAGGTGGTATTGATTTGGGAATGGGCCCTGACAGAGGGGATTTGGATTTCAACAGTTCACCTCCCGGGGGACAGCAATACAGAAGCGGACCAGCTGAGCCGCTTGGGGTTGAACATCTATGAGTGGGAGTTGCACACTGACTCCTTGTTGCCTCTGTTCCAGCATCGGGGGTTCACAGACCTGGACTTGTTTGCGTCCCCTCTAAATTCCAAGTGCCCCCTGTTTGCTTCATGGGCAGGACAGGGTCGGGGGGTCTCTGGGAGATGCCTTGCAGATCTTTGGCACGGCCGCTGGATCTGTTGGGGTTTCCTGATGCAGCAGGACAGGGCAGTGGAACATTCCGGCCAGGCTAGTAATGGTACCCTGGTTCCTGACCAGCTAAGGTTACAGCATGCTAAATTTTCAGATGAAAACTGGGGCATCATTTAACAGGCCAGAAAGCCCTCTACTGTGTCCCTTTTATAAGAGAAAATGGACTAGTTTCTGCCATTAGACTAGTGACAAGGGTCTTGATCCTTTCACCTGTCCACTGGTCGACATACTGGCTTTTTCAGCACACCTGCCTCATTCTGGAGTTCAGGTAGATACTCGCCGCACTTATTTGGCGGCCATTGGGGATTACAAGAATTCCCCATAGCCTGTGTTTTCGGCAGCCAACCGTGTGGTTAAGGTCTACCTTAAGGGGTTGTATAGGCTTTTTTCACTCGTGCATAGGCCATATCCAGTCTGGGACCTCAATGTGGTTCTTGCAGCTTTGCAGCGCAACCCTTTCGAGCCGATGGCCTCTGTGGACATCTGGATGGTAACCCTAAAGACAGCTCTGCTGGTAGCTCTCGCCTCTGCGCACAGGGTCAGCGAGCTGCAGGTGTTGTATTCATTACCTCAACAAACAAGGTGGTGTGCGGTCACTGTCCTGTGCAGGGAGGCCTTGCTGCTATGAACAGCATCTCTACCTCTGCAGCACATCTGGCAGTAGTGCAGGTTGGCAGATGCTCTGAGCAGGCAGAGCATGGTCTCTCACAAGTGGAAGGTTTAATCAGAGGTCATCTCAGAGATCTTCTCCAAGTGGGCAACCCTGGAAGGGGACTTGTTTGTGACAAAGGACAATGCAAAATGCAGACAGTTCTGTCCAGGGAATTTCTTCGAGGGGAGAGTTGAGGGACAAGTTGCTAGTGGAGTTGTTCTTAGATCTCCACTATGCGTTCTTCCCGATACCTGTCCCCCCTTGGATTCTCTGGAGGCGGTTTTGGGCCTGCCTGATCCTTGCCAGATTTGGCAAGAAGGCCATGGTTCCCGGAGCTTCTGGAATTTGGTAGTTTGTCCACGCCTCCAGATTCCTCAGACGGTCGGATCCTTTGTCCCTTTCAGAAGTCAGGGTGCTTCACCCGAATCCGAGACCTCTCAAAATACACGTGTATCTCTTGAGAGGTTATAAGGTATCGGGACTGGCACCTGGATGATGTCTGTAAGAAGTTCTTCTACTGGGTCACTGTATGTGTGCAGATGTAGAAAGCTTTTGGTCTGGTGTAAGGAGAAGAGGGCAGACCCTTTGGTGTGTCCGTCCTCCATGTTAGGCAGAAACCTGTGCAGTTCCCTTAGGGACCACTGCAAAAGATTTAAGACTACAGGTGTTGGCAGTAAACCCACTTGGTAGCAGTCTGTACCACCCAGATTTACCTGGTAGCTGTGGCTGAGCAGTCAGACTTCCCTCAAGAAGAGTTAGGCAGTATGCAAAGTAAACTCAATAGGCACTCAGGTACAATAATACAAGCAAACACTGACCAGAGCTTTGGTATCAAAGTATATAATTATTTATTTAAAAACACACAGTTGAAACACTCCAGCAGTCTTATTGTAAAATATTCTAAACACAGTTACTATTATGATATATACACCCCTTTTTCCCTATTAGAAAACCACAGTAAAACACCATTTATTTTCATACAGAGGTGAGCGCTTAACTAGATTACACTCTAACAAGTTTGTGAAAAAGGGAGGGAAAAAAGACAGAATATGAAGAGGTACACCACTCTACGATTCCAGAACACCGTTAGCAAGGCAGAGAGCAAAAAGTCACTGGTGAGCCAAAGTCCAAAGGCTGGGCCCACTCTTAGAGAGAGCAGAGCACAAATGCGCCCAAGATCGCACAGTTACACTAGGCTTAGAAAGTCTTGCAGAGGGTTCAGAAGAGCGTTGTGAGAGGCTTAGAAAAGTTTAGCCAAGGTGTCCCAGGCTAACCCAGGTTCGAATGCCGGGGGCTAAATCTACCCTGTACAGTCGGTAGCAAGGGAAGCCAGGCGGGACACGGTACCTTAAGTGGGAAGGATCCTCCAGCGGTGGCAGTTGTTCCTGGTAGTTGGTGCAAGTTGCGTCGTCGTCCAGGGGAAGAGAAGATCTCAACTTGGAGGAAAGATGAAGGTCGTTGCACTACCAGGGAAGAAACCAGCCGTGGAGTTTTCCGGTTAAAGGTGGTACCTTTGTTTCGCGGTCGTGGTAAAACGTGGTATCCCGGTTTCCGGGGTGCTTGGCACGGGCAAGGCGGCCACGACATACGTCGGGAAAGCGAAAAGACGGTGAAACTGGTTATCCCCACCAGTTAAAGGAAGAAGACTCTCCGGCGGGAGATCTCCTCTGTCGTTGGGAAAAAGTGGTAGTGGTGTCGTGGCAGGTCGGCTCAGCTTCTCCCTCGTCGGATTCTTAGGTCCTGTGGCGATTTCTGAAGTTCCAGTCCCCAAAGCCCTGCTTTTATGCAGCAAACCCCCATCCACTCAGCCTAGCTGTCACTCAAACATGCTAAGTGGTGAGCCGGCCGGCTCACCACTTGGGCCAATCAGGACAGAGTGCGACTTGAGTTGCCTAGGCAACTCAGTCCAGGGTGCCTAAATTCCCCTCCACCCCTCCTAAGTACCCCAGACACAGTGGCACCACTTTGGAGGGCTTCTGTAGAGAAGCCCGCCAAAAAATGGAACAAAGGGCTCGACTTGGGTTGGAGTCACAGAACAGAACACAAACGCCATTTTAGAATCAAGTTTTGGCAAAAAATACCAACCGGAGAATTAATATTAATTAAATAAACCGGCGGTATGTTCGAGGCTACCGTAAATAATTAAATAAAGGTAGTAGCCTAAAACAATGGGAAATCCCATAGGAAAATATTTGCGGTTGAATATAAAAAGTAGTATCCACTGCCACCAGCCAAAACTCGATCAGAGGGCCGGAGACGTGCCCCCTCGACTAACAGACCCCGGGGCAATTGAATTGCCCCAGCCAGTACGTCCACAATATGATGGTTTGTACTGGTTATGTTCAGAATGTAAGACTAGTAAAGTCAATGGTGACTTTACATGCCCTGGGAGACAGTAGTCAGTCCCAGGGTATGGAGTCTATACGGGGGGGTCACTATGACACCCCTGTGTCACTGCACTGAGGGTGCTGTGTAACACACATCACAAAAACACATGAAGCCCTATGGGGTAAAAGACCCCATAGCCCATTAAACACATCTAAATTCAAAGTAACACACTCAAATCATGCCCAAGAGTGAGGGTACAAGAGTCTCACTCTTGGCAGGAGAAAAAAATAAACCCCAAAAATCCAGCAAAGCTGCTGGGGGACTCACTAGGTTAAGAAATTCAGCCTAAACAGAGAATTCTCCCTAACACTCCACTGTCTTGGAATTTTGTTTTTTTACCCTGGCCAAGTTGGCTTATCTAGTTACCCGGCTGCCTTATCTGTTTTCAAAAGGATGCCTGAGCAGGTTCTTTCTTTTCCATAACTGTGATTGCCCAGTTTTTTGCTGCCTTATCTGTTTTCAAGAGGATGCCTGAGCAGGTTCTTCTTTTCCATAACTGTGATTGCCCAGTTTTTCAAGGGCCTGGTAAATAAATTCCCCCTACACCATTCCTTGTCCCAGTTCGGGATTTGAATCTGGTTTTGACATCATTAATGGCAGCTCCTTTTGAGCCTTTGCACTCTACCTCAATTAGGATCCTTAAGTTGAAGACCACCTTCTTGGTGGCACTCACGTCCGTTAGACTGTCAGTGAGCTACAAGCTCCCTATTGTTAGCTGCCGTTCCCAATGTTTTTTTAATGAGAAGTTGTCCTTGAAAGTTTGTGCCAATTTCTTGCCGAGGGTGGTTTCGAAGTTTCACATTTCTCAAAGTGTGGATTTACACTGGCTACAACTAGTACCTTCGGGAAGTTATCTCTTTGTTGCTTTTTCCCAGTCTAGGCTGGGGCGAGCGGGAACAAAACAGATTATTTCTTACTGGATTGTACTATGCCTAACTGAATCCTACTAGAGAGCGGGTAAGGAAGTGCCCCAGGTTTAAGGGGTCAGTCTACCAGAGGTGTGGCAGCTTCATCTGCCATGCAGAGAGGGGTGCCAGTGAGAGACATTAGCCAGGCTGCAACGTGAGCTTCGTTGTACACTTTTGCCAAACACGATAGCTTGTATATGGCTTGAGGTGCTGATGCCTATAATGGTAAGGCTGTGCTGCCAAGCTTCTTGATTTTAGCTTCCATCCATTCCCTCCTCTGTGCTAACGCCACTGCTTTGGGAGTCTATCAAGATGAGGACTCTTTGTAGGGAGTCTATAAAGATGAGCTCGTTGGCGTGTCTGTTTTATTTTTTTCATTTATTGTGAAGGAGAGGGGATGAGATGGTGCTCTGCACCACTTCATTTTAAAAAATAATAAAAAAGAGGACACTTATTTCTCGGTTTGAGACGTGTTTGCATAATTGGCACTCATTCTTCACTGGTGTTTATATCTGATTGAGGTATTTCAGTCCTCTTCCGTTCGTGCACAAGATGTTTTCTCTGACCCTGGAGGAAAAAAGGTGGGGAACTGAGTTAAGGGGGCATATTGCATTCCTTAAGTATGACGACCAACATCACACGGTCGAGACGCAAGGGAATACAGAGATGATGCTGAGGTAATAATTTATTAAGATGAGTAATCTATAGGCGAAGAATCCATAGAGAGAACATTACCGGTAAGTTAATCCTCCTTCCTCATCATCGAGAATTACATGACCCCAGCTCCTGGCCTTTATTTGGCTAAATCTGATTCCTCTAATAAGTGCATTTAGCTGCATAGCTGCTAATAAGAAGTCACCTTCCCTGGTCACCACCTCAGTGATTAAGGATTTTTCTGAAGGGTCCTCAGAAACGTTTACTCCTCGTGAGCTTGCCCCCTTGAACTCACCCTCCACTATCCGCGGCACCCACAGTAGCTAAATCTTGTTCTTTCCTAATGAATGGCCCTAACTTTGAGCCCCTGCTCAAGACTGGCTTATGAAATCTAACCTGGAAAAGTAACCTTCTCGATAATCTTCACCAGAACTAGAAGAGTGAGCAAAATCCAATCTCTTTGTTCACACGAACAGTTCACTATCTTCCATCAGAGAAAGGGGGGTTATTAGTGCGCACTCTAAAGTATTGTCAACGGTTATTAAATATGTTCATATCAATCTGTATAATTTCCTTATTTCTCTTAAAATTAATTCTCTGGAACACTTTGTTTATTATGGCCCAGAGAGCGTGGGATTGCATCCTGTAAGCAGCCTGTCTCCAAATGCATAATCTCTTCTATCTGGCTTTGTTACTAGAAAGCAAACAAAGAATTCCCTGGCAGACCCAGAGCTCAGTCCATGAAAGGAGAAACATATACAGTTGCAGTCTTGAGAAATATCCCATTACCCAGGATTTGGAAGGCGGCAATGTTAAATCGTGCACACAGGTATTCTAAGCATTGTCTGGAATCAGAAGCCAAACGAAGGTACCTCGGTAGGGCAGGCATCTTTCAGACACGCACTTGGATAAGGGTAGATGTGGAAGTTGTATTCATCCTGACCACTGTAGAGAAGAGCGCTCATAGACTAGTCTGTATTTATGAATGTCAATGAAGATCCCATGTTGAAAACGGAAACGTTACTTGTAATCCTAGATCTTCATCATGGTTATCTTGATTCATTTCACAAATGAACATCCCTTCTCTTAACGTATTCAGGGTAAAATGGAGTATATTGTCAAAAAACATTGGATACCTGCTATTTTCCTACGAATGAAGCAGAGACATTTCAGGTAAATCTCTTCAAGTTTATTCAGAAGCAACGCTCAACACAGTCTGCCTCCTGCAGTCCCTCCCAACTGTTTCTCTCGCTCATGGCTCTGCCTCATACCACAAAAAGGAACTTTCTATGGCTTGAGGCAAAGCCACGAGTCATAAAATACAACAATATTGTTCTCTGTTAATGCCATTGAAGCCTAAGCGGAGGCTCAACTGTTACTACACTGCTTGCTGGGATACCAGAGTGTAACCTCTCTGGCTCAAACTAACCCCTGAGTTTTTTTCGCTCATGTTTACATATGCCTGCCTATCTGTTTCCTTGTCTATCATTTTCCTATAGTCCCAATCAGTGCTGTATCAGTAGAAGAGCAGCATAAATCTACTTTAATAAAGTTTTGTTTGTAAAAGAAAAAAATATAAATTGTAAGGAAAGCAAGATAGACAGTTAATATATATATTTCGAAGGGATTGTGTCCTCCGACGTATTCCTTATCTTTGATAATACGTTTCCAGCTTGGCGCCGACGTCATCATGCCCATAAATAGCCACACGCTGCGTCAGTTGCTCAGTTCCGTTTTTCCGTGCTTCGTGGGGCCTCGGAACGTCGTTGCTCAGTTCAGTCAGGATAACTAACTATATCTACTCGAATATACCTTCTCGTTCTCGATGGCTTCTTCATCGGAACAGACAACGCTGCGATCCGGCTTCAAGAAATGTCGAGACTGCGGTAAAAAAATTTCAATAACGGATCCACACACGATCTGCTTGTGGTGCTTGGGATCCGAGCACCATTGTTCGGAGTGTGAGGACTGCATGTCCATGACGGCGAAAGCCTTGAAGGAGCGCAAGGGGAAGCTCGAGAGAGGTAAGTCAGTCAAAACCTCCTCGAAAGTTTCTTCGGCTGAGTCGAGGCATTCGTCTCCTCGCCGTCGAAAAAATTCCCATTCTAGATCTCGAAGTAGCTCCCACCATTCGTCGAGATCAAGACACTCAAAAAAGAGACGTCGAAGGTCCCCTTCCTCGTCTTCTGTGTCCCCAGAAAGGGTCTCCTGTCCCACTAAACACAGTTCTCAAGCTGAGTGGGAGGAATTCAGAAAGAAAATGTTAAGCGTCTTCAAGAACGCGGCCTCGACCCCCTCGAAGACAGCTGAGGGTGATACACCCCGCAGCACCCGGCGAAACATTCCACCCGAGAGCGCCATGAGCCATAGGGTAAGAAGGCACCATCGAAGATTCCTTCGACGCACGGTTCGGCGCCATCAACGCCGTTGTCGAAGGGTTCCTCGACGCATCGGTCGATCGACTCGACGCCATCGTTGACGCCGACGTCTACGCCGATGAGAGAGGACCAAGGCCACTCCACAGCCAATGGTGATTCCAAGGGCCTCCGGCACAGCGCCGAGACCGTCGTCGATGCCCTTGAGTAGGATCCCGATCCTCTCGAGTTCTTCGAGACCCCTTCCAGTTTTTTCGACGCAGTTCTCGGCGCCTTCGAAGCCTGTTACATCGGCGTTGACGACATCGACGTTTTCTCGCCCAATAACGACGAGTTTGGCTCCTTCTGCCTTAGAGATGGGTTTTACACCATTTCAGAGGTCAGCGTACCCTGACTATCTTCAATTTATGAAGAGGGGGAAGATTCTGACCAGGAAACATTTGGGTTGCAGAGGACCA
This sequence comes from Ambystoma mexicanum, assembly GCF_040938575.1. Taxonomy (NCBI): domain Eukaryota; kingdom Metazoa; phylum Chordata; class Amphibia; order Caudata; family Ambystomatidae; genus Ambystoma; species Ambystoma mexicanum. The sequence continues at coordinate 389,122,545 of NC_090922.1, forward strand.
CACTGCCTATTTCAGAGGATTTCACCTCTGAGGAAAGAAGGCTGAAGGACCTACAGGAGTAACTACATGAGGCAAGTGGGCTGGACACTTCCCCAGAAGTAGAATTTGTTAAGCCAGACCCAGGGGAACATGCCGAAACACCCTATAGAACCCTGATGGCAAGAATTATTGAATTTATGGGTTGGTCTGCGCCTTCACCTGTTTTTCAACAGGATGACCTAACAGACATATTAGACAAAGGCCCACAGGAGGACCCGGTGGCCCCCTTCCATGCAGCCCTACAAAGGAAAATTGCATCTAACTGGGAAACTCCTGAAGTTATCCCTGCGGTCAATAAAAGATTGTCAGCCAAGTATAGGGTAGCGGCTACTGACCCTGAATACCTATCAAAAAACCCGACCCCAGAGAGCCTGGTGGTTCAAGAGGCAACTTCATCTAGCAGTAGGACCGCTTACCCTACTGTCCCACAGGATAGAGATGACAAGAGGTACGATTCTATGGCGAAGAAAGTCTTCTCTGCCTGTAGTATGGCGTTGAAGTCCATCAACGCCACCTGTACGCTCGCCAGGTTCAGTCAAACACTATGAGAGTGTGCTTCATCAGCGGCTGACTGCATACCCGAAGGAGAGGAAAAGGAAGCCTTCCTTAACATTATTAAAGATGGCAAAAATGCCATGTGCGAATCACTTCAAACTGGCATCGATTCCGCTGACAGTATCAGCAGGGCCATGGCGGCAAGTACAACAATCCGCAGGCATGCGGGGTTTGCGAAAGTCGGGCTTTGCTCCAGATGTACAGGCCAGGCTTTTGAATATGCCCTTTGACGGCTCTTCATTATTCGGGAAAAAGGCTGATGAGTCTGGAAAAGTTACAGACTTCTAAAGCAGCAGCAAAATCTTTAGAAGCTGCTATCCGCCAAACTCCTTTTCGCCCCTCAGGAACCTCTAGGAGAGGAAAGTCTTTTCGCTATTATTCCGCATTCGGGAAAGGCAGAGGACAGCCGGCTCAAAGAGGCCAAAGGAGATCCACCCGAGGTGGATGGGTCAAAAGTACTAAGACCGCAGCAGCAGCAGGTGCCTCTTTACCCTCGGCATCTGCATCAGCCGCCCCCAAACCACTCTGAGGCCTTCCCACACAATACACCTGTAGGGGGCAGGTTAACTCACCATCTGACGGAATGGCAGGTTATAACGTCAGATGCTTGGGCATTGGAGATAGTTGCCCAGGGTTACTGCCTACCCTTTCTACACATTCCTTAGAGTCATCCACCGGGGAACAGCTCTCTAAAAGTTCCAGATCCGCTCCTCTTGCAGGAAATTATAGACCTGCTAGAGAAAGGTGCCATAGAACCGGTACCTGTTGCGGACAGGAACCAGGGCTGGTACTCCCCCTACTTTCTCATACCAAAGAAGGACGGAGGACTGAGACCCATCCTGGACTTACGAAAATTGAACAAGTTCCTCAGGAAGGACAAGTTCAAGATGGTAACTCTCTCTCAGAGCCTTCAGGCCCTCCAGCTCCAGGACTGGCTGGTATCTCTGGACCTTCAGGATGCGTATTTCCATGTGCCAATCCATCTCAAACACAGGAAATACCTGAGGTTCGCAATAGGCGACTCTCATTATCAATTTCGAGTTCTGCCATTTGGGCTGACCTCCGCCCCGAGGGTCTTCACCAAGCTGATGTCGGTAGTGGCGGCGAGTCTAAGGAGGGAAGGGATCCACGTCTACCCCTACCTGGACGATTGGCTGATCAGGGCTGTATCTTCGGAACAGGCCCTGGCCCAGCTAGATTATGTCTGCCACTTCCTTCACAGACTGGGCTTCTCCCTCAACTTAAAGAAGTCAAAGATGATACCGTCACAGAGACTCCAGTTCATTGGAGCGGTCCTGGACACTTCCCTGGGAAAAGCCTTGCCACCAGAGGTGAGGGCTCAAGATATTCTACAGATGGTCACCAAGTTTCAAAATGCCCAACGTCTCCCAGCCTTCGACTTTTTGAGGTTGCTAGGCCTCATGGCATCCTGCATCTTCCTTGTGCCAGAGGCTCGCCTGAGAATGAGATCTCTTCAGTGGGCACTGAGAAATCAGTGGTTGCAATTCTCAGGGAGAACGACAGATCTCCTCCGGATTACGGACAAGGTAGCCTGCGACCTTCAATGGTGGGCCTATCCAGGGAACATCTTGAAAGGAGAACTGTTTTGGCAGCCATGGCCGGAGATAACAGTAGTCACAGACGCCTCACTCACCGGGTGGGGAGCCCATGCCAACGACTTGACCATCAGCGGTCGTTGGTCTCCATCGGAGTCCAGACTACACATCAACCTATTAGAGCTGAGAGCGATCAGACTAGCGCTGAAAGCTTTCCTGCCATCAGTACAGGGGAGAAATGTCCTGATAATGACGGACAACACAGTGGCCATGCACTACCTCAACAAAAGAGGAGGCGTAGGATCACTGCCACTGTGCAGAGAGGCAAAGGCAATGCAGCTCTGGTTTTGGGCAATCCAAGAAAGAATCTCTCTATCGGCAGTCCACCTAGCCGGAGAGAAGAACTTGAAAGCGGACGCTCTGAGCAGGCAGAGCACAGTCTCCCACGAGTGGGAGCTAGCTCAGGAAGTCCTTCAAGAGATCTTCGCCGTTTGGGGAACCCCTCAGGTGGATCTGTTCGCCACAAGCACCAACAGGAAGTGCGATCTGTTCTGTTCAAGGGAAATACCCTGAGAGGAGCTCTAGGAGATGCGTTCGTAGTGGACTGGGAGTTTCCACTCCTTTACGCTTTCCCGCCAGTCCCTGTTGTTCCTCAAATGATCAGGAGGTTGAGAAGATTCCGGAAATCCATGATCCTAATTGCCCCGGATTGGGCCAGGAGAACGTGGTACCCGGACCTTCTAGATATGTCCATCTGTCCTCCAATCCGTCTTCCACTCAAAGAGAATCTTCTCTCGCACTAGGGAGGTCAGGTTCTCCATCCAGACACCAGAACCTTCAACCTTGGCTTCTGAAAGGGTGAGGTACAAGGATTGGGATCTCCCGGAATACGTCATGGAGGTGTTGCTTTCGGCCAGAAGACCGGCAACACAGTCTTTATACCGCTGCCGTTGGAACAAATTTTGCAGCTGGTGCAGGGAAGAGAATATCGACCCTTTTTCATGTGGTACACCAACGGTGTTATCGTTTCTACTCTACTTGGCAAACTCAGGCCTTCAAGTTGGCACTGTAAAAGGCTATCTCGCAGCTCTTTCTATCTTCAAGCGCACTGCGGAGGAACCATCGTATTTCAAACTTCCTCTAGTGATACAATTTCTCAAGGGACTAACTAATGTTTACCCTCCAAAACCATTCCAGGTTCCCTTATGGGACTTAAATTTAGTCTTACATTTCCTGATGGGTACTCCTTTCGAACCACTCCACTCTTGATCGCTAAGATTTCTTACCCTTAAAACTGTCTTATTAGTGGCACTAACATCTGCTAGAAGGGTGAGCGAATTACAAGCTTTCTCCAGCATGGGGTCTGGCATGGATTCACATGCTCATGAATATTCCCCGTCGTCAGGCTGGGAATCCTCGGTAAAGAAAAATCAGTATCAGTTTCGTTTCTGATCTGTCTTTCGTAGTAGTAACCAATCACTGATCTCTGCGTCATACTGACCACAGCACATGACTGCCATCTCCCTAAGCCCCGCCTCTGGCAGCCATCTTCAGATTTTTACCACACGTTCATGTGTTGGGATCCTCGTGCTATTGCGCTCGAGCTTTAGTGCTTTTTTCACGTTTTTTCCTAGGAAAATTTTCTTTTTCGTTCAAAAGAGCCTGAAGCTCCACCGTTTCTTTATCCGATCAACGGGGACCCGTGTCGGATTCTTCTACGCCCCTCAAGGGTGAAGATTTCGTCGAGCCACGCTTTTGGAGGACTCCAGAAGTTTCTCAGGCCCATCTCGACCATGGCCCAGGAGAAGGGAAGCTCGACGCTCGGAAAGCTGTTCAGGGTCTGCCCTGGATGCCAGCTTCAGAATGTCTTTAAGGAGGACGAACACTCCCTTTGCCCGCATGAGGACAAGACGCACGTGGAGAAGGACTGTGCGTTTTGCGGAAATATGTCGGAGCGGACCATGAAGGACCGCCATCTGCGTCTCGCCAACTGGCTGGAAGGGAAGAGCCCGTCAGGCGAGAAGAAGAAGAAGAAGAAGTCCGAGCGGTCTTCTAAAACCTTTGAGGGCGCCCCGGCAACGGGGGTCCAACAGAAGGCCAAGCACAGCGAGTCCGCTGACACCGGGAGCGCCAAACGGTCGGGCTCTACGGGCGCCAGGCAGGGTGCATCCTCCCCGGCGCCATCAACCACGAGCCAACGCTCTGGCTCGGGTAAGAGGAAGGCCGAGCACCCGACGAAGCTCCTGGAGAGACCCTGGCCGAGCTCGAAGGCCCCATCGGAGGGGGAGCGAGGCGGTGACCCTCCCCCCAAGGAGAAGGCGGTGAGCGCACCTAAGGTGGTGAAAGCCTTAATCCATCCGGCCAAGGCCTCTATCGAGACAGTCGCGGCGGCCCTGGCTCAGCCTGTGGAGGCTACACCAGTGGTGGCGACCTCGGGGCCCAGGGTCTCCCTGCCACCGCGGAGGGAGTCCTCTTTCATGCCCATCGACAGGACCCCCGTGAAACCTCCGACGGAGAAGAAAAAGGGGGGCAGCAGGTCATCGTGGACTCGGCCTCAACCTCTGAGGAGGAGCTGATCGAAGTCTTAAGCCACGGCGTTGGCGTGGAAGAAGACCAGCCCGTCGGGAGGGACCCCGACGTAGGAGACGACGAGAAAGTCGAGGGTACCGACGGGGCTCCTGACCGTCCGTCGGACTCCCCTCAACCAGTGCCGCAAAACAACTCGGCGGCCATTTTGTTGGCTATACAGTCCTTATGCTCGGAGATAAGGACGAGATTGCCGTTGCCACCAATGGAGGAACCTCTCCCGACGGGGGACCCGGAGCCAGGCCCTTCTGGGAGCCCTCCTCCTAAGAGAAGAAGGATTCATCCTCCACCTCCTTTTCAACCATCGCGCCCTGCTCAGCCCTCCTCCCCGTCCACGGCACGTGGGGATGATACGGGGACTGACACAGCCGCGACGGGCACAGACGACAAGGTTTACGAGGATCTCCCGTCGTCACCTCCTCCCCGGGCTTCCCCGCCCGACGAGATTGGATCGTTTCATGCCATGATCGCCAGGGCATCCAAGCTTTTCCAGCTCTGCCCGCAAGAGAAGAAGAAGGAAGGTTTCCTTTATCAACGGCGCTAGACCAAGAGGAAGACGGTCCTCGCTGTACCTCTACTGGACAATATCTGGGATGAGGGTCTCGCCTTCCTCAAGAACCCATCCACAACGCCTGCAAGAAGGGATCGGTACGAGAAGAAGTACCGGGTCCCGGACGCGGCCCCCTTGTGCCTTCGGGCACAGCCTACCCCGGACTCGGTGGTCTCCGCGGCGGCCAGGAAGAAAGCGGGGGGGGGCCTCGGCCTCTACGTCAACCTCCTCGCCGGACTGCGAGGGAAAGAAGTTGGACACAATGGGACGCAGAGTCATCTCATCGGCAGCGACGACGATTAAGGCTGCTAACACCTTGGCTATCGTAGCCCGCTACGACAGGGAGTTGTGGTACAAAATCGCCCCCCTGCTGGATTTCCTACCAGACGACAAGAGGGCAGAGGCCCTAGAGATCTTGCAGGAAGGAGAAGTGGCGTCGGACCACGCCATCACGATAGCGACGGACATCGCTGACACTGGATTTCGCCAGTTCGGCAACGGCGTGTGCCTTAGACGGTGCGGATGGCTCAAGGCAATGGACTTCCGTCAGGACGTGCAGAACAGAGTCTTGGACATGCCGTTCGACGGGAGCAACCTGTTTGGGAAAACAGTGGACGATTCCCTACAAGCCATCAAGACGGACACGGAGACGGCCCGGGCTCTTGGTGTTCTCCAGCAACGACGGCCGCCCTTTCGGAGCGGCATAGGCAAGCAGGGTGCCTCCAAATGTTCCCGCGGCGGATTTTCCACCTATCGTTAAGCGGCCCGTTCGTCGTCACAGGAAGCCTACAGGGGACGAGGCAAGTCGGGCGGACCCCGCCGTCGTCGCCAAGGAGGACAAGGCGGCAAAGCCTCGTCGAAGCAGGACTGAACCGGCCGTGGGGTCGGGCCCCCACCGAAGCACCCCGGTGGGAGGCCGGCTGGTGAGCTTCGTCAGCGTGTGGGAGTCCATCTCCACCGACTGTTGGGTGCTGGACGCCCTGGCCCAGGGTCACGTGCTTGAGTTTCTAAAGAAGTGCCCGCGCTTCCACCCCCGTGGCCAGGAAGGAACATCACGTCCCTTAACTTCTCTTGGAGGTAAAGGCGATGCTCAAGAAAGGCGCCATCGAGCTCGTCCCAAAGAGGCTTCGGGGCTCCGGAGTTTACTCAAGATACTTCCTCGTGAAGAAGACGACGGAAGGATGGCGTTCCATCCTGGACCTACGACGACTGAACAAATTCATCAAGGCACAGAAGTTCCGGATGGTCACCCTCCAGCACGTCCTGGGTCAACTGGAGGAGGGCGATTTCCTGTCGTCGTTGGATTTGGAGGATGCCTACTTCCATATCCCCATCCTATAGGGACACCGAAAGTTTCTCAGATTCGTGGTCCAAGGGCGTCACTACCAGTTCAAAGCCCTTCCCTTCGGATTGAGGTCGGCACTCAGGGTGTTCACCAAGTGCCTCGCACCGGTGGCGGCGCGGCTGCGCCTGGAGGGGATCCACGTCTACCCCTACCTGGATGACTGGCTCATCCGAGCAAAGACCAGTGAGCTCGCCGTGGAGCACACGGCGAGGACCGTCCAACTACTCACGGACCTGGGATTCTCCATAAACTACGCCAAGTCCCACCTGGTGCCCGCTCAAGACGCACTGTTTCTGGGAGCGAAGCTCGACACAGTGGCGCTTCTGGCCTCTCCGTCGGAGGAAAGGACGAGGGCCTTCTTGGGCAAGGTGCAGCGGATGCTGGTTGCGGACGCGGCCAGGGTGAGGTCCATCAAGTCCCTCCTAGGAATGATGTTTTCTTGCATTTATCTCATCCGCCTGTGCAGGCTTTGGATGCGCCCGTTACAGGAGTTCCTGGACGCTCGCTGGATCCAGACGACGGGCAGCTTCGAGGACAGGATCACACTCCACGAGAGCTACCGACGAGCGATCCGGTGGTGGGGCACCCGCGCGCATCTGACGGCGGGCATGGACTTCCAGACCCCGGACCATCAGAAGACCGTGACCACGGATGCCTCCCTGGAAGGGTGGGGAGCGCACACAGAAAATCTGCATGCGAGGGGCCTTTGGCTGCCGTCGGAGAAGTCCCTCCATATCAACGTCCTGGAACTCCATGCAGTGTTTTGGGCCCTCAGGTCCTTTCTTCCGTCCCTCAAGGGCAAGGTGGTGAGGATCTTCACCGACAACACCACCACCATGTTCTACATCAGGAAGCAGGGCGGTACCAGATCCCCAGCCCTGTCCAAGAAGGCTCAGGATCTGTGGCATTGGGCCGTCGCCCAAGGGATGTTTCTGGTGCCGTTTCATCTGGCAGGGATAAAAAACACCATCGCCGACTCGCTCAGCAGGGAGCTGCGCTCGTGCCATGAGTGGGAACTACGACAGGATCTAGTGGACCGCCTCTTCCGACGGTGGGGCACACCCCAGATCCATCTGTTCGCGACGGCGACAAACTCCAAGTGCCGGAGGTTCGCCAGCAGGTTTCCCCAGCCGAGGAGCATGGGCAATGCTTTCTCGTTCCCCTGGAAGGGCCTCTTCCTATATGCGTTCCCTCCATTGCCGCTGCTGATCCGGCTCATCAACCAGCTCAAGAGGTCACGGTGCAGGATGATCCTCGTCGCACCTGCGTGGCCGAGGCAGATATGGTTCCCGAACCTGCTGGACATGTCAGCGTCCCCGCCAATCAAGCTACCGGTGGACGCGGATCTTCTCTCCAGGGAAGGAGGCGCCATCCTCCACCACGACCCGAAGTCGCTGAACTTGCAGGCCTGGCTCCTGCAGCGTTAGAGTTTGGAGGTTACGACATACCGGCCGACTGCAGAGAGGTTCTTGCAAAGGCCAGGGCGTCCTCAAATCTTAAATGCTACGGACACAAATGGAAGAGGTTCTCTGTCTGGTGCCACTCACAGAACATTAACCCTGTACGGATTACGGCTCCTCAAGTACTGCCGTACCTACTGACGCTGGCCAAGGCTGGGCTGGCGCACGCTTCCATCAAGATTCATCTTGCTGCGATCTCCCGATACACCAGAACCACGGGACGGACGTCTTTGTGGTCTCATCGTCTGTTGAAAGAATTCATGAAGGGACTGTTCAGATCGTTCCCGCCGGTGAAGGCCCCGGCCCCGGCGTGGGAGCTCAAAGTGGTGCTGACCAAGCTCATGGGACCTCCGTTCGAGCCTCTGCAGTCAGCTCCGTTGAAGTTCCTGTCGTGGAAATCGGCGTTTATTGTGGCCATCACCTCCGCAAGACGGGTGGGAGAGATCCAGGCCCTTTCCTGCAAAGCCCCATACTTGACTTTTCACGACACGAGGGTAGTGCTCAGGACGCACCCCTCCTTCATGCCCAAGGTGCCGTCGGACTTCCACCTCCACGAACCCTTGGTGTTACCTGTTTTCTTCCCGTCGCCTTCGTCGCCGGCTGAAAGGACTTTGCACTCGCTGGATGTGGCTAGAGCGCTGAAGTTCTACATGGACCGCATGAAGAGTTTTCGTAGACGTCACAACGTTTTTTGAACTTTGGACCTGTCAATCAGGGGAAGGCTCTCTCGAAGGCTTCCATTTCCAGATGGCTCTCCGGCTGTATCATGTACTGTCATCGGTTGGCAAACCGACCGCTGCCTGGCCGTCCGAGAGCCCATTCCACCAGAGCGATCGCAGCTACCACGGCGTTCCTATCTGGTGTGCCCTTGCTGGACATCTGCGGGCTGCTACGTGGAGGTCGACGCACACCTTCACGAAATTCTACTGCGTTGATCGGGATTCCAGGGAGGAGTCCAGGGTCGGCCAAGCAGTGCTGTGCAACCTGTTCACCTAAGGTGGGCCTGGTGAGGAGGTAAGAATTGCTTAATGTTGAGTTGTGGATGTAATGCTTAATGATGAGCCTTTGCTACCTCCCGTGGTTGTGCATGTGTGTACTGCTATGTATTCTTTTATTCATGAGCATGTGAATCCATGCCAGACCCCATGCTGGAGAAGGAACATGTTACTTACCTGTAACTGTTGTTCTCCAGCATGGGTCTGGCATGGATTCACATGCGAACCCTCCCGCCTACCCCTCTGCGGCTCTTCACTTGGTCATACTGCCACTTCACGTGCTACCAAATCTGAAGATGGCTGCCAGAGGCGGGGCTTAGGGAGATGGCAGTCATTGGCTGTGATCAGTATGACGCAGAGATACTGATTTTTCTTTATCGAGGATTCCCAGCCAGACGACGGGGAATATTCATGAGCATGTGAATCCATGCCAGACCCCATGCTGGAGAACAACAGTTACAGGTAAGTAACTTGTTCCCTATCTTGTAAGCCCCCTCATACAATTTTTCATAAAGACAAAGTTGTCCTACAGGTGAAGCCTAATTTCCTCCCAAAGGTGGTTTCTGAATTCCACATCACTCCGAAAATGACCATACCTTCATTCTATCCTCCCCATCCGGGGAAAGAGGAAGAAAGGCTACACAGGCTGGACCCAAGGCGGGCTTTAAGCTTTTACATCAGCAGACTTGCTAGGATTAGGCAAGCAGACCAACTGTTTGTAGGTTACTCAGGGCACAAATTGGGACTACCGATAACAAAACAGACCATTTACAGATGGATTATTTTGGCCATTCTGGAATGTTACAAACTAGCAGGGAAAGAGCCTCCTCAAAATCTTAGTGCTCACTCAACCGGGGTATCGCAGCTTCTTCGGCCCTTCAAAGGGGTTCCGGTTCGAGACATATGTGCGGCTGCCACATGGTCGTCCGCAGATACCTTCACAAGATTTTACAACCTGGATTCCTCCTCTAGTCAAGAGACTAGGTTTGGCAAAGCCGTATTACATTCTGTTCATTCCTAGAGGGAAACATGGCGTTTTACTCCCACCTCCAATCACACACCACTGCTATGGGAGTCTATCAAAGATAAGGAATACGTCGGAGGACACAATCCCTTCGAAGAACAAGTTACTTCTTACCTGGTAACGTTCTTTCGATGGGATGTTGTTCCGACGTATTCCTTATCGCTCCTCCCATCCATCCCCGCAGTAAAACTTCCCTTGTGGTTGCAGTTTACGCTCCTTCAAGGTCAATAACCAATTCATGCAGGACTTAACTTATGTTACAAAACTGAACTGAGCAACGGACGCTGCGCGTGGCTATTTATGGGCATGGTGACGTCGGCGCCGATATGGTGGCTGTCGAGGGACACCAACTCGACGGACATCGATGCGCAGCACCCTCTATTGCGAAAAAATGTTCCGAGGCCAGCAAGCTGGAGACGAATTATCAAAGATAAGGAATACGTCGGAGGAAAATCCCATCGAAAGAAGGTTACCAGGTAAGAAGTAACTTGTTCTTCTCTTTTAAACCAATCACTGTGCTCTGGGTCATACTGCCCCATCCAATGACAGCCCTCTCCCCAAGCCCCTCCTCCGGCAGAATCTTCAGATTATTATCGTCGAAGTTTCCAGAAGGCCATACGACCATGACGGAGCAGAAAGAGGAAAGGTCCCTCTTCAAGCCCTGCACCAGGTGCGGGCTACGGAACGTGTTTGTGGAGGACAAATACCTACAATGCCTCTACTGCCTGCACCCGGACTATACGGAGGTGGAGTGCGAGATATGCCTGGGGTTATCCAAGAAGACGATGAAGAACAGGCACAGTAGGCTGGCGGCGTGGCTTAACGCTATGGCCGATCAGGGTCATGCCTCACCCAGGACCTGCCGGTACGACGAGCGGTCTTCTGAATTCTTTTAGGGCGCCTCATCCGTGGCAAGGCCAAGAACCACGAGTCCGAGTCCAGTGGGGTCGCTGTGGAACCAGGTCCCAAGGTGGATTGGGCGCTATCGACATTACCTTCCGTCTCCATTGCCAGACTTTCAAGCTCCTCCTCAAAAAGGAAATCATTCTCCCCTTAACTGCGGGAGTAATCCGAGAGGGCAGGGCACGGACGTAGGAGAATAAGAAGGTCTGTGAAGGTAGCCCCCGCAGCACAGAATGTATCCTTGCCCCCTTAGGCGTGACACCGCCGCAGTGACTTTGGCAAAGTCTGCTGGCATGCCAGTAGGCGGGAAACCAGCTCAGTCCCCGGTTCAAGCCCCACAGGGGAACAAAAATGGAGAGAGGACGAAGAGGCCCCGAAACAGACCTCCCAGGCGTGACACAAGCCCATGGAGGTCTCGTCCAGAGGGGATGAGGACCAGGAGTCCTTGCCCACGGTCCACGAGGACGTGGAAGGGTGGGATGGCGGAGGCGACAGCAATGACAGAGATGACTGCACGGGTCTAGTTTTCCAATGCTGCCGGCTCAGCCGGGGGTATGGGTCTCCATCCATTCTGTCGACCCTTCACACCTTGGTGTCAGAGATCCAGACGAGGATGCCACCCGACATGGTTCTTGTGGCCCCCCAGGACTCCGCTCAGCCCCCAACTAAGAAGAGGAAGCGTCATTCGACGCCCCCATTTCAGCCTCCACATCGGCCCCCTCTCCCCAGCAGACCCAGGCATGGGTATGGACATGGCCGCGACCGACGACAATGATATTGTCACAGCGGGCAGCGAGTCTCTGCATTTGGACGAGCCACCTAGGGCACCGCCACCAGTGGGGTAGTTCCATTCCATGATCGCCAGAGCCTCCAAGCTTTTTCAGCTTGTGCCTGAAGCAACCAGGAAGGAAGGTTTCTTGTACCAGAGGCGCAAGTCCAGGAGGAAGACAATCATGGCGGTGCCCCTTCTGGACGACGTGTGTGATTAGGGCCTGGCCCTCATGAAGAACCCTTGCACTGCTCCAGCCAAAACGGTGTAGACTGGAGAAGAAGTATTGGGTGCTGGACTCCGCACCCAAGTGCCTGAGGTTGCAACCATCGCCGATTCAGCAGTGGCTGTGGCTCCATAGGAAGGAAGGCGATTTACACCGCGGCATCCACGATCAATGCAGCCAACACACTTGTGATCCTAGCCATTTACGACAGGGAGCTGTGGTACAAGCTGAGCCCTATTCTGGAGTTCCTCCTAGACAAAAAGAGGATGGAAGCAATCGCTCTTTTCCAGGATGGGGAAGTTGAGTCTGATCATGTCATTATAGTGGCGTGTGACATTACCGACACATGGTTCCGGCAGATGGGGAACACTGTCTGCCATTGTCAACAAGGCTGGATGATGGTTGCAAATTTCCGTCAGGAAGTCTAGGCAAAGGTACTGGACATGCCCTTCTACAGAGACAACTTGTTTGTGAAGGTCATTGATGAGACCCTCCAGGCCATCAAGGCGGATATAGAGACGGGCCGTTCCTTGGGCATTCTCCAGTAGCAGCGCTCTTCTTTTCGCTCCTCCAGGAGAAAGTCGGCAGGTCTGCCAAAGGTTTCTCCTCTTCGTACCGTCAACCTTCCAGATCCACAACCCAAGAAGCCTACCCAGGCCGTTCCGATGCCTGCACTAGCGAACGACAGTGCCACCCTCGCCCACAGGGCAGTACGCCGACTCTGCAGAAGGCCTAAACCGGCCGCGACGTTGGGCGCCCACGCGTGCACCTCGGCAGATGAGGTTCGTCAGCAAGTGGAAGAAGATCACCACTGACAGATGGGTGCCGGACACTCTCGCCCAGGGACACACCCTGGAGTTTTAATGCAGGTGTCTGCGTATCCCTCTGGTTACCCGTCAGGAGGAGCACATTCCTCAGCTCCTGGAAGAGGTATGGGCAATGCTGCAGAAAGGGGCGATAGAGCTAGTTGCCCAACGGCTCCGGGGCTCCAGAGTCTATTCAAGATACTTTCTGGTCAGAAAGAAGACATGTGGCTGGAGACCCATCCTAGACCTGAGACGTCTCAACAAATACTTAAAGTCCCAAAAGTTCAAGATGGTCACGTTGCAGCACGGGTTATGTCAACTGGAGGAAGGAGACTTCTTGACGTCGTTGGACCTGGAGGATGCCTATTTCCACATCCCCATTCACACAGCACATCGAAAGTATCTGTATTTTGTAGTGTAGGTCCAGCACTACCAGTTCAATGCCCTACCTTTTGGCTTGAAGTCGGCCCCCAGAGTGTTCACAATGTGCCTGGCACCGGTGGTGGCCCATGGACCTCTGTGGGGTATACACATATACCCGTACCTCGATGACTGGCTCATCCGGGCACAGTCGCGAGAGTTGGCCGTCGGACACACGGAGGCGACTGTCTAGCTATTGACGGATCTGTGATTCTCTGTCAACTATCCAAAGTCCTGCTTGACACCATTGCAGAACGCACTGTTCCTAGAAGCCTGACTCAATACGGTGTCCTTCCTAGCGTCCCCATCGGAGGAGAGGGTAGCGGGCATTCAAGGGGAGGTGCAGCAGCTGTTATCGATGAAGACCGCCACTGTGTGAACAATCAAGTTGTTTCTCGGCATGATGTCATCCTGCATATACCTCATCCGACTCTGCAGGTTACAGATGCAACCTCTTCAAGAGTTCCTGGACACTCGCTGGATACATGTGTCCGGAAGCTTTGCAGACAAGATCCCGCTCAACGAGGCGTTCTGTTGGGCGATAGGGTTTTGGGGGGGTCCGCTCCAACATTGCCCAAGGTTTCAAAGCCATCCACAAGAGGAACTTGAGTGGGGCCTAATGCATAGGCTCGAAGGGGGCCCCCATGAGCCTCATCAGAACCATGTTAAGTTCACATGCCGGGGTAGGAGCCTTCAACGGCGGGAAAGATCGAAAAAGGAACTCCTTGATGAGTCGGTACGACCACAGTGAAGATTTTCCTGGAGACCTGGTGTAGCGGGATATAGCGGCGGGTTGCACCTTGATGGAAACGTGTGCCGGCTGACCTTTGCCAAGGAGAGAAAGTATGGAAGAATGTGCGGGGCCGGGACCCTCAGCAGGGTAATCGTCTCCAGCCTCATGTCTTCTTTCTGACCAGAAAGTATCTGGAATAGACTTTGGAGCCCCGGGGCCGTTGGGTAACTAGCTCTTTGGCCCCTTTCCGCAGCATTGCCCGTACCACCTGCCAGGAGACGGTCACCACAGACGCTTCCCTGGAAATCTGGGGAGCCCACACCAGATGTCTACACGCCAGAAGCCTGTGGCTGCCGAAGGAGAAGGATCTCCATATCAACTTCGTGGAGCTACAGGCAGTGTTCTGGGTCCTCAAGTCGTTCCTTCGGTCTCTGAAGGGCAAGGTGGTGAGGATCTTCACGGATAACACTACAACAATGTTCTACATCAGGAAACAGGGGGGCACTTGATCCCCAGCGCTCTCCAAGGAAGCACAGGACTTGGCGCTAGGCCGTTGGACAAGAGATATTCCCCTTCACCTAGCAGGAGTCAAGAACACCATTGCAGACTCCCTCAGCAGGGAGTTGCACTCCTGCCTTGAGTGGGAACTTCGGTAGGACCAGGTGGACCGCTTCTTCGTCAAATGGGACAGACCCCAGATCGATCTGTTTGCGACAGCAGCAAACTCCGGAAGGAGTATGGGGGACACGTTCTACTTCCTGTGGGAAGGCCTGTTCCTATACGCGTTCCCTCTGTTGCCTCTCCTGCTACGAGTCAACAACACACTCTAACAGTGCCAATGCAGGATAATACTCATCACCCTGGCGTGGCCGAGGCAGATTTGGTACTCGGACCTTCTCAGTTTGTCGGCGTCGCCCCGGGCAAGCTGCCGGTAGTTCTGGATCTTCTCACCAGAGAAGGAGGCGCAATCCTGCATCACGACACAGGATTGCTGAACCAGAGAGCTTGGTTCTTGCAGCCCTAGAGTCTGGTGGATACGAGTTGCCTGCGGAATGCAGAGAGATCCTTGCCAAGTTCAGGGTGTCATCGACATTGAAGTCCTAGGTCACAAATGGAAGCATTTCGCTACGTGGTACCGGTCGCAGGCGATTACCCTGCTGAGGGTCACGACCCTGCAAATTCTTACATACTTGCTCTCCTTGGCAAAGGCTGGCCGGGCAGACGCTTCTATCAAGGTGCAACCCGCCGCTATCTCCCGCTACACCAGGTCTCCAGGAAGATCTTCACTGTGGTCTCACCAACTCATCAAGGAGTTTCTCAAAGGACTTTTTTGATCTTTCCCGCCGGTGAAGGCTCCTACCCCGGCGTCGGAACTTAACGTGGTTCTGATGAGGCTCATGGGAGCCCCCTTCGAGCCTATGCATCAGGCCCCACTTTTGTTCCTCTTGTGGAAGACGGCTTTACTTGTGGCCATCACCTCTGCCAGGAGGGTGGGTGTGATCCAAACCCTATTCTGCAAGTAACCATACCTGACTTTCCACGAAACAAGGATGTGCTGTGGACACACCCCTCCTTCATGAAGAAGGTTCCATCGGAATTCCACGTCAACGAGCCTTTGGTGTTACCTGTTTTTTCCCCGAAACCTTTGTCACTGGCTAAAAGGGCCTTGCACTCGCTGGACATTGCTCATGCCTTGAAGTTCTACGTGACACGCACAAAAGGTTTTCGGAAGACTTCACAAATGTTCACGAACTTTGGCCTTGTGAACCAAGGGAAGGCCTCGCCCAAGGCTTCCATTTCAAGATGGCTCTCCGGCTGCATAATGCATTGTCATCTGTTGGCGAACCGACCTCTGACTGACCGGCTGTCCCAGACCCCACTCCACTAGAGCAATCGCTGCGACAACGGCATTCCTGTCTGGTGTGCCCCTGCTGGACATCTGCAGGGCTGCTACGTGGAGGTCCACGCACACCTTCACAAGGTTCTTCTACTTCGACAGGGATTCCAGGCAGAAGTCCAGAGTCGGCCAAGCAGTGCTACGTAAACTGTTCGCTTGAGGCTGTTCCGGAGGTAAGATTTATTTGCTTCTGTTGAGCCTTGCCACCTCCCGTGTTTGTGTATGTTAAGACACCTACCCGGTGGGGGATACTGGCAGGTCGAGCACCCAGGGTTCAGGCCTGGAGGGTGCACCCTCCGTTTTGTATCAGAGGTCCGCGTTTCTTCACGTCCTCAGTTGCCAAGGGTAATGTGTATTCCAATTTGCGCATGCGTGGTCGACTGTGTTTGGTCTACCGCGCATGCGCTGCTCTTCCAGGGCTCCGGCACTCTGGCTTGAGTTCCGAGCATTTCTTTGATCCGCATGCGCGGATTGGAGGATGCAGGCATGCGCGTCAATCCTCTGTTCCATGGCGGCCTCTTACTCTTATCTGGCAGTCGGATCAGGAGCAAGCCGCGTCTCAATGCGGTTTGGTTCCTGATCCTCCACTTCGTTCCTGACCGTTCCTGCCTGCCTGATTGCTGTGTTCTTCTCGCCTGCCTATAGTCCTCCTTTTGGTTCTGGGTCTTTACCCCCGGGTTCTGGGCCCAGCCCTTCCTGGCCTCCCTGGATCCTAATTTCCCGGGCTTCTGGTTTCCTGGCCCTTTTGGTTCCTGGCCCGCTCGGTACCCAGGCCCTTCTGGTTCAGCATTTTGAGTCTCTGCTTCCCATCCTTCTCTGACCCTTCCAGGCTTTTCCCAGTCTGCCAATTGCCCTGGTTTCCATTTACCACAGTCCTTTCCTTGGACTTGATCTTCTCTTGTGTCTGTCCTTGCCTGCCGCCTGTCTCAGCTTGGGCACCTCATCTCAGAATACAGCCTGTCATCTCTACTCGCCTGTTGAAGACCGTGATCTACAACCAGTCCAGTTAACCATCTTTAACCAGAAGGCAGCCTTCCCTGCCAGTGCTTGCACTGTCCTGACGTCACGTTAAAATCAGGGAAGTGCCCATCCATGGCGTCGGGAGTCGGCTCCCCTTTGACCTTGTGTTACACGGGTGGAAGTGGGGCTGGTTCGCTGTGTCGCCTCTTCTTCGCTTCACCAACCTACCGGAAAGACTGGCTACTTCTCCACGCACACCTCCTGGGAGCTCAGGTACTCAGCGTCCACGGGACGCATTCCTTAACAGATTGAGACGTCTCACCACCAGTTCCGATTCTGAGATGGATGAAACCCAGGAACTACGAGAAGAGATATGGGCATTATACACCGAGATGGCTACCCTACATCAAGAAAACATTGCCTTGTGTCAAATGGTGGTTCAAGGAGCTGGTACAACCCCTCAGGCTGAGAACGCTATGGCACATACCACACCACTGAAGTTTGATGGGGATCCCAGACGAGTGGCCGAATTCTGCAACCCTACACTTCCTTCTCCGGCCTTCACATTTCAGTCAAGACAAGGCCAAGATTGGTTACATCCTGGGCAACTTAACTGGGCACGCTCTTGCCTGGGCGGCACCTTTGGTTTCAGCCAATAGCCCTATTCTTTATGATTTTGTGGCCTTAGAAAAGGCATTTTTGGATGTTTTCCAGTCACCCAATCTGGCTGCTGCAGCACAAAACTATTTGATGGATATCAGACAAGGCTCCAGCGACATAATTGCTTACATTAGTCGTTTTCATCAACTGGCAACCGATTACCAATGGCCTGAAATAACCCAGAAGACCTTGTGTTAGGCAGAATCACCTGCAGTACTCTTGGGGAACATTACAGGCAATTAGGACTACAAATGTGAGCACAATTTCACCTTTGGTACAAGCCTGTACTACATAGTAAAGTGGTAGCGATGGCTGAGCAGCCAGACTTATCTCAAGAGTTTAAGTGAGCAGTAGAACAAGTTACACAAAGGACCAACCAATACAGTGATTCAAGTAAACACTTACTCAAGGTTTCTTGGTAAAAGTATATACATTTATTTACTCAATTATAAAACATTACTCTAGCATAAGCAGCTCAATATCACACACTAATACACCACAAAAATTAAACCGGTAAGTAAATGAACAAGTTTAGCTCCAAAATGAAGTGTGAGCAAAATGGCACTTGAGATACTTAATAAAGGAGGGAAAAGACAAGGTTATAAGAATAGACAGCCCAATACATTCATAGGCAGGGCAAAGGGTTTCAGTTAATTACAACCAGCAATTCTGGTTAAGTCTTTGCCACAGATTTTTAAAGGATTTGGCTAGGCAAAAAGTTTGATGAATGTTTAGGGAAGGACAAGCCTTCGTAGTTGAGGAAAGTTTCACGCACTTTCTCGATGGCCGAAAAGATTTCCGGACCACGTTTGCACAGTACCTTGTCAATGAAAAAAGATGTAGCTGAGGCAGTTTTCCCTGACAGTTCGAGCCGATCTCGCTGTTCTTGAGCTTCAGTTTTGGGTACAAGAAGGACGACGTCGGGAGGTTCCTGCACTGCCCAGGGAAGAGGCCAAAAGCTGTAGCAAGACATCGGTTTAAGGTGTAAGTTCCTTAAAGTCCACAAGCTGGTATCCTTCTCTCTGGCTATCGGTTTTCAACAGCACTCAAATTCGACCAGAATAGGATGGTGTCCAGGTGGCTTGCGAGTTGGTTGTTCCCACCAAACTCAAGGGAAGAAGTTAACCTTGAAGGGCTTCTCTGTTGTCGGAGTTTCAGGCAATTCGGACCTGCAGCAGGGCTACACCAGTCATCCAGGAGTTGCAGCAGGTCTCTTCCTTCCTCTCCTCTTCGGTTCTTTCGTTACAGTGGTCGACTCTGCTTTCCAAGTCCTAGAGACCTGCTTTTAAACCGTTTTCCCCCATTCATTCCAGCCTGGCTGTCACTCACAGAGCAGGGTGGCTGTCCTTGCTGGACAGCCAGCCGGCCAATCACGCCAGAGTGCATTCAGGTCTCCTATGAGACTAAGCACAGGGAGTTTCGGGCACCTCCCTCGCATCCTGTCCACCCCAGACACTCAGGCGCCAGAGGAGAGCTTCAGCACTGAAGCCCGCCAAAGGCCAACGAACAAAGCGACCAAACCTGGTTTGGCGCGCAGAGACAAACACAAGAAGGACCTTTCCTAAAAGAAATGGCGAAAAAAGTTGACAAGTCTGTTTTTACAGATAGGTCTTGGGCGCCATATTGAAAAACATGGCTGACCCCATTTGTAGCTACCGTTGTTAGCGGTAGGGAAACTCATGGTAGTTTGATCTAAACCACTGCCACCAGCCATTTAAAGTAGGAAAGGGTAACATTTTACTGTTACATGAGTTTTTTGACTCGGGGGAAGCCAGGCAACCCCTCCAGCACTCTATAGTAAGATAGGGTGTGCTGGGTCAGTACATTTAAAGAGACTAGTAAAGTCAATTTAACTTTACATGCCCTGGGAGACAGTAGTCAGTCCCAGGGAAGGTATTTAAACCTTGGGGAGTCTAAAAAACACCCCTGTGCCACTACACTGAAGGTGCTGTGTGACGCACAGAAAAAGATGATGCCATGGAGTTTGTTTAAACCACCATAACCAAAGAACACACAAGTAAAACACACATCAAAATACATGAGAGTAGGGAAAAAAAGGTTCACACTCTTTCCAGGTAAAAAATAAAATCCTAGAAATCCAGCAAAGTTGCTGGGGGTCTCAAAAGGTAAGGGAAATGAGCACATATTGAGAATTCTCCCTAACGCCTTGTTTCATCGTGGGTTAAAAGAAGAGTATAAGGACGAGTTACTCCATATACCCGAACTCGACACTGTTAGGCAGACTCCTGTGCAGTTCCCTTACGGAACACTGCAAAAAGATTAAGACTACAGGAGTAAGCAGTAAACCCAATTGGTAGCAGTCTGTACCACCCAGATTTACCTGGTAGCTGTGGCTGAGCAGTCAGACCTCCCTCGAGAAGAGTAGGGCAGTATATAGAGTATACACAATAGGGCCAAAAACACAGTAGAGCAGACGAACACTGACCAGAGCTTTGTATCAAGAGTATATAATTATTTATTTAAAACACACTTTTGGCAATACACTAGCACTCTAAATCAAAAGCAAGTTAAAACACAGTCAGGTTAAGTATACACATCTCCCTTGATAACTATTAGACAAGTCAGAGTTAAAACACCACTATTTGTTAAAACAGATGTGAGCGCGTAACCTAGATGGCACTCCAATAGTTAAGTTAAAGGGAGAGAAAAAGGCAGAGCATAAAAATAAAACAGTTCCCAACACTTTTAGAAGTTCAAAGCAAGGGAGTAAAGGCAGTATACACTGTAGAGCCAAAGTTCATAGGCCAGGCCCACTTTAAATGGAGCAAAGCGAAAT